>NC_058131.1:621219334-621308277 GCF_016433145.1 Gracilinanus agilis
TTCCTTCCTTCCTTCCTTCCTTCCTTCCTTCCTTCCTTCCTTCCTTCCTTCCTTCCTTCCTTCCTTCCCCCACCCTCCATCCTTCCCTCTCTCCTTCCCTTCCTCCTTTCCTTCCTTCTCTTCTTCCTTACTCCTTCTCCTCTTCTTTCTTCCCAAATACCCTTTCTACCTCCTTGCTTTAACTAGCTGCCCTTGCAGTTTTAGTTCTCAATAAAAAACAGAACAATCAAATTAACAACAAGGTCAAAAAACAATATTGTAATGATGTTGGACTCAAGACTGGCCAATGGATTGTAGAATAAAATGAAAAGTTAACAAAGGTGGCTGGTTTGGAGTCCCAAAGGAAGAAAAATATAAACAGAACCTGTTTCATCATCCTAGTTACTTTTGGTCCATCTTGCCTGATAGGAACTGGGAAAGGACTCTTATTCCATAATAGTCCATTTAATCTGAATTTTGTTATTAGCCATACACAGCAGTGACCATGAGTGTTTTGCACTAGAACATTGCTGCTAAGTTACAGCTATGATGGGTGATAACCATAGAGTTAGAATGTGGAAAACTTTTGCTAAGTGTAAAATACAATTACTTGTATTTCAGAATAAGGCTAAAGAAGCTAATGAGTATTTCAAATAAAGAAGCATATGACAAAATAGCAGAGGATTTCTATTTTATTCTGCAATTGTTGACTGGATTGGATGTCTGATTGTGTTCTCTATATTGGAAACCCAATATTTTTCTGCTTCAGTTCCCACTGTTGAGAAGGCTGGGAAATGTTTGCTTTAATTAAGAAGTTGGATTTTTAATCGAGTGTGTGAATTTGATCTCTGAAGCTGTGGCGGGAATGTTAGTGCTGTGCAGATGTGTGCTTTTACATGATGGGTGGTCAGAACAGAAGCAGAAAAGAGATATTCTGAAACATTCATTCTTTTACAGGGGAGAAATAGCTGGTTATGATTGGGTTTGCCACCAATGTTTGGGGAGAAAATAAAGAGGATAATGTGTTATTTTAGTTTGGGCTAGTGCATAGCCAATCAATAACTACTGTTTAAAGTCTTCCCAGTCAAATGATGCAATCATATTCACTGATTCCCTTCTTCCCTCTCACATCATATAGTCTTGCAAAATCCCCTGGTGATTTATGAGAAAATGTTTCCCTCTTGCTGACAGCAAATCAGTTGGTGCAGTGGTGGTAAACACTGATGCTAATGCAGTTTATGGGCAAGAGGGGACAATTGAACAAGTTGTCTTAAACAGTAAGACCACACCATATAGATCACATTGTTTCCTAAAGGCTTCCCTTATATTTGAAGATAGAACCAGCAGACTTGGTGGTATGCATGGTCTGGATTTTCCTCCTGAAAACAATTTTCATGCTTCTTTTCTACTTCATATTGTATTTCATTAAAGATGCCCCTGAATTGTCATTTACTCTAGTCTCTTCCTTCACACTTGATTTTCTCTTCATTTAACTAATCATCTACTGAGGCTAAGACAGAACTACTCGCAGTGTCCCAAATTGGAAAACCAATGTGTTCTATTGGGATACTTGAAATTTTGGAGGTGACATTACCCCTATAGACATTTTTCCATATACATTATACATGCAGATTCATATATGTCACAATATTGATTTATTAATTTATATCTTCTATAGTCATAAAATAATAATTTAAAAGTCTTTTTAAGGACATACTTTAATGAATAAAACATACTCTAAAGCATAATAAAAATAAAAAATTATAATAAAAAATTTGAAGTCATCTAGTCCAACTCCTGCTCAAATCATGATTCCCCTGTATAACATCCTTAAGAAATGGTCTTCTCCACTCTGAAGACTTCTAGTGACAGTGAAGTAACTACCTTTCAAAGCTTTCATTCCTCTTTTGTACATTTCTAATTGTTAGGAAGCTTTTCCTTAATTTGAACCAAAATGTGTTGTCCTGTAATTTCCACTTACTGGCTGAAGATCTTCCCATTAGGAACAAGACAAATATGTCTTTTCAGTTTTCCACACCATAACTCTATATATTTAAAGACTCTCATGTCCCCCTCAGTCTTTTCTTGGCTAAACATTCCCATTTCCTCATAATCCTGGAACTTTCTTAAGTTTATTGCTGGCTTTTAGAACTGGTATGAGAAAATAATCGATTGTGTAATGAGTCAAGAGGGTTTGGACATATTTATTTCAAAGCTATATTATCAGAAGTGAACTTTTGAGTAGATTAAGTATTAGATCAAAAAATCTGGGTTTTGCCAGAGGTTGTCATTTATAAGAAACTGAAGTTTAATTCCAAACAAAATAATGCCTTTAAGTGAATCATAAAGGAAAGAGTGCTGAGCTGGGAGTCACAAGATCTGGTTTTGAGAGCTAGTTTTTGCTATTTATTAGCTGTAGGACTTAAGTCAAGTTTTGCCATCTCTCTGGTCCTTAGTTTTCTGGAAAACTGATCAGTCTAAGTTGTTTCTAATACTGACATCCTAGGATTACATGAGATAACACATAAATGATTTAATGCCCTTTACGAATATAGTGACTTTTATCTTTTATCACTTAAAATTTTTAGATGTTTAGACATGTATCTATAAAGGATCACACCAGCTGTATGACTCTGGGCAAGTCACTTAACCTCTGTTTACTTCAGTTTCCTCAACTGTAAAATAGGGATGATAATAATAGTATCTTTTCTACAGAGTTGTCGTGAGTATCAAGTGAGATAATATTTGTAAAGTGCTTAACACATTAGTAGATAGTAGGTACTATATAAATGCTCATTCCTCCCCTCTCAATAAGTTGAATAAAAAATTAATGACCAGATGAATGCTTCCGTTACTTACAAAAGGCATCACTCATAACCTAATTCCTTATCTGTGATTCAGAGATGTTTCTGTTAGAAAAAAATAGATTATCCTTTTTTTAAGATTGGAGAACTTTTAGTTCAAATTATTATTTTAGAAAACAGATGATATGATTTAGTTTACAAAAAGGATGGTATTATTTACTTAAGAAAAAAGTTATCAGTGTTCATATTTAATGTGGAACATGGTATGCTAGAAGAAGAGGGTCTTAAAATTAATTTTTCCTTAACAAATTTGCTTGTGCAGTATGTAAAAGCATTAATAATACAATTGTATTGTCATCAATATTTACTGTGCACTGATCTGTACTGTGCTTTGAGCAGGTGCTGTTCACATATAGGAGCAACACATATTTCCGTTTTCCCCTAGGAAATTGTCAAAGTTTCTTTACCTCTTTTGAAGTTACTGTGGATTTTGAGCCAATTATAAATTGGTATAAACCTGAATACTATTTACGTGGGCTCATTTTTTTCCTCAAGCCTGTAGATGTCACTAACACTCCCATGTATTGTCATTATCCAGGAAGCCACATAATTGATTCTATGGTCTACTCTAGGACATTAGGGAATCTTAATTTCATATTTAGAAAAGTACTAGAAAGAGTTTGAGAAAAGGAGATGAATTCTGTTGTGATTCATAATTTATTTATTTATTTATTTTAAAGATCATACTTTCATATTGGAATTAGGCTGGTTAGTCCCTTTATTTAGCATCTTGGAATTAACTTCAGTTCCATCACTTCCTTTTACAGATGAAAAAACCTGAGACCCAGAGGGATAAAGTGGCTTGCCTAAGGTTATACTATGAGTCAGTGGCAGAGTTAGTATTAAAACCTAGATCTCCTGAATTCAAGACCCATGTTTTACACTATATTGTGCTTTTTAGGGTTTCCAGAAACAGAGAGAAAGGAACAGAACCTGTTTATGAATTAATCATTGATCCTTTTAGCTCTTGCTGCCAGATTTCCCCCATCATGATTCAGCAAAGTACCCTTCAATATTTCCAATCAACTCTTTGCCTTTCTTCTATCCCTCTGATCATTGGCTTGTCTTTCCACACTTTGGCAGTAGATATGCCCTCTCAAGGTCACCTTCTAAATTCTGCCCTCTTGCCAAGCAGAAATTTAGCATCACCCTGTTTCTCTCTAGCTAAAAGTTAGCTTTCACTGAACATGCAGTTATGATCTCCTTAATGGGCAGGAACCACACACTGTTTTCAGCCACCCTGAAGGCATTCTGTTGCTCCTCTTTCTTCTAACATTGAAAAATGAAGTTTTCAGTAAAGGATTACTTTCATTATTTTTTTTTTTATTAATCAGAAAATAACTTAATGTACTGCTCTAAAGTTTTTCATATACTCGCAATGACTTTTATGTAACTGAACATTTTAGGTAAGTTTATGGATTATGTAACTGCTACTAAGATGGAAATAGTTGATTAATTTAAACAGAATTTTAAATTTTAGGAAGGGTTGATAAAATCAAAAATCCAAAAGATCAAACTTTATTTAATCTTACTATGGACAAAATTCTATGGCAAGTGCTGTTGGGGATACAAAAGTAGAAAAGAAATAGTAGTCAGGCTTCCTTATGGATCTTATAGTCAGGTAGAATATATGAGGCATGTACAAATATAACACAATATGGGACATAACTGGACAAGAGAGGTACAAAATAGCATATAGAACAGATAATACAAACTTGCATTTTAGAAAAAACCTGTGTGCCCATAAATATTTTTTAAACCTATAGAGTTTCAATTAAGCCAAATGAAAACTTGATGGTTTCCTAGAAACGAGATTGAGCCCAGAGCCTCTTCCTACCAAACCTCTCTAGCTAAAAGCTACGTTCAACAAGGAGGAATGTAAGATTAAAAAAACCCTCTTACCTTCTAAAAATTGATGTCAATTCTAAGGAAATTGGGGTTAAGTGACTTGTCCAGAGTCACATAGCTAGGAAGTGTCTGAGTCTAGATTTGAACCCCAGACCCCTCCTCCCCCATCTCTTGACCTGGCTTTCTAGCCACTGAGATACCTATCTGCTCTAAGACTAAAAAATATATAATTCATATACCAGACAATCATTGACTGGGATGGAAATAATTTGAAGCTGCTGTAACTTTTATTAACTCATACAATGTTTCAGACACACTCTTAAGCATTTTATCCATGAACTGACTCTTTGATGAAGGTCTTTATCAACTAATTCAGTCACTATGCCACTCTGGCTTAAAAATGGATGATGAGCTGCTTTGCAGCCAACTCTGAGTGTCCTGGAGCTTGTTGCTGACTCCCACTTTGTTCATCTTTTTAGATTTAAGTTACATATCTATTTTTACATATGCCAAATAAGTACCCTTGGATCCATACACAAAATAGGATGGGAGCTGTGGCTTAGTTTAGTAGAAAGTGCCCCAAACAAAAGGTTTGATAAGAGAATTACATTTTGGACTTGGCTTTGCTATTGACTACTTACCATCACACCTTAGTTTCCCCACCTACAAATAGAAATAATGGGATTTAAAGCTGGAATATTCCTTTGAGGTCTTTTAATTCAAGTTCCTCATTTTACAGACAAAGAAACTAAATTCCAAGATCACATAAGTAGGAAGTAGCCAGGTAATAATTGAAAAGGTTCATTAACTTCAAATCCCATGATTTATTCTCTGTTCCAAGCTGTCTGCTTTCCTGACAGGGATATTCTAAAAATAAAAGTGATTCTTCTCATAAAAAAAATTGGATTTGGGGGGCAATTAAGGAAGTCATAGCTAAATTCAAGATGTCATATGATAACTACATTCTTATAAATATTTGTAATCCCAAATAAAAATAAATAAGTGCTTGGGTCTTCAACACAAAGTATAGACACCAGGAAAACATAATTATTGACATATCTATCTATCTATATATATATTTTAGTACAAAGATATAGATGGAACTAATTTGAAAATAATTAAAAGAATTTTAAAAAGTAAGCTACCTAAAGAAGGATCTTTGTTTTTAGGCTTTTGGTTCTGACTGTATATGCTCTTATTTTAAGCTGAAATCCATACCCCATTTTAAATTCCACAAGTAGATATAACTAGGCATCTGATATGCATGACTGGCAAGACCTGAAACTGAGGCTAGGCAGAGAGTATGTAAACAGCTGTAATCCTCTCAGCATGTGCTAAAATAATAGCAGAAATGACAGTTTGATTCAGAAAGCTAATGAATGCCAAGGTCCCCTAGAACTCTGCCTCAGTTCAGAAAACCATTGAGTATAAGTCAAGAGCCTTAGAGATCATTTAGTCCAAACCTTTCAAGGTCTGGAGAAGGAAAATGACTTGTCTAAGGTCTTATAGCTAAATCAAGATTAATAGTTAGAATTCACAGTTCTTGCCTCCTTTTGTTTATTTTTAAGAGCTAAAGTTCGTTGATTACAATTTCAATTAAGTTTTTATTTCATTTAGTTTTAAATCTGTTTTTAGTGTCTATCATATTATGATTATATCTGAGGATTGCTTAATAAGATGTGTTAAGTATCTACAGTGCTCTAGATGAAGTGGGTAAGTGGAAAGGAAAAGAGAGGGAATGACTTTTATAGTTTAGTAGTGGCATTAGGGGCGGCTAAGTGGCACAGTGGATAGAGTGCTAGGTCTGGAATCATTAAATCAGGCCTTCTTTTTCAATCAAAATTAAACATCTTTTTCTTTGAAACCAGCAGTATGGAGTTACACTGCCGGGGAAGAGAATGTAATTGTTTTATTAGAACTCCTTGGTGGGCAGTCAAGCCAAGATCTCAATTTGTAGGCTACTTGTTATTTCCTGGGACATATAGAGTCCAACGAAAGGGTTTGGTATGACTTTAAGTCTCAACTTTTAATCTAAGAGACCCAGGAATACATTTCCTGGGCCTCCAGTACTTTCTGAGAAAGGTAGAGCTACAGTAGCTATACTTAGAAGCACAGCAAACCTGAGATAAGTCTCTTCTACCTGAATACTAAAAACCAGATGCTTCTGAGCAATTTCTTCCTGCTAACCCAGAAAAGATTCCCAGTGGCACTCACAATCACTCTTCCATTCATCTTCACTTGACTTTTTGAACTTCCCTTACATTTGCTGTTTTTTTTTTTTGTGATATATAAATTGCATTTATATATCACAGTTTTTTTTGAAGTCAAGTTAGTCAGTAAAAAAAGGTCAATGATTAATATGCAGAATAAAATCAAGAAATCACCTCCAGGATTATAAAACTCCACAACTAGGTCTCTATTAGTGTGAATGATGAGTTCCATGAAGTAGCTGTATTATTCAAATTTGCTTGGTATTGGTCTGGAAACAACTACCATTATTTCACAAAAGTGCAAAATAAAATAGATGCAACCACTTCATGAGATTCATTATCAGCACTAATTGGGACCTATTTGTATTTTTTTACTGATACCTTTTGTTTTTACTTCCCATTCACTTGGAATATGTTCCTTCCCAATCCCCCAATACAAGAAGCCATCATTTTTGGTCAATACTAAAAAATGAGAATAAGCAGTTCAACAAAAATAATATATTACCCATTTCTGATAGTATATATAATACTTTGCACCCATTGCCCCCTATCTCTAGAAGGAAAAGAAGGGGGTATATTTTTCTCAACTCATGTTTAGGATTCAAACTTGTTCATTTTAATTACATAATTTCAGGGTTTTTAAACATGTTATATAATTTTTATTGGTAATTCTTATTTTTATATCATGTTCATATTTTAATATATCATTTTCTACCATCCAGCAATTCATTCCTTATAGCAAAAATTTTAAAAGAAAGAGAAAAAAAGTAGTTGGGCAAAAGTATTCAATCCATTGACTGTGTGTGTCAGTATATAATATTTCATGTCCAGAGGGTCCCCTCCACGCCCACCACCAGTAATGAAGTAGAGAGCCATCATTTCTCAACTCTTCTCTCAGTTCATTTAAGTCTGTTTAAAACATTTTTGTTTTATTTTGTTTTATTTTATTTTATTTATTTTTTAGGACTCTACATTCAAGCCAAACTGGCTTTATTATTCTTTCTCATACATGGTCTCCCCATTTCCTCACTTCATGCTTGACACCTCTAATCTTTACTTTATAGATCTTCCTTCCTTCCTTTGTTCCTTCCTTTGTTCCTTCCTTCCTTCCTTCCTTCCTTTGTTCCTTCCTTCCTTCTTCCTTCTTTCCTTCCTTTCTTCTAACCTCCTTCCTCCCTCTCCCTCCCTCCTTTCCTATTTTTTTCTCGTTCTCCTCCTGCAGATTTGAACCCAGGTCTTTCCATCTCCAGACATAGTGCTCTATCCACTGTGTTACCTAGTTGCCCTTGTGTATACCTTCTACATGAAGTTTTTCCTGATTCCCATGCATTTTCTAGTAACCCCTCTTCTTATCTACCTTGAATTTATCTATTTGTATTCTATATGTACTTACATGTATAAATGTAATTTTTTCTCATGAAATATGAACTCTTCAGGAGTAGAGATGGTTTCATTCTTTGTATCCAAGAATCTAGCACAGTTTCTGACATACAGTAGGAGCTTAATAAATGCTAGATTTTTTGATCAGTTTTTGGGGGGCCAAGATTGGTTATTATATTTATATATTATATAATAACTGTTTTTTGTTTTTCTATTTATATTGTCTTAGCTCTTGTGTATATTGTTTTCTTAGTTTAATTTGCTTTAATCTGCATCAATTCGTATAAGGCTTTCACATGCTTCTCTGAATTATTTCTATTTGTCATTTCTTGAGGTTGAGTAATATTTAATTGCATTTATATATCATAATTTTTTGTTATTCCTCAGTCCATAACTTTACTTTAATATGAATAGCTCTATTTTTTCCTTACAGCAAGCCTCATTCTTTAAAATATAATTTTATTTTTATTTAGAACTTGAACATAAAAACATTTTCAAGTATACAGAATATAAAAAAGGATTGCATATGAAATCATGAATCTCTATTTGATTCTGTTTTCTCTTAAAAATTATATAATAAATTCAACTCATTACTTTTACAATCATCCTGTTTTTCTCTGAACTTTCTTCTGTTCTCTTTTGTGCATTCTAAAATGTTTCAATGACTCACTTTTTGAGATCATTATTGCTAACCTCTCCCCTTCTTTAAAATCAGAGGAAAAACCCTTTGTAATAAATAAGCAAAGTCAAACAAAACAAATCCATGTAGTAGTCAGGTCTAAAAACATTGGTCTCTTTTTACACCTTAAGTCCATCACCTCTCCATTGAAGCAGCATGGCATCCTCAGGGAGAAAAAGTACCAGGTACATTAAACCACCCCCACTACTTTTACCACCACCTCCTCCCAGCCCAGGACTCTGAACTCAAGAGTGTTCAGAGCAATATTCACCCCCCAATACACACACACACACACACATTCCTAGCCCTTCTGGACTCTGCTCCACAGCCACTATGGTGTTGGGTAATCACTATGGAGAGGGGACTCACTTTCCTCAACAATGCAGCATCAGGCACATATATGTATAGATGCCATCACTTTGCATGGCTGATACAAACTCTCCATAGGAAGGACTCTAGGGTGTTTGTCTCTGGGAAAGTGGTGATGGCATGTAAATGAAATATCTTGGAGACATGGTGGAACTTGAGTAGGCATTCAGTTACTTTCTGGTTGGCTAATCATGGGCCAAAGAGGAAACTATGATTGGATTCAGAAACATTCAGAAAGACCTCTTCACTTCAGCCTCTTCCTTTTTTTTCTCCACACTTGGTCTTGGGAAGTTTTTTTAATTTTTACTCCAGATTACATGTCAGTATGATTTTTAATAATTATTTTCTGACATTTTGCAAACCATATTCTCTCCTTCCCTCCCATCTCTCTCCCCTCCCCAAGAAGACAGTCAATATAGGTTGTATATGCATTATCATATAATACATATTTCCATTTTTTAAGTTTTACAGCCAATGCAGCATTGATAACTTTGGAATCAAAGATTGCTCTTTGAGAGCAATAGTTAAGAGCCAGGTCAATTGTAGTTGAACTTTAGGCTTGTGTTGGCAGTTATACCATATCTAGACATGGTCTTGGTAGGATAATGGTTATATGTGAACTGAGCTAGGTTTGAAGCCTATTCCTTCTGAAATAAGGTGGTGTTGGGGAGAATGTGCCTCTCTCCTCTCCCATGGTGTCCTTGCTATAGCTTTGAAATAAATATTTTGAAAGCAAAGCTAATTGATGTTAAATGATTAAAGGAAACTGGGGTGTCACTCACTATTTCTTAACAATTGGAAGAACATAGTGAGTGGGGACTTGAGTCAAGAGGATCACCCCAATATCTCAGGATTACTCCCTGAAACTCCAAAGAGAGGATGTAGCAGCTTGGCTCTGGTAGAGGAAGCTAAAATATATATATACTATACCACCAATGTTAACTGCTAACCAATTGGCAGATTAGCTCAAGAGCCCTGAAAATGACAGTAACCACCAGACCGTGAATGATGCCTCCATCCCAGCAACTGAAGTCATCATCTGGGGAACCATCCCCTGTGGAGGTGAGGCCTGGCAATTGCATTTGTGGGGTTTGCAGTCACAGCTAATGAAGAACTAGGAAAGAAAGTTCTCACCACTAAAACCCTTGTCACCATCAAATAGTTCAGCATCAGAAACTGACAATGATTGTTTTTTATCATTAAAAAAGATGCATTACCATCTGCTTTGCTACTGCACCCTCAGGACTGTGGGTCCTTTCCCTCTCACTTGCAATGGAAACCTCCTACATATGTTTCTCTTCCATTAGAATATGAGCTCCTTGAGAACAGGTGAGGCAGCTAGGTGGTGCAGTGGAAAGAGTGTTGGGCCTGGTATCAAGAAGACTTATCTTCCTGATTTCAAATCTAGCTTTAGACACTAGATATGTGACTCTCTCTGGTCAAGACACTTAACCCCATTTACCTCAGTTCCTCATCTGTAAAATGAACTGGAGAAATAAATGACAAACCACTCTAGTTCCTTTGTCAAGAAAACCCTAAATGGAGTCATGAAGAGTTAGACATGACTGAAAAACAACAATTTAGGTATGAGTTCTTTCTCCTCTTTTTTCCTCTCTTCTCTCCTTTTTTTGATTAAGAGATTTATTTTACTTGACTGCTTTCTTTCCATATTATCTTCTCTTTTTTGTCCAAAGATATTTTATTTTTCCAATGACCTGTAATAACAATTTTCAACATACATTTCTGAAAATTATGAAAACTAAATTGTCTCTCTACCTTCCTTCCTCACCCCCCTCTCAGAGATGGTAAACAAGTTGATCTGGATTATACATGTATTATCATGCAAAACATACTTCCATATTGTTCATTGTTGTAAGAGAATATTCACATAAAATCAAAACCATAAAATAAAACCATAAATAAGCTAATGTGGAAGATAGTATGCTTTGATCTGTATCTGACTCCAACAGTTCTTTCTCGAGGTGGAGAGCATTCTTTGTCATAAGTCCTTCAGAATTGTCCCAGATCATTGTATTGCTGAGAATGGCTAAGTCTTTCATGTTTGATCATTCCACAATATTGCTGATACTGTATAAAGTGATCTCCTGGTTCTGCTTATTTCATTCTGCATCAGTTCATGTAGGTCTTTCCAGCTTTATCTGAAATCATCTTGTTTTTATAGCACAATCATATTCCATCACTAACATGTGTCACAATTTGTTTAGCAATTCCCCCACTGATGGACATTCCTTCATGTTTCCAATTCTTTGCCACCATTAAAAAAGCTGCTACAAATGTTTTTGTACAAATAGATCTTTCCCCCTTTTTATGATCTCTTTGGGATAAAGACCCAGTAGTGGCATTAAAAGATCAAAGGATATGCACAGTTTTAAAGCCTTTTGGTCATAGTTCCAAATTGTCCTCGAGAATAGTTAGATCAGTTCACAACTCTGCCAACAGTGCATTAATGTCCCAATTTTGCCACATTCCCTCCAACTTTTATGACTTTTTTTTTGGTACCTCAGAGTTGTCTTAATTTTCATTTATCTAATCAAGGGTGACTTAAAACATTTTTAATGTGATTATTGATAGCTTTGAGTTATTCATCTGAAAATTACTTGTTCATATCCTTTGACTATTTGTCAATTGGGGAATGAGTTTTTTTCTTATAAATTTGACTTCATTTTCTATAAATTTGAGAAATTAGACCTTTGTCAGAGACATTTGTTATAAAAGTGTTTCCTATTTTGTTGTTTCTCTTCTAATCTTGATTTATTGTTTTTGTTTGCTTTTTAATTTTTAAATTTAATTTAAATTTAATATAATCAAAAGTATTCATTTTATTTTATTTATTATTTATTTTTTATAATTCTCTCTATCTCTTTTTTGGTCATAAATTCTTCCCTTCTCCATACATCTGCCAGGTAAACTATTCAGTGTTCTCCTAATTTATTTAGGGTATCACTCTTTATATATAAACCATATGCCCATTTTGAACTTATCTTAGTATGGGGTGTGAGATATTAGTTTATACTTAGTTTCTGCCATACTGTTTTCCAGTTTTCCTAGTAGTTTTTGTTAAATAGTGAGTTCTTATCCCAAAAGCAGAGGTCTTTGGGATTATCAAACACTAGGTTATTAAAGTCATTTAACCCTACATATTGTATATCTAATCTATACCACTGAATCACCATTCTTTTTCTTAGCCAGTACCAGACTGTTTTGATGATTGCTCTACCTCAAATAGTACAATTTGAGGTCTGGTACTGCAAGGCCACCTTATTTTACATATTTTTCATTAATTCCCTTGATATTCTGGACCTTTTATTCTTCCAGATTAATTTTATTATTTTTTATAATTCTATAAAATAATTATTTGGTAATTTGATTGGTATGGCACTTGAAGAAGTAAATTGACTTAGCTGTCATTTTTTATTATATTAACCTGGCCTACACAGGAGCAATTTCTATTTTTCCAGTTGTTTAGATTTGACTTTATTTGGGTAAAAAGTATTTTGGAATTATGTTCACATAATTCCTGTGTTTGTCTTGGCAAGTAGATTTCCAGATATTTGATATTGTCTGGAGCCATTTTAAAAGGAATTTCTCCTTCTATCTTTTACTGTTGTTCTTTACTGGTAGTATATAATAGGAAAGTTGATGATTTATGTGGGTTTATTTTGTATCCTGTCACTTTGCAAAAATTATTATTTCAACTAGTTTTTTAGTTGATTCTCTAGGATTCTCTAAGTATATCATCATATTATCTGTAAAGATTGATAGTTTAGTTTTCTCATTGCCTATTTTAATTCTTTAAATTTTGTCTTTGTCTTGCTAAAGCTAACATTTCTAGTATAATATTAAATAATAGTGGTGATAATGGACACCCTTGCTTCACCTTTTATTTAATTGGCATGGTTTCTAACTTATTCCCCCCATTACAGATGATACTTGCTGATGGTTTTTAGATAGATACTACTTATCATTTTAAAGAATGGCACATTTATTCATAAGCTTTCTAGTGTTTTTAATAGAAATGTGTGTTGTGTTCTGTTGAAAGCTTTTCCTGCATCTATCGAGATAATCATGTGACTTGTTAGTTTGGTTATTGATATGGTTATTATGCTGATAGTTTTCCTAATATTAAATCAGCCCTGTATTCCTGGTATAAAACCCACCTGATCAGAGTGAATAATACGTGTGATATATTGCTATAGTCTCCTTATTAGTACGTTATTTAAATTTTTGTGTCTATATTCATTAATGAATTGGTCTATAATTTTCTTTCTCTGTTTTTGTTCCTCCTGGCTTAGATAGCAGTACCATGGCATATCATTGGGCAAAATAGTTTTTAATAATTGCTTTAATTAGGGGCAGCTGGGTAGCTCAGTGGATTGAGAGCCAGGCCTTGAGACGGGAGGTCCTAGGTTCAAATCCGACCTCAGACACTTCCCAGCTGTGTGACCCTGGGCAAGTCACTTGACCCCCATTGCCCACCCTTACCACTCTTCCACCTATAAGTCAATACACAGAAGTTAAGGGTTTAAAATAAAAAAAAATTGCTAAAAAAAATAATTGCTTTAATTTCTTCTTCATTGGTGGAGAATTCATCCTTTTCATTTTTGATACTGGTTATTTGATTTTCTTCTTACCTTTTTAAAATCAATTAACTGATGCCCTTTCTATTTAATTTTTTTCATAAAACCAACTCCTAGTCTTTTATGTTAGTTCAATAGTTCTCTTTTAATTTATTAATTTCTACTTTGATTTCCAAATTAGTATTTAATTGGAGGTTTTTAATTTGCTCTTTTTCTAGGTTTTTTTAGTTGTGCACTCATTGATGTACTTTATTCTCTATTTTATGAATGTAAGTATTTAGAGATATAAAATTTCTCCTAGTACTACTTGGCTGTATCATATAAATTTTGAAATATTGATATGTTGTCTTCTCATTGTCATTCTCCTTAATGAAATTATTGATTGTTTTTATAATTTGTTTTTTGGTTTACTCCTTTTTTAGCATTAGATTATTTAATTTCCTATTAATTTTTTATTTGTTTTTCCTTGGACCCATCTTGATTATAATTTTTATTGTGCTATGAGTTGAAAAGGATGCATTTGTTTGTGAAGTTTTTGTGCTCTAAACATTGTCAGTTTTTGTGTAGGTGTCACATACTGCTGAAAGAAAGGTATATTCTTTTCTATTGCCATTCAATTTTCTCCAGAGATCAATTAGTTTTAACTTTCTAAAATTTCATTCACTGTCTTCTACTTTTTCTTATTTATTTTTTTGGTTTGACTTACCTAGATTCGAAAGGGGGAATTTGAGGTCCCCCACTAGTATAGTTTTACTATCTATTTCCTCCTGAAACTAATTTCTCCTTTAAAAATTTGGAAGCTATACTATTTGGTACATATGTTTAATATTGATATAACTTCATTGTCAATGGTACATTTTAGCAAGCTGTAATTTCCTTCCTTATCTCTTTTAATTAGGTCTATTTTTCCACTCTTGCTTTTTAAACTTCAGATGATGCACAATAAATTCTGCTCTAGCCCCTTACTTTTACAATGTATCTCACTGCCTCAAATATGTTTCTTATGAACAACAGATCATAAGATTCTGGTTTTTAATTCACTCTGCTATTTGCTTCCTCTTTATGTTTGAGTTCATCCTTTTCACATTGTTATGATTACTAAGTGTGTTTCCCCTCCATCTTATTTTCTCCTTTTTATGCTGCTCTCTCTCCTTTCACTTTGTCCCTCATCACAAGTGTTTTGCTTTTAATCACTGTTAATCACAGTTTAATCACTACTTTCCCCTCCCTTCTATTACTCTCACTTGTCTTACTCCCCTCTGTTTCTCTATAGTGTAAGATAGGATTGTATACCTAGATGAAAATGGTTGTTATTCCCTTTCTGAGCCAATTATGATTTCATACAAAGTGAAGTTTAAGCGCTGCCTTTCACCTCCCTCATTCTCCCCTCCAGTGTAAGTTTTTTTGTGCCTCTTTAGGTGAGATAATTTACCCAACTCCACCTTTCTCTTCCCTTTTCTCTCAGTGCAATCCTCTTTCTCACCCCTTGATTTTTTTTGGCATATCGTATCATCCTATCAGCTTATTTCTACATCCTTTCTCTATGTATATTCTTTCTAATTGCTCTAATCTGGATAAAAATTTTAAGAATTATAAATATAATCTTTTCATTTAGGAATATAATTGTTTGACTTTACTGAATTCCTTAAATTTTTTCTTTCTTATTTACCTTCTTATGTTTCTTTCGAGTCTTGTAGTTGGACATTAGATTTTCTATTTAGTTTTTGTCTTTTCATCAGCAATGTTTAGAAATCTTCTATTTTATTAAACAACCATTTCCTCCCCCTCCACCACCCCTGAAAGAATATACTTAGTTTTGCTGGAGAGATGATTCTGGATTGTAAACCTAGTTCTTTTGCCTTCTAGAATATAATATTTCAAGACTTCTGATCTTTTAATGTGGAGACTGCTAAGTCCTATGTAATTTTGATTGTAGCTTCCTGGTATTTGAATTGTTTCTGGCTGCTTGAAGTTCTTTGGCTTGGGGGCTCTTGAATTTAGCTATAATATTTCTGGGAGTTGTCAATTGGGAATTTATTTCAGGAGGTGATAGGTGGATTCTTTCAATTTCTATTTTACCTTCTTGTTCAAGAATATCAGGGCAATTTTCTTTGATAATTTCTTGTCATATGATGTTTAGGCTTTTTTAAAATCATGGTTTTCATATAGTCCAGTAATTCTTAAATTGTTTCTCCTGGATCTGTTTTCCATGTCAATTGGTTTTTCAATGAGATATTTCATGTTTTCTTCTGTTTTTCCTTCTTTTGGTTTTATTTTATTGTTTCTTGATGTCTCATGAAGTCATTAATTTCTAGTTGCCAAAATTCTAATTTTTAAGTAATGATTTTCTTTTGTAAGCTTTTGAACCTTTTTTCCTTTTGGCCAATTCTGCTTTTTTAGTTGTTATTTTCTTCTTGCATTGCTTTCTTTTCTCTTCCCCATTTTCCCTCTGCCTCTATTAATTGGTTTTTGAAATTCTTTTTAAGCTTTTTAAGCTCATTTTTTTCTTTGAAGTTTTACATGTAGCTGCTTCGCTTCTTTCACTGTCATTTTCTGAGCTTGTGCCTTACTCTTCTTTTCCCCCATAAACATTATCTATGATTAGGAGGGTTTTTTTAATGTTTGCTCGTTTCCCTAGCCTTTTTCTTTACTTTTTCTTTTATCTTAAAGGTGGGCTCTGTTTTTAGGGTAGAAGAGGCACTTTCCTAAAGTTCAGTTTTTCCTTGTTGCCACCTTTAGCTTTATTTCTAGGTTTCTGCAAGTTTCAATTCTTCCTAGGATGTATGATGGCCTTGGGCTAGGGGCTCTGAAAGCCACCTCTCATTGCTGTTTCAATCATTCCCTGGGACTGCTGATAGCTTGCAGACCTCAGAACACTGTGAGCTACCCTGTCCTGGGGCTCAGGATTCTAGCCTCAGGTTTGGGCAGGGCTTTGGGGCTTGATCAGGTCAGGTATACTATGGACTGCCTTGCCCTGAAGCTTGTAACCTTGCCTTGAGCTTGGCTAGGAACTTTGGCCATGCTCTGGGCTTACACAGGCCAAGAGTAATCATGGAGTGCCTTGTGCTAGGGTTCAGGATCTCACTACAGGCTTGGGTGAGGGCTATGGGATTCCCCTTGGCCTTACACCACTAGGCACATTGCTAAATGCTTTGTACTGGGGCTTGGGGCCTTGGATTGTGTTTAGGCAGGGCTTAGAACCTCCTTCTGGGCCTGTAACAGTCAATTATACTATGGACTGCTCTGGGCTATGGCTTGGGGCCTTACTGCAGGGTTGAGTCTTGGATCAAGGGGTACGAATAGGGTTGCGCTACTATTGGTTTAGGCAGGATCTCAGGGTCTCCATGTTGACTTGGGCTCAGGTTCAGAACCTGGAACAGTAGATGTAGGGTTTGGTGTGGGGCATGCTGCTGGTTTTCACCAGTACTTCTTGGGGGGTCTTTCTGCTGGCTGCACTCCCCTCCCACCCCAGGGAATAAGAACCCTCTCTGCTTACCTTTCAAGTAGTTTTCTGCAGGAAATTTGCTTTACTCTGTCCCCTTATTTGTTCTGTCACTTCAGTATTTATTTTATCTTTTTTTTTTTAAACCCTTGTACTTTTCGGTGTATTGTCTCATAGGTGGAAGATTGGTAAGGGTGGGCAATGGGGGTCAAGTGATCTGCCCAGGGTCACACAGCTGGGAAGTGGCTGAGGCCAGGTTTGAACCTAGGACCTCCTGTCTCTAGGCCTGACTCTCACTCCACTGAGCTACCCAGCTGCCCCCTTTCAGTATTTATTTTGAAGCATTATTTTAAGGTTGGTTGGAGAGGATTTGATTGATTCAAGTTTTTTCTGCTTCTACTCTACCATCTTGGTTCTGCTCCAAGAAGGACCTATCTTCTTTCTTAATACTCCTCACTTCCCTGCTGAATTTGATGTATTTCTATACATAACTCTTTGTATGCGAATGCAATTTCCATGTGCTTGGCTTTCTTTTGTCTGATTTGAATAAGAGTGAGGTTCATCTGATGCCTGCTTCCCTCATTTCTTCTAATTATATTTCTATAGTCTTTTTATGCAGTCTAATTACAAGAAATAAGTTTCACCCTCTTATTTATCCTTTCAGCACTAGGATATTCCTCTTACTTTCTCTTTTCTTTCTCCTTTTAAAAGCCTCTGTTTTCCTAATTTAACTCCCTCAATGCCCGTTAAAGATATTAATATTTTGAAGGGACACTTGTTCCACTGAATTATTATAGGGTTTCAAGTTTTTAAGATTAAAATTAAATTTTCTTTAATCAATGAAAATTCACCTTTTTTTCCTCTCCCAACTTTTCTCTCCTTCATTAAGAAAGAAAGAGAAATAAAACTTTTGTTATGAACATTTATAGTTCAATAATAAACAAATTCTCCCTTTGGCCGTGTCCAAAAATTAAGATAAAAAAGTCTCTTAATCTGCACTCTGAGTTTGTCACAGTTCTATCAAGAGGTATGTGGCATGTTTCATCATAAGTCCTCCAGAATTGTTGTTAGTGATTACACTGATCAAGATTTTTAGTCTTTTGAAATTGTCTTTACAATAATGACATTATTGTACAAATTGTATAAATCTCCTGGTTCTGTTTATTTCTTTATTCATCAGTTCATATATATCTTCCTAGGTTTCTCTGCTTTCATTATCATCATTTTTAATAATTAATAATATTTCATTGCATTTTTATACCATGACTTGTTCAATCATTCTCCAAATACTGGAAACTGCCCTTGTTTCCAGTTCTCTCCAACTACAAAAGAGCTACTATAAATAATTTGGCACATATGAGTCCTTTTTCTTTTATCTCATTAGATAGATCTAATATTGTTATTATTGGTTGAAGGGGGTGTTCTATTTAATAACTTTTGGGCATATTTCCCAGTTGATTTTCAAAATGGTTGAACCAGTTTATAGTTCAGCCAATAGCACATTACAATACTTGTTTTCCCACAATTCCTTCAGCATTTTTCCTTTTCCTTTTTTTTGTTTTTTGTCAACTTCATCAATCTGATGGATGTAAGGTAGATTCTCTGAATTGTTTAAATGTGTGTTTCTCTTATTTGTAGTGATTTATAACATTTTTATATGGCTATCAATGGCTTAGATTTCTTTCTCTGAAAAGTGCCTGTTCATATTCTTGGACCATTTTTAAAGTGGGGAATGGCTCTTATTCTTACAAAGTTAATTCAGTTTTTTACATATTCTAGAAATAACATCTTTATCAGAGAAACTACAAATTTCCCCATTCTCCTTCACTGATTTCTCTTCTAATTTTAGCTTTATTGGTTTTGTTTGTGCAAAAACTTTTCAATTTTGTGTATTCAAAAGCGTCCATTTTACCTCTTGTGGTCCTCTTTGTGTTTTGTTTGCTTACTAAATATAACCCATCCTTACAGATGATAGATAAATTCTTTTTTGCTCCTCTAAGTTTTGATGCTACCCTTTATGTCTAAGTCATGTACCAATTTGGAACTTTTCTTGGAATATGGTATAAGATGCCAGACTTTGTCTAGTTTCTGGCAGACTGCTTTTGTTGAACTTTAAGTTCTCACTGCAGTAACTGGGATCTTTGGGCTTACCACACACTAAGTTACTGTGTTCATTTGCTTTGGGATATTATGTATCTAATTAATTCCAGTGATTAACCTTGCTATTTCTTAAATATAATTAAAAAAATAATTGTTATTCTGCACTATAGTTTGAGATCTGCTTACAGTTAAGACCCCATCTTTATCACTTTTAAAATTACTTCCCTTGAGAGTCTGGACCTTTTTCCTTCAGATGAATTTTGTTGTTATTTTTTCTATCTCTATAAAGTAATTATTTGGTATTTTTATTGGTATATCATTAAGTAAATTAATTTAGGTAATACTGTCATTTTATTATGTTGTCTTGACCTACTCATGACCAAGTCATATTTTTCTCATTATTTTTATGTCTTTTTATAAAGAATGTTTTGTAATTGTATTCATATACTTCCTATGTCTGTAGACTTCCAAGTATTTTATGCTTTCTATAATTATTTTAATGGATTTTCTATTTATATATCTTCAGGATGAGTATTCTTGGCAATATACAGAAATGTCAATGATTTACGTGACTTTATTTTGTATTCTGCAACTTTGCTGAAGTAGTTAATTATTTCAATTAATTTTTTGGTTGATTATCTAGAATTCTGTAAGGAAACCATAAAATTACCTGCAAAAAGCAATAATTTGATTTCATCTTTGATTATGCTTATTCTCTCAATTGTTTTTCTTGTCATATTACTATAGTTAGCATTTCTAATGCTATATAGGATAGTAATGGTAATAATGAGCATACTTGTATGTTTTAATAAGTTATGGTATTTTTAAAAAAAGCTTTTGCTTTATCTACTGATATTATCATGCTATTTTTGTTTTTCTTGCTATCATTATGTCTGTTACATTTATGCATTTCCTATAATTAAATCAGATTTGCATTCCTGGTATAAATATAGCCTTGTCATAGTGTACAATTTTTGTGTTGATGTAATCACCTTCCTAAAATTTTAGGCTAAAAATCTGGGTAGTCAAGTAGTGCAGTAGATAGAGAGCACTGGGCTAGGGGTCAGGAAGACTTGAATCCAGAATGAATACCAGAAACTTAGTATCTGTATGAGGTTGGTGCAAGTCACTTGACATCTCTTTGCCTTAGTTTCCTCTACTGTAAAATGAGCATTATAACAGGAAGACCTATCTCCCAGGATTGTTGTGAGGATGAAATCAGATAACAATATTTGTTAGTAGCACAGTGCTATCACATAATAGGTATCATATACTGTCAATCCTCAGCTTTCAAGGGGGTAACATTTCTAGCAAAATAATAAGTAAGAAACACAGATGTTTATACATTGAACATATGGGAAATAAAGAGTTAGGTTCTTATGATCACCAAAAACTGTAATCTTTCACCAGAGATTTCTGAAAATATGCTTTTCTGCATATAGTTCTTTATAACAAAATATTAACTCTAATAATATGTACTTTTCCTAATGAAATAATCCCATGAAATGTAATATACAGCATAAAATTGATAACTTGCAAAAATTTTTTTCTTGCTAGCAATTCTCTAGAATTCTATAATTTTTTGTGCTAATATTTCCAAGCCCCCCAACTCCAAACCATAACCCATGAAATGTACAGTATTGTAAATTCTTTCATTTTTTTTTTTTGCAAATATAGCAAATCATTGATTTGTTAATATCAAACTCCAGCCTGAGAGCAGCTGCAGACATTCCAGAACAAAGTTTATCTAACACCTTTATTTTCTCACTAAGCCATATCACTGACTTTGCATGCTTGGGCTTAGAGCCCAAAGGACTTGCACAATACTTTGGAGGCATAATGGCTACATAAACTTGAGTTTTAAAGACAAACAATGAAAATATGCAACAAATGCGTAGATGGCTCCTTACTCTCCAGTGGTACAGTGAACAAGACCAATGAAGCTCCTAGTAAGATCCCAGCCACTCTATGAACTTCTGAGCATTGCACCTCTCATTTTTTTCTTTACTATTCATAGCTGTGAATGTGTCCAATTGTCAACTCAAAAGTGAAAATGAGTTTACTATAAAATCATATGAATGCCCTGAAAGTTAAACATGGGAATGTTGAGGATTGACTGCAAATTACTTAAATTTTTTGTATTGATATTCACTTCTCTGTTTTGGCTTTCCATGGTTAAAAGTATCAGGAACATATTCGTATCACACAAAGAATTTTGTAATATCCCTTTTTTAAAACTCTAATATCTTTTTAAATATATATCCTTCTATATTAATTTTTATTTGTTACAGGGGTAGGCAATGAGGGTTAAGTGACTTGCCCAGGGTTACACAGCTAGGAAATGTCTGAGGCCAGATTTGAACCTAGGACCTCCCGTCTCTAGGCCTGGCTCTCAATCCACTGAGCCATCCAGCTGCCCCCTGTAATATCCCTTTTCCTATTTTTTTTAAACAGTTTTTGGAGTATCAGAATTAATTACTCTTTAACATTTAATAGAATTCACTTGTAAATCCATCTGGTTCTCTGTTGTTTTTTCCTTTGGGATACTAACTGTAATTCAATTTTCTTCTTTTTTGAATTAGCTAATTATTTAATGTTTTTAAAACAGCTCCTAGTATTATTGATTAATTTAATAGATTTTTTTCCTTGCAATTTTATTCATCTCTTTTTAAATGTTCAGGATTGTTATAATTTTGGTTTGTAATTGGGGGATTTAAATTTATGAGTTATATAGGGTGTTTTTTTTTATTTACACACTCCATTCATTGATCTGCTTTTTCTCTTATTGATGAAAGTATTTAAAAGATAAAAATTAATCCTAAGGACTACTTGTTCTGCATCCCCAAAATCTTGGCATATTGTCTCATTGGGGTCATTATCTTTAACATCTCTGTCTTTTTTAGCTAAGTCTGGTTTTGCTGTTGCCTAGTCTTCTAGAGTTGCTAAGTGGTTCAGTGGATAGATTACAGTTGCATAAGTCAGGAAGACTCATCTTTCTGAGTTCAAAACTGGTTTCAGATGCTTATTAGCTCAATTGTCTTATGGGTGAATTCATCCCACTGAAATTCATAGTAATTAATGTTAATTTATGTTTCCCTCCATCTTATTCTCTTACGTGTTTACTTCTATTTGTTTCCTGCTTCCTTTTTATAAAGAATTATAGTGATGAGAGAGGATTGTACTCAGCATTAGGTGTGCTAGGTTTGGTATAACCTTACTTTGCTTCCCTGCCTCTCTTCTTTCTCCCTCACAATGAACCATAAAACTATTTATTTTGTTTAGGATTAATCCCTCCCTTAATATATTTTTCCTTTTATTCTCCTCCATTCTCCTTCCCTTTCCATCATATGTGATATATATTTCTGTACCCAGTTCTCTGTGTTTTCTTCCTTCTTTTGACCATTTTAGAAGAATCAGGTTCAAGTTTCATCCTGTCTTTGCACCTCTTCATTATTGTTTATTCTATTTGCATATCCTGATTATATTAGATAATTTTTTTCACTCTTTTTCTTCTTCTCCCCTTGTATTCTTTTTCCCTTTTCTTCCCATTCTTCTTTTAAAATCATCAAAATTTAACAAAATCACTTCCATGGGGGGCAGCTGAGTGGGTCAGTGGATTGAGAGCCAGGCTTACAGACAGGAGGTCCTAGGTTCAAATCTAGCCTCAGACACTTCCTAGCTGTGTGATCCTATGTAAATCACTTAACCCCCATTGCCTAGCTACTACCACTCTTCAGCCTTGGAACCAGTATGCAGTATTAATTCTTATATAGATGGTAAGGTGTTTTTTTTTTTAAATCACTTTCATGCTCTTCATTTAATTAGACCCCCCCCCAAAAAACCTCTGATGATAATTATAAAAACTCATTTTCTGATGTTAAAACATAAATAGTTCATATTTGTTTAGTCCTTTATAATTGCATGCTGACATTTGCATTTTTATGTTTTTCTTGACTTTGATATTTTTACTTTAAAATATTTATGTAGTTCTAGTCTTTTCATAGGAAAGGTTGGAAAGGTCTGTTTCCTTCCCTCTCCATCCTTCTTCCTGTTCCTGTAGGATTATACTCTGTTTTGCTGGGTAAGTTGTCTGTTACCTTTGGAATATGATATTCTAAGTTTTTTCATTCCTTAATATTGGTACATGCTAAATCGTGTATGATCCTGACCATGGTACCCTGGTACTTGAATTCTTCCTTTTTTACGGCTCACTTTCCTTTGATATGGAAAATCTGGAATTTGACTATGATGTTGCTAGAAGTTCCTACTTTGGCATGACATCAGCCAATTAGATACATGTTTTGTGGCTAAAGAGAGTAGAGCTAAAAAAATGAGAAATCGTATAAACATTTGGAAACTGAGGTATGATTTCAAAAAGAAAATCAATTTGATTGATGAAATCTGAGCTGTGGTGACTTTTGAAGTGAAAGATGAATCATCCAGAGTTTGGTGGTTCTCACTTAAGCCATTGATAGGTCAAAGAAGTGGGTAAAAGAGCTGGGAGATAGAAGAGCTGGATCCAGAAACTGAGTTGAAAAGCTGCCATGTTGGGGCTATAAGTGTAAGAAACAGTCAGTTAATGGAGGACTTCAGCTGTGCTTTCCTGATTGGAGAAATAATTGACTCTATTGGCCAATGGCTCTAGTGATAGAGATTACCCTCCAGGTTCACATAGAGTTGTAGAAAATTGAGCCTGCTGCTCTCTGCTACCACTTCTGGCTTGAGAAGAAAAAGCAGAAAGGACTTTGCAGTTGCTTCGACAATCAACCTGAGCTGTGCTGCTGTGATTGTATAATGCATTTTGGTGAATTAATAACTCTTCAGTTGGTTAGGTCATCAGAATCCAGAGGTAGCCAGCTGGATGAGATTGTCAGTTCGCTATCTTAAAGAGAATGACTAGTTTCATTAAGAGGTAGCCCTTTTAAAATGCCTTTTTAAGGATGATGACTAAGAGCTGGCAAAAGCTATGTTCGAGCTCTCTACCCCCTGTGCCACCTACCTTCCTTAAATATCTAAAAGTGCCACTATTGAGAGTGGCTAATGTTAAAGAGAGAAAACACATTGGATGGGGGCTCCAAAACAAGAGTGCTGAATAGGGGACGTATATTTACCCTCAGTAGGGTTACCCATAGGACCTTGAGTTTGTAACAATGTGGGTATAGTTTATCTCAGGGAATATAGATTTGTCAGTGTAAAAGCAGATTTCAGTGATAGAGCCAATCTCAGAGATTGAAAAGAATGCTGATGGAAGGGAATACATGATATATGTATATGTAATATAATTATACACATATACACACAGCACACACATAGATGCAAACATCTTATGTAACATGGGTAGGTATTTATACCCTGCTTTGTACATTTGGTGTATTGGTATTACATTGGTATTACAATGACAACTCCAGTTTCCTGGAATGGGCAAGTTTCCTGGAATGGAAAGGGCTAGTGGTGAAAACAAAAAAAAAAAAGTATTTCTCATTTATGGAGCACAAAAAGGAACTGGGATGGCATTGTGGCCATCTTTTTTTTTAAACAGCTAAAGGAATTCATATTGCATTGTTTCTCCCCAACCTGCCTATTGAGGCTGCTGATGTTTCTTGGGCACTAAGTAGCCACCTTACAAAGCAGTGAAATCCTAGAAATCATAATTTAGGAGCTGGAAAGTGACCTTTATTATGGTCACTTTATGGTATTATGGTCACTAATATGGTATATTACAAATCCCTCATATGTACTTTGCTGCTAAAGCTCTGATAGAATTATTTTATTAAAGTGTGGATGCACTGAAATATTATTATTTGATATATACCTGAGCTGGACCTCCCGAAATTTTGTTTGTTTGTTTGCTTGTTTCCTTACAGAATAAGAGAATTTAAACACAAAGAAAGGTTCAGACTTGAACTCTAGCTCTTGTCATAATGCAAAATTGATGCTTTAGCTCCCATTATTCTAACTTGAATACTTAGAAATTCAGCAAAGGTTAGAAGGTGGCAACTTAGTCTGTGATATCAGAGACCTAAAGTGAACTTTTGTTAAAAGAATTTACTACCAAAGTACATTAAAGTGAGCTTTCCAAAATAAATGGGGCATCTAGAAGCCTGTGTTATGTGTGAACTAAAGAGCCACAGTTGTATTTATGTTTATTTATAGCATATTAAAATTGCAGGTGACCCGAAGTAGTAGAAAGGCACGTGGTAGCATGTGACAACATATTGCCACTGATAACTTGTTTGCAAGAAGTGGCTTGTAGTCAAGTACATATAAAACCACAGAAGGAGATAGGATGATCATGTAGCAGAACTGAAAGATAGGAGGGTAACCCAAGTATTACATTGGTTTTTATGAACTATTAAGACAACTAAAGAGAGATCTCAAGTGCATTGGCTAGATCTTCTCATAAATGCTGGGGATACAAAGGTGAAAACAAATTCTCTAGCCTCAAAGAGCTTAGAAGCAAAATGTGGTAGAGACAACTAGGTAGGTAGGAGATAAATACAAAGCAGATGAAACATATTTTAAGAGGGAAAGGCATTAGCAACTGGGGGGATTGGGAAAAACCTCTAGGAGTAGTTGGGATTTGAGATGAATCTTGAAGGAAGTCAGGGCAACTAAGTAGAGGTGAGGAGACAGAGTATTTCAGGCATGGAGGAGGAGAAATGAAGTCAGCCTAACTTACCCATGTGACAATTCAGAGGGAAGCAGTCTCAGGTCTCGCCAGAGATCCTTGGGTTGCTCAGTTGTTTTCTGTCATGTATGACTCAATTATTACCCCATTTGGGACTTTCTTACCAAAGATACTTATGTGGTTTGCCATTTCTTTCTCTAGTTCATTTTATATTTGAGGAAACTGAGGCAAACAGGGTTTATCAACTTGCCCAGGGTCACACAGCTAGTAAGTTTCTGAGACTAGATTTGAACTCAGGAATATGAGTCTTTCTGACCCCAGGCTCAACACTTTATCCACTGCACCACCTAGCTACCCATAAAGTAGTCAGAAGAGAGTATTGCTAGAAAACTTGTTAGGTAAGAAAGGGCCAGGTTAGGAAGGGCTTTGAATGATAAAGAAGCTTTATATTTGATCCTGGAGGTAATAGGGAATCACAGAAGCTCATGGGTGACATAGTCATATCTACTCTTTAGAAAAATCATGATGACACCTGAGTAGAGGATGAATTGGAGTGGTAAGGGACTCAAGGCAGGAGAAATGGTTGAAGTCCTATAGAAGTGGTCCAGGTGAGATGTGAAAAGGGCTTGAACTAGGGTTGTTATAGTGCAAGTGACATGAAAAGAACTTACATAAGAAATGTTGTGATGGTAGAAATAACAGAATTTGGCAGCACATTCATTAGGGGGCAGGAGGGCATGAGTGAGAATGAGAAGTTGAAGATGTTACCTGGATTGTGAGACAGAAAATGATAGTTCCCTCAACAAGAATAAGGAAGGTGGGAAGAGGGAAGAATTTGGGGGAAGAGATGATGAGTTTTGTTTTGGAAATGTTGAGTTTGAGATATAGAAATAAAATTCAAGATATCCAAATGGCGTTTGGTGATATAAGACTAGAACTCACTGACCAGAGATGACCATCAACCTGGTGAGAGCTGATGAGATCACTAAGCAAAATAGTTTGGAGGGGGAATTGAAGAGGGCTCATAAAATAGTCTTGGGGCCAACACGGATCAAGAATTAGCATTTGAGACTGAGAAGGTGTAGTGAAACAGGTAGAAGGAGAACTAGAAGAGAGCCATGTCACAACAAACTTCATGAAAACCTATTCAGAAGAAAATGATCAATAACATCATATGTGACAGAGAGGGTCAAGAAAAGTGAAGATTGAATAAAGGCCATTAAATTCAGCAGTTTGGAATATTTATGAAAAAGCATAGGGGGCAGCTAGGTGACTTAGTGGCTTGAAAGCCAGGTTTAGAGATAGGAGGTCTTGGGTTCAAATGTGATCTCAGACTCTTCCTAACTGTGTGATCCTGGGCAACTCACTTGACTCTCCTTGCCCAGTCTTAATTACCACTTTTCTGCCTTGGAACCAAGACACCATGTTGATTCTAAAAAGGAAGGGAAGGGTTTAAAAAAATAAAGAAAAAGCATAGACAGAAATCTCACTGGATGAGAAAGTATAAATAAGTTTCATATCTGTGCTAGTGGATGGAGTACCCATCTTGAGTTCATGGATTTCTGTGTGCATTGAAGTATTACTATTTTTTTTAAACCCTCACCTTCCATCTTGGAGTCAATATGGTGTGTTGGCTCCAAGACAGAAGAACAGTAAGGGCTAGGCAATGGGGGTTAAGTGACTTGCCCAGGGTCACACAGCTGGGAGGTGTCTGAGGCCAGATTTGAACCTAGAACCTCCCGTCTCTAGGCCTGGTTCTCAATCCACTGAGCCACACGCCTGCCCCTGAAGTATTACTATTTTTAATGCAGCTGCCAAACTGATATTCCTAAAACATGGCTGTGACATGCCCTTACCCACTCTCACCCCGACAAAGGAAGAATTTCAGTTGTTTCTTGTTACTACTAACATAAAATCTCAACTTAGCCTAGAATTTAAAGTTCTGATTGGGGCTTCCACTTACTCTCTCTTATAATTAAAAAATGTCCTAACATTTAGATCAATAAGAAAAGTGAGATGGATGGCCTCAGGGGACAGTAGGTTTCTGATCATAAAGGCTGGATGACTTTCAAGGGATTCTTTTCAGGAGTGGGTGGGATTAGGTGGTTCCCGAAGTCTGTACCATTTCAGAAATTTTGATTCTTGAATAGGGATCCTTTCCTTTATTCTTTTTTTTTTTTTTTTGGTTTTGCACGATCATTTAATCAAATGTTTTCACACTACCATTAAAATGCATCCCAGAGTTGAACTTAGTTTACATGATTCACATGGACCTTGAATATTTTGCCAGCTATATGCTCTGTCTATACCAATACTATGGTTATTGAGCATAACTCTTTCATTAGATCTCCTTTTCAAGAACCCTCTTTTCCAGTCAGACTTACTTGTTAGACAACATCCTTATGTATTATTTCCCTGAATTCATAGTAAGCTTCTTGAGATGTTCTTGGCATATAGTAGGTACTTAGTAAGAGCTCACTGATTCAAGAATTGATATTTACTTATATATGTTCTCGTTGTATCCTTGTAGTACAATGTAAACTCCTCGATTGCAGGGACTGTTTGATTTTTTGTCTTCATATCATCGACACTTTTCCAAGTATTTTGCATGTTGCTGGCATGCTATTGTTATCATTGCCTCCTCATATTGTCAAGGGGTATATGCCCAGCTCCATGGGAAGCACTCCAATTCAATTCTCTTGTTATTAAATGTTTTGTGAATTGAATTGTTACCTTAAAAACAATGATGACATAACATTTATACATTGTAGTTACACAGTGCTTTATATGTATTTTCTCATTAGATCTTAAAAAACAAATATTATTTCAACAAAGGAGGAAATCAAGGCTTAGAGAGATTAAGTGATTTGTATGTTTTATGTTTTTTGTTTTTTGTTTTTACAACTACTGAGTTAAAATAATAGTGCCCAAATTCAACCAAAGGACAGAGTGGGAACCAAAACCATGGCAAATTTTCTTTCCATCTCACTTCAAAACCTTTTCATCTGATATGTGGGATGATCAAACCTATGTGCACAAACCAAAAGATCATTCTCACCTCCAGGACTTTAAATTTAATACCGTTGTTTAAAGAGATATTCTACAAGTTAACAGTTTTGAAATAATTTTGACTGCCATGTTTGGGACTTGGTTGGCAGGGAAGAGAGAGTATGATTGTTATTGCATTTTATCAGAAGGTTAGAGGCAATTAGATAACACAATGGAGAAAGCAACAGAAGGACCTAGGTTCAAATGGGCCTCAGATACTTCCTACCTGTGTGACCTTGGGCAAGTCACTTCACCCCAGTTGCCTAGCTCTTACTGCTCTTCTGCCTTAGAAATAACACTTAGATCCTTAAAAAGTTTAAGCAAATACTCATGCTGTTTTTTTCCTTCTTATTCCTTCCCTATCTCTTTCATTATGTTGTTTTCCTTTGGCATGGTATTATAAACCCTGCCCTTTAATTCCTACTCCATATCTACTGTCAGACTTCAGAGTTGCAGTTTGGATTGGCAGAGGAAAAATTCAATGGTTCTCCATTATCTACAGAATAAAGTACCAACTTGTTAACCTAGAATTCAAAGCCTTAAATGATCTGGCTCCAACTTACTCTTCTAGCCATATCTCACAGCATTCCTTTATTTTTTCCAAGGCCAAACTCTATTAATTACTGTCCCAATTTTTTCCATCCATTTCCTAACTGTACCTTGACTTACCTTTCCTCAATATTTGTATAACAAGGTACTCATTTTAGCCTTAGTAAACCTAAGGATCTGAAGGGGCTATTGACAGATAAGACATTAAAATGTAATGGAGAAGCCTTTTTTTACATATAAAAGGAGTCTATGCACCTTAGAAAGGTGCTATAGCTCTATAGAATTTGGAAAGAATAGCCAACAATGAGTTTGCTTCTTGGGAACAGACTGCCTTTATACTTTTGTACCCCATTACTCATTTGCATAAAATGATAGCAGGAATTGAAGAGGTATGATTGGCTGACCACCAGAGGTAAAGATTATTGAATAAAGGCTGTAGACCTTACCTACTTTTTGCCTATATATGACAATCCTTAGAGCTGAAGCTCTGAGAGAATGCAAGTGGAGATGCTTACCACTCTTAGGCTAAGAGCTTATGCTCTTATTTTTTAAACATTTATTAATATTCATTTTTAACCTGTTTACATGCTTCATGCCCCTACTTTCCCCTTCATCCCCCCAGTCTCCCCCCACCCATGGCCAACGCACATTTCCACTGGTTGTAACTTGTGTCCTTGTTCAGGGCCTATTTCCACATTGTTGTTAGTTGCATTTGTGTGGTCATTTCGAGTCTACATCCCCAATCATGTCCGCCTCAACTCATGCATTCAAGCAATTGTTTATCTTCTATGTTTCCTCTCCTGCAGTTCTTCCTCTGAATGTAGGTAGCATCTTTACCATAAATCCCTCAGAGCTGTCCTGGGTCATTGTATTGCTGCTGGTACAGAGGTCCATTACATTCGATTTTACCATAGTATATCAGTCTCTGTGTACAGTGTTCTTCTGCCTCTGCTCCTTTTGCTCTGCATCAGTTCTTGTGGAGGCCTTTCCAGTTCACCTGGAATTCCTCCAGTTTATTATTCCTTTTAGCACAATAGTATTCCATCACCAGCATATACCACAATTTGTTCAGCCATTCCCCAATTGAAGGACATCCCCTCATTTTCCAGTTTTTTGCCACTACAAAAAGTGCAGCTATAAATATTTTCGTACAAGTCTGTTTATCTATGATCTCTTTGGGGTACAAACCCAGCAATGGTATGGCTGGATCAAAGGGCAGGCATTCTTTTTTTTTTTCCAAACATTTATTGATATTCATTTTTAACATGGTTACATGTTTCATGCTCCTACTTTCCCCTTCACCCCCTGCACTCCCCCCACCCATGGCCGATGCGCATTTCCACTAGTTTTGTCATGTGTCCTTGATCAAGACCAATTTCCAAATTGTTGGTAGTAGCATTGGTGTGGTAGTTTCGAGTCCACATCCCCAATCATGTCCACCCCGACCCATGCGTTCAAGCAGTTGTTTTTCTTATATGTTTCCTCTCCTGCAGTCCTTCCTTTGAATGTGGGTAGCGTCTTTACCATAAATCCCTCAGAATTGTCCTGGGTCATTGTATTGCTGCTGGTACAGAAGTCCATTACATTCAATTTTACCATAGTATATCAGTCTCTGTGTACAATGTTCTTCTGGCTCTGCTCCTTTCGCTCTGCATCAGTTCCCGGAGGTCTCTCCAGTTTGCCTGGAACTCCTCCAGTTTATTATTCCTTTTAGCACAATAGTATTCCATCACCCGCATATACCACAATTTGTTCAGCCATTCCCCAATTGAAGGACATACCCTCCTTTTCCAATTTGTTGCCACCACAAAAAGTGCAGCTATAAATATTTTCGTACAAGTCTGTTTATCTATGATCTCTTTGGGGTACAAACCCGGCAATGGTATGGCTGGATCAAAGGGCAGGCATTCTTTTATAGCCCTTTGGGCATAGTTCCAAATTGCCAGCCAGAATGGCTGGATTAGTTCACAGCTCCACCAGCAATGCATTAATGTCCCAATTTTGCCACATCCCCTCCAACATTCATTACTCTCCCCTTCTTTCATTTTAGCCAATCTGCTAGGTGTGAAGTGGTACCTCAGAGTTGTTTTGATTTGCATTTCTCTAATTATTAGAGATTTAGAACACTTTCTCATGTGCTTATTGATACTTTGATTTCTTTACTTGAGAATTGCCTATTCATGTCTCTTGCCCATTTTTCAATTGGGGAGTGGCTTGATTTTTTATACAATTGATTTAACTCCTTGTATATTTGAGTAATTAGACCCCTGTCAGAGTTCTTTGTTATAAAGATTTTTTTCCCAATTTGTTGTTTCCCTTATGATTTTGACTACATTGTTTTTGTTTGTACAAAAGCTTTTTAGCTTGATACAATCAAAACCATTTAATTTACATTTTGTAATTTTCTCTAACTCTTGCTTGGTTTTAAAATCTTTCCTTTCCCAGAGATCTGATAGGTATACTATTTTGTGTTCACTTAGCTTATTTATAGTTTCCCTCTTTATATTCAGGTCATTCACCCATTCTGAATTTATCTTGGTGTAGGGTGTGAGATGTTGATCTAAACCTAATCTTTCCCATATTGTTTTCCAAATTTTCCAGCAGTTTTTTGTCACATAGTGGATTCATGTCCCAAAAGTTGGGCTCTTTGGGTTTATCATACACTGTCTTGCTGACATCATTAACCCCAAGTCTATTCCACTGATCCTCCCTTCTATCTCTTAGCCAGTACCATATTATTTTGATGACTGCTGCTTTATAGTATAGTTTAATATCTGGTACTGCTAGGCCCCCTTCCTTCACATTTTTTTTCATTATTTCCCTTGATATTCTTGATCTTTTGTTATTCCAAATGAAATTTTTTATAGTTTTTCCTAATTCAGTAAAGAAGTTTTTTGGTAATTTGATAGGTATGGCGCTAAATAGGTAAATTAATTTGGGTAGAATGTTCATTTTTATTATGTTAGCTCGTCCTACCCATGAACAATTAATGGCTTTCCAATTGTTGAGATCCAGTTTTATTTTTTTGGAAAGTGTTTTGTAGTTGTTTTCATATAATTGCTGTGTTTGTTTTGGTAGATAGACTCCCAAGTATTTTATATTGTCTAGGGTGATTTTAAATGGTGTTTCTCTTTCTACCTCTTGCTGCTCTAATGTGTTGGAAATATATAGAAATGCTGATGATTTATGTGCATTTATTTTGTATCCTGCCACTTTGCTAAAATTGTTGATTATTTCTACTAGCTTCTTAGTTGATTCTCTAGGATTTTTTAAGTATACCATCATATCATCTGCAAAGAGTGATAGCTTAGTCTCCTCATTGCCTATTTTGATACCTTCAATTTCTTTTTCTTCTCTAATTGCTATTGCTAGTGTTTCTAGTACTATGTTGAATAATAGAGGTGATAATGGGCATCCTTGTTTCACTCCTGATCTTATTGGGAAGGCTTCTAATTTATCCCCATTGCATATAATGCTTGTTGATGGTTTTAGGTATATACTGTTTATTATTTTTAGGAAGGGTCCTTCTATTCCTATACTTTTCAATGTTTTCAATAGGAATGGATGCTATATTTTGTCAAAGGCTTTTTCAGCATCTATTGAGATAGTTATGTGATTTTTGTTTGTTAGACTGTTGATATGGTCAATTATGTGGATGGTTTTCCTAATGTTGAACCATCCTTGCATTCCTGGTATAAATCCCACCTGATCATGGTGGATGATCTTCTTAATGACTTGCTGGAGTAGCTTATGCTCTTATTAAAGCCAGCACTGTAACAATCCAGCTGTAACACCCAGCTGAGCCAGAGGCTCCCCAAAGAAGAGTGAATACAGCAGATCTGCCCATTTAATAGAGACAGTTCACCCTATGAAGAGGCCAATGGTAGAATAGCCTTCCAGGCTTATTCTGGCAGGAGCTCAGGAGCTGAGCATCCTCCCTTGTATAGCTGAACAGCAGCTGAGCCCAATGAGGAGCCAAATCAGCAGCCAAGCAAGCTGCTTGATTCAACGTAGCAGCAGATTGACCCATCCAGCCAAGGATGAGTCACAAACTCAGCTGAGCTGCCCATCCAGGAGAGATTCTCTGCCCCAAGAGGAGTCAGTCCAGCCAATGGTGAAGTAGCTTGTCTATCACTAACCTTGGTGCTCCGCCTCAGAAAATTTCATGAGGATTCTCTGGAGAAAGAAAGCATATTGATTCCCAGCTATTCCAGAGTGGTAAGTTGTGGATCTTGGTATGTCTTTTCCTTGTACATGTGCCTTTGTATATATTTTACTTTAAGTCTGTGCCTACTCTTCCCCCATGTACTCTATGCACACTTGTACAAGTGCACCCCACTTATTTTTCTTTTTTAAAAAGAATACTTCGTAACTACTGTTTTTGCTCTACCCGGAGGGAAGGGAGTTATTTTGAACTTAAACACACACTCAAAAAAAAGTTTCATATATACAGCAGTACACAAAAAAGAGAATTTTAATAGTAATAGCATTTATATAGTGCTTTAAGGTTTACAAAGTGTATTACAAATACTATCCAATTTTATTCTTGCAATAACCCTCAGAGGTGATTTCTTTTAGTAGCCATATATTATAGATGAGGAAACTGAGGCAGACAGACATTAAATAATAATTTGACTAAAGGTGCATAGCTAGTGAATATCTGTGGAAGGATTTGAACTGAAGTCCAGTTCTAACATTCTACAGACTGTGCCACCTAGTTACACTATGTGAAGGATTCTATATATATGAAGCAGTGAACATCCATTTCATGCTGTAGACTTTAAAAAATACAATAAATTCTACTCATTACTTTCAAAATTGTCCTAATTTTTTGTACTTCCTTCTGAACTGTCTTTTATTTATTTTTCTGTGCATACAAAATGTTTCAATGGCCCTCCTTTTGTCATTTCTGATAGGTTTGAGGTGGTATCTCAGAATTGTTTTAATTTGCATTTCTCTAATTAATAGTGATTCAGAACATTTTTTTTTCTATTAATACTGTTTGACTATATAGCTTTGACTTTTTTCTTCTGAAAAATGCTTGGTCATATCCTTTGACAATTTATCAGTTGGGGAATGGATCTTATTTTAATAAATTTGACTCATTTCCCTACATATATTTGAGAAATAAAGTATTTCTCAGAGAAACTTGCTGAAAATTTTTTTATATTACTTCATTGTTTATGTAACTTTTTAGCAAAATGTAATTCCTTGATTATCTCTTTTAATTAGATTTTCTAAAATTTAAATATTTTATTTTTTTTAGAAAAATTTTCCATGGTTACATGATTTATGTTTTTACTTTCCCTTTCACCCCCCCTTCACACAACCCCTCCCATAGGCAACGCACATTTCCATTGGTTTTAACATGTGTCATCAATCAAGACTTATTTACATATTATTGATAGTTGCATTGGTGTGGTCGTTTCAAGTCTACAACCCCATTCATGTCCACATCAACCCGTGTGTTCAAGCAGTTGTTTTTCTTCTGTGTTTCCACTCCTGCAGTTCTTCCTCTGAATGTGGGTAGCGTTCTTTTCCATAAATCCCTCAGAATTGTCCTGGGTCATTGCATTGCTGCTAGTACAGAATTCCATTACATTCTATTTTACTACAGTGTATTGGTCTCTGTGTACAATGTTCTTCTGGCTCTGCTCCTTTCGCTCTGCATCAATTCCTGGAGGTCATTCCAGTTCACATGGAATTCCTCCAGTTTATTATTCCTTTTAGTACAATAGTATTCCATCACCAGCATATACCACAATTTGTTCAGCCAGTCCCCAATTGAAGGGCATAGCCTCGTTTTCCAGTTTTTTGTCACCACAAAAATCGCTGCTATAAATATTTTTGTACAAGTCTTTTTATCTATGATTTTTTTGGGGTACAAACCCAGCAATGCTATGGCTGGATCGAAGGGCAGGCAGTTTTTAGAGCTTTTTGGGGCATAGTTCCAAATTGCCATCCTTAATTAGATTCTTTTTGCTTTTGTTTTATCTAAGATCATGATTGCTACCCCTGCTTTTTTTTTTTTAACTACAGCTGAAGTATAATGGATTCTGCTCCAGCCCCTTATTACAACTCTGTGTGTCTTTCTGTTCCAAGTGTATCTCTTATAAACAACATATTGTTGGATTTTGGCTTCTAATCGATCCTGTTATCCACTTTTGTTTAATGGGTGAGTTTATCCCATTCACATTTATGATTTACTAACTGTATTTTCCTCTATCCTATTTTCTTCTGTTTCTCTTTCTCTCTGAATATTATATATTCTCAAAGACAGAAACACTCTAGCAGTAGCATAATCAGTTTTGATATTTGAAGTACTAAAGAATAAAATTTAGAAAAAAAAGCATTTCTAAAGGAACTATCAGCATTTGGGGGCATATATTTTATTCAGAGGAGAGATGAAATCTAGAGTCTCAAGCCCCATTAAGTACTATTTTAGGGAGTTTTTAACCCTACATTAAGAGCTATAAAACTTCAAACTCAAAGAGAAAGCAGAGTATCTCAAAGGGGAAATAGAATCATCAGTGAAGACAAAGATTGTATAGAATTTGATATAGACAATAACCCTGATTCAGTGAAGAAATAGAAAATCAAAAGGGAGAAAGTAAAGTGAATACAGAATGAATATATACATAGTTCTACATTTATTTCTTGGACTATTAGAGCTGGTAGGAGTTAGGAGATATTCTTCCCCCCCTTTTTTTATAGAGGACAAACCCAGGATTTAGAATAAGGACATGAATGATTCATTGGAAGAGATAAATGTTCACCTTTGGAGAAACATTCAGAGATCTAATTCAATCCTTCTTCATTTAAAAAGAAAATGGGTAATCTGAAGTAAAGATATGGGAAGTGCTGTGGTTCACCAAGGTTATGTTAGGAAGAAACCATGTTCTTTGGAACTACATTCCCTACTCCCACTCATCTTAACCACACAGAACTGTTTGTAGTGTAGCAGGGGATGATGTAGATGTTAGATTGGAAGGGAGCATTGGTATACCTGGTGAAAGGCTACATGCAAAAATCTTATGTGAGTTATGGGATATAGAAAGATTCAAGCAAGGCATCAGAAGAGAGAAGGAAAATGGAAATGGAATTAGGAAAATACCCAGAAGTTGCATCTATTTCCTGACAGCCAATGAAAAAAAACTTTGGCTGCAGATGTGCTCCACTTACTTTTTCCAGTCTGAGAAATCAGGTTTGCAAGATTTTAATGCTGTGATACCATGCCTTTCAGACCCTAAGGAATGATGGGTAGGTTACTAAGAACACTGTAATCTTACCTGTTTTGCTATTGCTAATACTTATTTTTTCTGTTCTGTTAACTTATAGCTGATAAATTGGCATGCCAAGTGGAGATGAGAGAGCTTACATTCTCATATGCCCTGCAAGTTTGGGATTTGGGTAGTAAAAACATTGCTTGCCTGATTCTTAGCTCTTTTTTTGGTCTGGAATTCTGTTTAAATAAAATATCCTTGTTCATCACCATGATGTCATGTGATTAATTATGACTGGTTGGGGGACATTCAGAGGAAAAAATAGGAGTTCCCTGGCCTTGGTTGAATAGATAGTGAACCCAAACTGATTCTATTCAACCAAAATTAACAGCAAAGTGTTAAGAGTTATCTAATGAGTTGATGACAGAACACAAGATTCTTGACTCCTGTGTGCTGTTCTTTTCATTACATCAAGACTAAGAATTTTGGAGTAATGGCTTAGAGAGAACTTTGTGTTTTATGTAATATATGAATGAGACAAGTTTAGGGAAATTAAAATATGAATTAGAAATAATAAGGAGCTAACATTTATTTAGAGCAGGTGTTCTTTTTTTTCTGAATCCAAAGATACTTTATTTCCCCAATTACATGTAAGAATAATTTTCAATATATGTTTCCAAAATTATAAGATCCAAACTGTCTCCTTCCCTCCCTTTCTTCCCCCAACTTGGAGATGGTAAGCAATTTGATCTGGGCCATACATGTATCATCATGCAAAACACACTTCCATATTGGTCAATGTTGTAAGAACATACTCGTTCAAAATAAAAAAAAAAAAACCAAAATATAACTGTAAATTAAATTATATGAAAGATAGTATGCTTTGATCTGCATTTGACTCCAACAATTTTTCTCTGGAGGTAGAAAGCATTCTCTGTCATAACTCCTTCAGAATTGTCCCAGATCATTGTATTGCTGCGAGTACCCAAATTTTCACAGTTGATCATTATATAATATTGCTTTTTTCTGAGTACAATGTTCTCCTATTTCTGCTTATTTCATTCTCCATCAGTTCATGCTGATCTTTCCAGCTTTTTCTGAAATCATCCTACTTACTACTTCTTATACCACAATAGTATTCCATCACCAACATATACCACACATTTTTCAGTCATTCCCCAGCTTATGGATATCTCAATTTCCAATTCTTTGCTGCCACAACAAGAACTGCTATAAATATTTTTGTACAAATAGGTTCTTTCCCCCTTTTTAAAATTATCTCTTTAGGATATAGATCCAGTAGTGATATTATAGGATCAAAGGATATGTAGAACAAGCATTCTTTTTTTTTTTTTTTTAAACCCTTACCTTCCGTCTTGGAGTCAATACTGTGTATTGGCTCCAAGGCAGAAGAGTGGTAAGGGTAGGCAATGGGGGTCAAGTGACTTGCCCAGGGTCACACAGCTGGGAAGTGTCTGAGGCCAGATTCGAACCTAGGACCTCCCGTCTCTAGGCATGGTTCTCAATCCACTGAGCTACCCAGCTGCCCCCTAGAACAAGCATTCTTAATGTTCTTTGTGTCATGGATCCCTTTGGCAATCTGATGAAACCTCTGACCCTTTTCTGAGTTTTAAATGCATGAAATAAAGTATATAGAATTACAAGGCTAATTTTATTGAAATATAGCTATCCATTACTTTCCTCATGGTGCAGTTTCTTTTTCTTTTAATTTTAAAACATTTTATTACTTCTGCTTTATATTTCTTTATTTTATTTTCTTTCCATTATTCATTTCTCTAATTACATGTAAAAACAAAAAAAATTGAGTTCTAAATTAAATTCTTCTTCTCTCCATCCTCTTCTTATTGAGAAGGCAAGTAATTTGATATATGTGCAGTTATGCAAAACACATTTCCATGGTAATCATGTTATAAAAAAACACAAATAAAAAACCTCAAGAAAAATAAGAAAGTTTTTTAAAAGTATGCTTTGATCTGCATTCACAATCCATCAGTTCTTTCCCTGGAGATGGATAACATTTTTTCATCATAAATCTCTTGGAATTACCTTGATCACTTTATTGCTGAGAATAGCTAGATCATTCAGAGTTGATTATCATGTGATATTACAACTATATTACTGTGTACACTATTCTCCTGACTTTGCTCACTTCACTTTGCATCAGTTCATGTAAGTTTTTCCAGTTTTTTTCTGAAAGCTTCCTGTTAATCATTTCTTATAGCATACTAGTGTTGCATCACAATCATATACCACAACTTGTTCAGCAATTCCCCAATTGGTGTGCAATCTCAATTTCTAATTCTTTTCCATCACAAAAAGAGCTGCTATAAATATTTTTATACATGCAGGTCTTTTTCCTTTAAAAACAATCTCTTTGGGATACAGACCTAATAATGGCATTTCTGGGTATGCACAGTTTTGTAGTTTTTTTGGATATAGATTCAAATTGCTCTCCAGAATGATTGAAGTTCACACCACTACCAGCAGTGCATCAGTGTCCTAATTTTCCCATATCTCCTCCACCATTTGTTGTTCCTCTTTTCTGTCATATTAGCCAGTTTGATAGGTGTGAGGTGGTACCTCAGAGTTGTTTTAATTTGTATTTCTCTAATCCATATTGATTTAGAGCATGTTTTCCTGTGATTGTAGGTAGCTTTGATTTCTTCTTCAGAATACCTGCGCATATCTTTTGACTATTTATCTAATGGGGAAATGACTTGTATTCTTCCAAATTTGGCTTAGTTCTCTATATATTTGAGAAATGAAGACTTTATCAGAGACTTGTTATAACCCCCTCTTCCCCACCATTTTCTGCTTTCCTTCTAATCTTGACTGCATTGGTTTTATTTGTTCAAACCCTTTTTAATTTAATGTAATCAAAATTATCCATTTTACATGCCATAATGCTCTCTATTTTTTGTTTGGCCATAAATTCTTCTCTTGTCCATAGACAGAACAGGTAATGATTACATGCTCTCCTAATTTACCTATGATATCACTCTTTATGTCTAAATCATGAATCCATTTTGAATTTATCTTGGTATACGGTGTGAGGTATTGGTCTATATCTAGTTTCTGCTATACTGCTTTCCAGTTTTCTCAGAAGTTTTTGTTAAATACTGTTTTTGTCCCTAAAGCCTGCATCTTTGTGTTTATAAAATACTAGTTTATTATGGTCAGGTACTACTATGTATTGTATACATTATCTAGTTCACTGCTCCGCCACCATTTCTTAGCCTCTACAAGACTGTTTTGATGATTACTGCTTTGCAATACAGTTTGAGATCTGGTATGGCTAGGCCACCTTCCTTCACATATTTTCCCCTTGATATTCTTGGCCAAGATGTTCTACCAGATGAATTGTTATTACTTTTGTCTCTATAAAATAATTTTGGGTAGTTTGATTGGTATGGCATTGAAAAAGTAAATTAATCAATCAAATTGCCATTTTATTATATTGACTTAGTCTACCCATGAGCAATTAATATTTTTCTAATTGTTTAGATCTGACTTTATTTGTGTGAAAAATATTTTATAAATTTGTACACATAGTTTCTGGATTTGTTTTTTATATTCAGATATTTTAAATGGAATTTCTCTTTCTATTTCTTGTTGCTGGATGGTGTTGATAATATATAAAATGCTTTTGATTTATGTGGATTTATTTTATACCCTGAAACTTTGTTCAACTTGGTAATTATTTCAACTAATTTTTTAGTTGATTTTCTAGGATTCATTCTACAAGTATATCATTTGCAGAGTGATAGTTTTGTTTCCTCATTGCCTATTCTAATTTCTTAATTTTTTCTTCTTACATTTCTAGTACAATGTTAAATAATAGTGTTGATAACGGGCATCCTGCTTTATCTCTGATCTTTTTTTTTTCTTTAAACCCTAACCTTTCATCTTAGAATTAATTGTATACAATAATTAATTGTATATTGGTTCCAAGGCAGAGAAGTATTGTAAAAGCTAGGCAATGATGGCTTGCCCAGGGTCACATAGCTAGGAAGTGTCTGAGATAAGATTTGAACCCAGGACTTCCTGTCTCTAGACATGCCTTTCAATCCACTGAGCCACTGAGACACCTAGTTGTTCCTCTTCTGATCTCATTGAGGTTACTAGCTTATCATCATTACAGATAATACTTGCTGATTTTTTTAACATTTTAAGGAAAGTTCCATTTATTCCTTTGTTTTCTAATGTGTTTTTTTTAATAGGAATGAGCATTTTATTTTATCAAAGCTTTTTCTGCATCTATTAAAATAATCAGGTGATTTTTGTTAGTATTATTATTGATATGGCCAATTATGGTAATAGTTTTCCTGATATTGAACCAGCCCCCCATTCTTGGTATAAATTCCACCTGAGCATAGCATATCATCTTTGTTCTACATTTCTGCAGTCTTGCTGGTATTTAAATTTTTTGCATCAGTATTCATTAGGGAAATTAGTCTTTAGTTTTCTTTCTCTGTTTTTGCTCTTCCATGTTTAGGTATTAGCACCATATTTGTGTTATGAAAGAAATTTAGTAGGATTCCTTGTTTGCCTATTTTTCCAAATAGTTTATATAGTATTGGATATAATTGATTAAATATTTTGTAGAATTCATGTGTGAATTCATCTGGTCCTGGTGATTTTTTCTTTGGAAGCTCATTGATGACTTATTCAATTTATTTTTCTAAAATAGGATTATTTCAACTATTCTATTTCCTCTTCTGTCAAGCTATGCAATTTTTGAAAGTATCCATTTCACTTAGATTTTTATTTATTGGCATATGTTTGGGTAAAATAGCTTCTAATAATTGCTTCAATTTCCTCTTTATGGTGGTGAATTCACTCTTCATTTTTGAAATGGTTTTCTTCTTTTTAAAAAATCAAATTAACTGATGATTTATCTATTGATTTTTTTCATAAAACCTGCTCCTAGGTTTATTTATCATTCAATGATTTTCTTATTTTCTATTTTATTAATTTCTCCCTTGATTTTCAGGATTTCCAATTTGCTATTTATTTGGGGGTTTTAAATGCCCTAATATATGGTAAAGTTTTGTGTATGTGCCGTGTACCCAATTTCATTTTCAATATTTAGAATTGGTTAGGGAAAGGAAGGTGAAAGAACATTAAAATGTTGAGAAGTTGTCTTTTATTTCTTTCCTCAGTTGTATAACTTAAAGAAAAAGCTGATGTTGAACTGACATAGAATTTAATATATTTTTATTCATTTTGGAAGACATATTTTTTGGATGACGATTAAAACAAAGTATTATAATTTGATAACACAGTAATCCATTACATTTGTGTAGCATTGTAGTTTATTAGAAAGAACACTGGATTTGAGAGTCAGGAAACCTAGATTGAAGCTCAGCTTCATCACTTATTGGCTTTGCGATCTTGGGCAAATTATTTAACCATTGTGTGCTTGTTTCGTCATCTGGATCAAATGAGAGAAACCTTAAAGCACTCTCTCATTGCCAGATATTAGGTGATATTTTTACTTTAGAAAATTATTGGGGGTGGGGTGCAACTAGGTGGCTCAGTGGATTGAGAGAGCACCTAGAGATGGGAGGTCCCACACTGAAATCCAACCTCATTCCTACCTGGTGATCCTGGGCAAGTTACTTAACCCACATAGCCTAGCCCTTACCAATCAAATGCCTTGGAACCAATACAGAGTATTGATTCTGAGATGGAAGATATGGATTTAAAAAAGAAAGTTATTTGGCATGTATTATTTCAGGATTCTTCTAATAATAGTACAAAGTAGGCAAAAAGAAATTATTATTTTTATTTCACAATTTCAGAAATTTTGAACACAGCTGAATCTAAGTGACTTGCCTGAAGTTGGATATTTGTGGTAGCCAAAACTAAAAATTCTGATCTCTTGATTCCTGTTTTACACAACCAGCTGGAGTGCTACCTTTCATCACTACTCTTTATATTGGAATTAGATTGTACAGGTATTCCTTTAGAAGAAAATACATGTTTTTCTCTTTGTGTAAGAGGCTACTCTACTTATGAAGATTTAGTCTCACATCTTTCCCATGTCTCACAATTCACACATCTGCATCTTTTCATAAGTGTGACTAATGAGTAGTTCTCAAACTTAAAACCTTTCTAGATGAAGCCAGTTCAAATGAGTAACCAGTCATGGTCACTTAGAGACAAGACCCAATTTCTTGTTGAGGGTAACTTCACTCTTCCTATCATCCAGGTTATAACCTTAAAGTCATTGCCAGCTTTACAATCTCTAAATCATTCTTTAATCTTCTTCCCTCTCCTCCCTGAAATGAATTAGTTGACAAATCTAGTCAGTTCTGCCTCTAAAAATCAGTTTGCCTATTTTAAGACTTTTTTTAAGTGTCATTGATTCTTCTGATAGTCATTTCCCAATCCTCTTGCTCTCCTTCTCCAGTGAAACTACCTCTTAACTACTTTTCGGTTCCCTGAATTTTTATTTCCAGGCTAGCTGCCATATTTTTCTGCAGGTATTCTTGTAATATACACTTTTCTCTTCTCGGCATCAGAATCCTTGCAATCTTTTAGGACCCAAATCTGAGGACATTCTCTAGGGAAGCCTTTCCTGATTAGGAAATTCTCTTGTTCTTGTTATCATTCTCTTCCCTCTTCATATTATTTGATATTCGCTTAATTATGGATTTCTCCCAATAGAATGATATTTAAAACAAATAAACAAACATTCATTAAATGTTTGTTGTGTTCCAGGCACCATACCAAGGGCTTGGGATACATATACAAAAAATAAAATAGTCCCCGAGCTTACAAAGTGAAAGACAACATATATTGAAGGGCCAGGGAATGGAGTTTTGGCAAAGTGAATTGTAGAGAAATTAATTGACATACTCTTTCTAAAAAACAATTGTACTTTTATTATTATGGTGCCCAGAACAAGAGGTTGGAAGGAATCAAGGCTGTTTATGAGTGTTGCCCCAGAGACAATGACAAAATTGCCTGTGAAGATGACTGGATGAGATATGAAGTATAATCTTGGCTTTTATATAATGGGCCAGTCAAGTTTGCTCTCACCATTACTAATCAATATAGCTTAGTTTTAGGGTCAGAGTCCCCAGACCAAGTAGATTAATTTCTCCAGGCACTAGGGGCATGGATTCTGAAGGTCCAGGCTCAGGTTCAGGTTCAGGCACAAAAGATGGCAAAATATTCTGAGTGGACAATTGGTTGGAATGTGAAGAATGTAAACTTCTTCAGGGGAGGGACTGATTTTTTTGTTTTCATGTCTATCCCCTAACACAATGATAGTATATAATGGGTACTCAATAAATGCCAGTGGATTAAATTTAATTATTTATTTTGTGGTGATGTAAGATCAGAAAGCAATAAAATGTTGCCTTTCATCTCTCTGGAGTGTCTGGAATGACCCTGCTCAGTTTTTCCCAGGCAGCATGTGACTTGGGGGCATGCCTTTGACTTGACTGTGAGTGGGCCAGGGAAGTTAAATTGAAGGGAGCCCTGATTTACGAACTGTCTAGATTTAACTGAGACTACAGCAGTTTTATTAATAGAACATGCTGCATTTCCTTTTTATAAAAATATGAAGATCACTATGCTCAGGAAAATGCCCGGTGACTTTTCTGACTTTAGGGCATGCCCATCACCAGGCTAAAATTAAAAAGTGAAGTCAGGCCCTTCTTGGGGTCTATTTTTAAACTGCTTTAGCATATGAATGTGAGTGTGAAATCTTTCTTTAGCGCTCTCTTAACTCAATTACTTACTTATTCAAAACATTCTCTCTCCACATTCTTGAGTCATAGCCAGGCCTACCTAAAATATGTTAGCTTCAGAAAGGATCAGGTGGAATACAGGTTATCTTGTGTCATAACTTCTGTCTTCTTCTATCCCTGAATGGCAAGATGGAGCCAGTTAAAATATAGACAATTATCTCTGCACTTCTGTTAGTGATTAAAGATGAAATCTTACCTGTTCAGCAAATATTCTTCTCTCATACTTCTCTAGAAAAGAAAGAAAAAACCCTTGAGAAAATTCTACTAGCAAAGTATTGAAGGCAGATCTTGTCATTCAAGAAGAAAGTGAGAATGGCCTCTGGAATACCGGAGAGACTTGTGACAACAGGTGGAGAGAGAGAGAGAGAGAGAGAGAGAGAGAGAGAGAGAGAGAGAGAAGTGTCATTTCTGTCCTTCGAGCCAGTGATGAGTGATGAGATCAATGGGGGAAACTTTCAGAAACCACCTTGAATTCCCCCTTTTAAGTCTTTTAATTTGTTCTTTGAAAGATGTGAAGAGAGACAGGTGTTAGAGTGCATACCTTATCCTGCTTCTTCAGACTCTTTAGCCTAAAATTTCATTTATAGGAAATTGACCTTCAGACGGTGTCTCTGAAAATGCAAACTTTTTAAAATTTGTCATAAGCTTAGGTTCCTACCAGAATTTTTGGTTTGACTTTGAAATTATGGCACAGAATGATTATTTTAATTAATTTGATTCTTTGTAATAGTCACTAGATATGATTTTTAATAAATGTATATATTCTGTGTGTTCAATTCTGTACCAATTTATAATTTTAGTTTTCCATATCTAAATGGTTTTCATTTTTAAGCAATGCAAAAAATTCACTCTATTTTTGTGAGGCAGGGAAGCATCCTTGAGGATAAGCAGAAGATTAATTTAAAATGCCAATTACTTTTGCTAATCCGTTGACAGTAAGGTTGTTTATGACCAGTAATGGAAATGTTTCCAGCTCACTTCTGGAGGGGAGGGGGCCTTTTCTATATGATTGGTAACCAAGAACAATATTTCTGAAACTACCTTCCTCAAAGTACTTTTTAGAAAAGCATCAAAATTAAGTATGAAGTATTTACAGACCCATACCATCTGTCTGAAAAATCTATTGGCTTTAGCCAGTAGTTCAACAAACCACTTACATGCTTTAATGTTGCCCTCAATAAAACATTGGATTAAATTACAGCAGTGCTAGAAATACAAAATTGTTTTCAAGTTTTAAAAATTTGCACATTCATTTGGATACAAGCAATTTGGAAGGACTGGCTGTTAAAGCAAAAAAAAAAAAAGGATGGTGGAAATGAAGGAGAAGGTATATAATTATTATATTCCTTTAGAAAAACAAAGGGGTTGGGAAAATGAGCTTAGTGGTTATCAGATAAGCTTGTGCCTTTGATTTTAGTGAAGGAATGACTTGTTCATGCTCAAGATCTATTAAATTAAAGGCCTGCTGTGGTATTTCTTTGAAACAATTTATTCTGTGTAACTTTAGCTTGGTAGGTCTCTATAGAACTGATAGGAAATTATTTTATTTTCTTAACAATTTCACTTTATTTTGTGTCATAATAAGTATAATGTATTTGAGGTAGGGGAGGAGGTAAAGTTCTGTTAAAAATAGTAAAGATCTCTAACATTTGCAAGACTTTCTTGCATAGTATTCCATTTTTCATAGGCACAGAAAGGGTAAGGTGTTAACATGGAGCAGCATTCCAGTTATGATGTGTTTCTGGTTGGGCCAAACCTATAATTTTTCAAATTGGATTAGCTTTGTTTTTGTAACCTATTTGGATGTGAAAAGCCTTAGGCTTTCCCCCCTGCTTTGATTCCTGGAATTGATGGTGTAGCTATGAATTCCCCTTCTGTTTATCTCCATTCAGATGTTCATACCTAGGATTTATAAATATCAAATGGTGATGCTAATTCCTGCTGAACTAATTTTGTGTCTCCTTGTCTTAAAGCAGTTAGTGCCTATATATTCTTAGAGAAGAAAACAGAAAGACACAAAAATAACATCACTCAGTTTCTTCTTCTGAGTAATAAAGAACTTTGGATAGAAGGAGGCTTGAAAACATTTATCTTTAAAAGAAGTTCATTTTAAAATTACCCAATGAAAATGAGTATGTGCCCTATATGAATACAAAGTATATTAAAATTTTGAATTCATAAAATAACAATAACTAGGAAAATATTCATATTATAGAATTTATTCTAGCTTCATTTAAAAGTTATCTCTCTTATGGATTTAAAGTGGGCTGTGATGAGTGGAAATTCATTTTTACATGAAACTCTTCAGGGACATCTATTGCATAATTTGGGGGTTGACTTGTATGTAATCTTCTGGGAGTAAATAAATCGTGTAAGAGAAAATTTTTTTTCACACATCAGCAATACAATTTTTTAAAGGCTATATAAATACTCTTAATTCCTCCTGCATTCCTAGAGGGAAGAGCCTTAATTTTATTTTTGGACACTTCAAAGCCTGTATTCATTTCTTTCTTTAAGATAGAAACAAATATTGCTTCATGTTTATTATCGTTCATATACAATGAAATTAAACCATCTTGTTTCCTGTTTCTGACTTTAAACCAGTACATTGTTATTTTATATAGGATACAAATGTTTAGGACTATGTCTGGTGATATAATAATACTTGCTAAAATTTAAAAAATAAATTAGGTTTTGCAAAGAACCCCCCATTCTGTGAGATATTGTAGTTATTGCCACTTTGCAGAGGAAGAAACTCAAGCTCAGAAAGCTGAAGAGACTGTGTGAGTGTGTTAATCTATACAACTCCAAAGAACCCGATAGAGTATCAAGATGAGAAGGACCCTTACACTCATATCTTCCATTTGCCTAATAGCAAATTCTTCTGAATTTGCCTCTGTAAATTATATTCATTTTGAACTGACTGCTGCCCTCCGTAGGACACATTGATCTTTTAGTGTTAACTATGTCAGCTCCAGGGACTCTTCTGCACAGTTTGAGTCTCTGAAATTATTTTCCTTTGTGCAGTGATTATGATATTCTGTACCACTACAAGTGCTAAAGCAACGCTGAGTGATGTACTTGCATAAAAATGACACAAGAACAGGCTGGTTGCCAAAGAATCAGTCCAGTGAAAGATCTAAAGGTCATCTAACCTAAACCCCTTGACAGACCTTTCCCTTAGTTCAGCTTTGCAGATATGATAAGAATACATAAGCCTGCCCCAACAAATTAGGTTGTTGTGCAAAGTTTGACTAGTCTGTTCTACTTTAAGCAATGATGCATCCAATGCCAGACAGCATCAATAGAATTGCAGGACTATTGCTATATTTTCCATTTTCGTTAACATTCTTAACAGAAGCCGATGGTGCAGTGGATAGAGTGCTAGGTCTGGAATCAGAAACACCTGAGTTCAAATCTGGCCTCACATATTTATTAGCAGTGTGATCCCGGGGAAGTTACTCTATTTGCCTCAACTATAGAATAGAGATAATAATGACATCTACTCCATATGAATGTTGGGACTTTCAAACAAGGTAATATTTGTTAAATCACTTAACACAAAGTCTGGAAAGTAGAAGATGCTATTTAAATGGTTACTTATTCCCCTTTTTCCCTACCAAAGGTTTATTTTCCTGCTATGGGACATGCAGGTTTTTCTTTCAATTAAGCTTTTGCTTATCTATTTTCTTGATCATCCTAAACAATTCTGAGCAATGAAATTTCCTTTACCTGGCAATCTCCCCACCTCTCTGCTTTGTTGTTCAGAATTTCAGTTGACAAATATTTTTGGAACAGCTATGATATGCAAGATCCTGTGGCAACTGTTGTGGGCATGAGGGTACAAAGATATCCTCTAGGAATTCACAGTCTAATAGATAAGAAAAGATATAAACCTAAAAAGGTAACTGATAACCCAAAGGAAAGTTTGCTGGGCACACAATGAGAGATATATATAGTTAAGGATTAAGAGTTTAGAGGAAAGAGATTTCTTTTGATGCTTGCTCTACTTGAATTAACTGATATCTAGATTGAGAGACTTGTGAATGTAGGTTGGAGGAAAGAGCCCTGGAATCTGAATCAAAAGATCCCATTTCAAGTTGACTTTATTACTCTGTGGTAGTGAGATTTGGGGCAAATTCACTTAATCTCTTTAAACTTCAAGTTCACCAGTTGTAAAATAGGGGTAATAATAATGTTTATGCTACTGCCCTAAAGTATTTCACAAGGTTGCATGGAATGCATTTTGCATATCTAAAAGCTTACTTCAATACTTATAGACCTGTGAACTCACTGATTATTTCCTCAGGTGTTAAAGGATGTCAACCTATCCACACTTTCTCATCCTGTGTGGCCCTTGTCTGTCCTTTCTTAAATCCTCCTTAGAGCCCCCTCTTAATATGCTGGAAATTTTCATCTAGCTTTCTCACATTTATGTTGATTCCAGCATCCCCCATGAACTATCACTTTATTGGCCTTCCTTTTTTTTAATTTGAAAATTTTATTTAATTAATTGATTTAGAATATTTTTCCATGGTTACATGATTCATGTTCTTTCCCTCCTCTCCTCCCACCACCCTCCTGTAGCCAATGAGCAGTTCCATTAGGTTTTACTTGTGTCATTGATCAAGTATTGTCCTTGCTTTTAATATGTGACAACCCAAATTCTTTTTTTAATTTTATTTTTTCAATAAGCAAAAGGAAATACTCTCTCTCATACCTATTCCCCAAACCCAATGAACAAGAAGGGGGAAAAAACAAAATCTTTGTAATAAATATGCATAGTCAAGCAAAACAATTCCTGCTTTGTCTGTGTCAAAAACATATTGTAATCATAAATATAATAACAATAGCTAGCATTTACATAGTGCTTTTTAAATTTTACATTTTACTAATGTTATTTCATACAATCCTCACAACTCATTGAGAGGAAGATGATATGAAGATGATGAGGATGTATCTTTCTGCATCTTGTGTCATCACCTCTCTCCCAGGAGGTGGGTAGCATGATTCAGAATAAGTCTTCTGAAATTGTGGTTGGCCATTGCATTGATCAATGTTTTTAATTCTTTCAAAGTTGTTTGTCTTTACAGTGTTGCTGTTGTATAAATTGCTCTTCTCATTCTGCTCACTTCACTCTTCATCAGTTCATATACGTCTTTTTTAGGTCTCTCTGAAGCCATGTTCTTCCTTTTACATAACATAACTTGTTCAGACAATCATATTCTATCATATACTATAATTTGTTAGTCTTTCTCCAATTGATGATTACCTCCTCAGTTTTCAGTTCTTTGATATCACAAAAATAACTACCAGAAGCATTCTTATACACCGTTTAGATTTGGTTTTTCTTAGGACTAACCTCTCCTTTAATTGACCCTTCCTCTTATTCCCTCTTCTTTGTTCTTTCCTTTCCCTCCTATTTCCTGTACCCAATTATGTGTGTATCTTTTGATCATTTCAGGTGAGAATGAGCTACGCCAAATGTCACACTCCCTCACTCCCCCCTTCTTCTTTGAAATGTTGACTTCTACTTGTACATGTCAATTATGTGAGATAATTTCCCACATTATTCCTCTCTTCTTTAGTATATTCCATATCACCTCCATTTTTATTTTTCAAGATCAAGACATAACAGAACCACTCCTTACCCCTTGCCTAATTAGACTGCCTCTATGAGCACTGATGATGATAGGATTCTGAGGGGACCTATGTATCATATCTCCATATTAGACTGTAAATATTTTATCTCTGTTTAGTCCTTTATGATTATTTACTTATATTTTTATTTGCTTTTCAAAGTTTCTATGCAATTCTGTTTTTTTTCACAGAAGGAATGCTTGAAAGTTCTTTATTTCATTAAACTTCCTTTTCTATTGAAATATACATTTTTTCTGGGTAAGCTATTCTTGCTTCCTAAGAGTAGATTCCACTTGGTGTGCGGAAAATACTCTCAGCTCACCCTCTAATACCAAGGAAGCTGATTTCTTGACCATGATGGCTACAGCAGCAATAGCACGTAAACAACTTGGCAATGTTAAAATCCTATATTATACTTTTCCTCCTGAAATACTTATAGGCTCATTCTTCATAGTGATAGCTGCTAAGTTGTGCATGATCCTAATTATGGCTCATTGATATTTGAATTCTTTCTTTCTGGCTGTTATATAATTTTTTTTTTTTTTTTTTTGCCATGGAAAATCTGAAATTTGGCTATGATGCACCTGGGAGTTTTTGCTTTGGAGTTTCTTTAGGGCAGTGATTCCCAAAGTGGGCGCCACCACCCCCTGGTGGGTACTGCAGCGATCCAGGGGAGTGGTGATGGCCACAGGTGCATTTATCTTTCCTATTAATTGCTATTAAAATTAAAAAAATTAATTTCCAAGGGCGCTAAGCAATATTTTTTCTGGAAAGGGGGCGATAGGCCAGAAAGTTTGGGAACCACTGCTTTAGGGTATAACTGGCAGTTTCCTCCTCCTCTTCCTCCTCCTCTTCCTCCTCCTCCTCCTCTTCTTCCTCCTCCTCCTCCTCTTCCTCCTCCTCCTCCTCTTCCTCCTCCTCCTCTTCTTCCTCCTCCTCCTCCTCCTCCTCTTCCTCTTCCTCCTCCTCCTCCTCCTCCTTTCCCTCCTCGTCCTCCTCCTCTTCCTCCTCCTCCTTCTTTTCCTCCTCCTCTTCCTCCTCCTCCTCCTCCTCCTCCTCCTCTTCTTCCTCCTCCTCCTCTTCTTCCTCCTCCTCCTCTTCCTCCTTTTCCTTCTCCTCCTCCTCTTCCTCCTCCTCCTCCTCCTTCCCTTTCTCCCCCTGCCCCATGGCTTTGAGGTTAATGTTATTGCTATAAGATAATTTATATTTTCTATTTTTCAGTCTTTTGACTTCATTTTAATATTTCTTATTGTCTTATAGAATTATTATCTATTTGATCCATTTTAATTTTCAGGGACTTTGTTACTTGGCAAGGTTTTGTACCTTTTGTTTCAAGCTATTAATTCTCTTTCCACTTCCTATTTCCAAAGCCTTAATTTCTTTTTCAGTTACCTCTACTAATGTCATTTAGTTAAATTAAATTAAATTTAGTTAAATTAAAATTTTTTTTTAAAACCTTGTTTCAACTTTTCTAGGAATTCTAGTTGAATTTGTGTCCAAGTTGTGTTCCTCTTTGAGGCTTTGCTTTATAGATGTTTTGGAGTCATTCTTTTCTTCTGAGTTTATGTCTTAAGCATCTCTCTCCCTATAGTGGATCTTTATGATAGGATTATTTTTTCTTTGCTCATTCTTCTAGCCTTCTTTCTGACTTTGGGTTTTATGTTAAAGCCAAACAACACATATTTGGAGAGGATACCTGGGCTGGTCTTGGTGCTGCTTTCTTGGGGATATTAAGTGTTTCATTTTCTAAAATCATAGAAGCAATTCAAGCTGGGGATTTGCAAAGCTTTTGTGCTTATTAGCCAGTTGGAAAGCTCTACAGTTTCAGGGTGAAAGAGCTACAAGTTCCCCTTAGGTCCGAGTTTTCTGCCCCAGTTATTCTCCAGCAGACTCCAGACTGGGCTAAAAGCTGGAATTGAGACACTTTGCTGTTTCTAAGGGCTAAGCCATACAGCTGCTGCTTGTTTTTAAACTTTCTCCTTCTTTGGTACACAGACTAGGGCCTGAGATGGCTTCTCATCCTGTAACACCATAGTTTTAGCCTTCTTTCTCCTCATTAAGCCCTTGATCTGTGGCCCAGAGTTGGGTAGTCAGCAACAAAGCTACTGGATGCATTTTGTGAAAGGGAATTTAAAACTCTCTTTGTTTATTTTAACTTAATCAATGAAGAACTTGGAGCTCCTCCTTTCACACTTAGACACTTGAAGATCCTTTTACAAGAAAACTCACACCTCAGAGAAAGGAAGTTCTCACCCTCAAAGAGACAGGAAGTGGATCCCACAAGTACTGTCCTCCCCCACCCCCACCCCCCATGCCAGGCAAATGAAGAAACCATGATTGGTTCCTGAGATGTGATAGACCAGCCCACAGTGAAAGGAAGTCAAAACCAGAGAGATAGTAAGTGATGTGGGAAAAGGCTTATAAAAGGTGAGACTGAAGAACTGAGGATTCATTCTGCATCAGATTTACTCTGCTTTGGGTGACTGGGCATTGGGTGATTTAGCGTTAGATTCATTCTGCGTTGATGGCTTTTGCTGAAAGAGGGATTCTGAGTTGGAAATTTTTGTAGCTCAGCCTCTTCAGCTTTGGAATATGCAAGAGATGTGCTTCTAGATAGACCCTATTCCCAGTGTTTGCAGACCTTTCTGTCTGCTTCTGTATCTCAAGTTAAGATAGAATAATGATTGTGATTTTTAAAAATTGCTATAAAATCTCACTGCCCCAAAATATTGCTGAGCTAGCCAGAACTCAAGAGTTTTGCTATAATTACTTATTATACCTTGAGCTATATTTCTATAGGAAACGATATCAAATGGTAGCAGAACTGGAAAATGGATTTCCAGGGGCACTGGGTAGGTCAGTGGATTGAGAGTCAGGCCTAGAGACCGTTCAAATCCAGCTTCAGCCACTTTCCAGCTGTGTGACCCTGGGCAAGTCACTTGACTCCCATTGCCCACCCTTACCACTCTTCCACCAAGGAGCCAATACACAGAAGTTAAGAGTTTAAAAATGTAAAAAAAAAATTAAAAATTGGATTTCCTAATTAAGATTGTCTGGTTTATTTTCTAGCTATGTTTGGAGGAGTTGGGGGAGAAACTCACATTCTTTCTACTATTCTGCCATCTTGCTTCTGCATATAAAGTAAACTCTTTATCCACTCTGTCATAAGGCCTCTCTAAGTACTTTATTAAGTAGGTGCTTAATAAATGCCCATCAGGGAATTTTGTATGGTCTTAAAAGATATATGTGAAACATCTTGATGGAGACAAGAACCCTTAATACTCATTCTACTGAATCTTGTCTTATGAGATAATACTGCTTGTATTCCTCCACCATTTTCTGCTATAAAATTTCAGAAATAAGGTTTCTCTTCTAACTGGAATTGCATGGATAAGGAGTCAAATTGATTAATTGTATGGACTCTTGATCCTAGAGAACAGATGAAAGAACAAGCTTTTCTTCTCAGTGGAGAAGCAAGAATTGTCTTGCAGGTCATGTCATTGTCATGAACATGAAATGTTTCATGTACTATCAGATATAATCATAGGATTGGTTGGTTTTGTTTAACTTTTTGTTGTTGTTGTTGTTAATAAGACAGGGCTCAAAGGAAAAGTAATATTTTCCCCCACTGTCTACAAGCTATGGTTTTCCATGAATTCTAAAAGCCTATTTTGGCTTATCCTTAATATCTTGTCTGTAGTTATCTCCATGCCAGATATGTGGGGAAATGAATTTGATGTAAGAGATATCAGTATAATTTTTTTTTCATAGCAGTCATCACTTTAATCAGTCAGCCAGAAACAATCATTTATTAAGTACCTGCTGTATGCCAGGCACTGTGCTAAGTGCTTAGGGTACAATGAAAAGCAAAAAGCATTCCTCTTCCCAAGAGACTCATAGTCTAATGGCAGAGGTAATGTAAATAACTATGCATCCACATATATATGCAGTAGATGGAGTGGATCTGAAAAGGGAGCATTAAAAGCTGGGAAGATGGGAAAAGGCTTCCTGCAGAACTTGGAGGCACTTCAGAGTCCATTTAGTCCAACTCCTTTTTAAAAAAAAATTTTTCTTTTTTAGAAAAATTTTTTTCCATGGTTACATGATTCATGTTCTTACTTTCCCTTCCAAACGCGCCCCCCCCCCCATAGCTGACACACATTTTCACTGGTTTCTTCATGTGATAATCAATCAAGACCTATTTCCATATTATTGATAATTGCACTAGGGTGGTTGTTTAGAGTACATCCCAAATTATGCCCACATCAACCCATGTGTTCAAGCAGTTGTTTTTCTTCCGTGTTTCCACTTCTGTAGTTCTTCCTCTGAATGTGAATGGCGTTCTTTTCCATAAATACCTCAGAATTGTCCTGGATCATTGCATTTCTGCTAGTACAAAAGTCCGTTACATTAGATTTTACCACAGTGAATCAGTCTCTGTGTATAATATTCTGGTTCTGCTCCTTTCACTCTGCATCAATTCCCAGAGGTCATTTCAGTTCACATGAAATTCCTCCAGTTTTGTGATATGGCTAATAGGGAAATGATTTGCATGATTTCATACATATAATTAATATCATATTGCTTGCCTTTCTCAAAGGGGAGGGGAGAGATGGAAGAAGGGAAATTTGGAACTCAAAAATTTTAAAAATAAATTTGAAATTAAAAATAATGATTTTTTGAAAAAAAAACTGTTTCAACTAGGAAACACAGCAGCCAAGGTCAATACCAATTTTTATTTTATTTTACACTAAAAATTGTACTGATTATTCCTTTGAGCACAGTAGTATTCCATCACCAACAGATACCACAATTTGTTCAGCCATTCCCCAATTGAAGGGCATCCCCTCAATTTTCCAATTTTTTTACCACCACAAAGAGCGCGGCTATAAATATTTTTGTACATGTCTTTTTCCCTATGATCTCTTTCGGGTACAAACCCAGCAATGGTATGACTGGATCATGTTCTCCTGGATCTGCTCCTTTCACTCTGCATCAATTCCTGGAGGTCATTCCAGTTCACATGGAATTCCTCCAATTTATTATTCCTTTTAGCACAATAATATTAGGTAAAAACATTGCTTAACTTCATTATTCCTATTCATTAACAACAGATACCACAATTTGCTCAGCCATTCCCCAAACTAAGGGCATCCCCTTGTTTTCCAATTGCTTGCCACCACAAAGAGTGTGGCTATAAATATTTTTCTACAAGTCTTTTTCCTTATTATCTCTTTGGGGGGGGGGGTATAAACCCAGCAGTGGTATGACTGGACCAAAGGGCCGGCAGTCTTTTAAAGCCCTTTGGACTTAGTTCCAACAAATTCTGTTTTGTTTTTTTTTGTTGTTGTTGTTTTTTTTTTGTTTTGTTTTTAAACCCTTGTACTTCGGTGTATTGTCTCATAGGTGGAAGATTGGTAAGGGTGGGCAATGGGGGTCAAGTGACTTGCCCAGGGTCACACAGCTGGGAAGTGGCTGAGGCTGGGTTTGAACCTAGGACCTCCTGTCTCTAGGCCTGACTCTCACTCCACTGAGCTACCCAGCTGCCCCCCCCCCAAATTCTGTTTTTTAAGATGTTATTTTATTTATTTTTTGGTGCCCCTTTTACCAAGGTGTTAATTCTCTATTCTTGTTGGACTTGTCTAATTAGTATTTTTCTTTGAGGCTTTGGTTATAGCTGTTTTCATGTTGTTGTATTCTTCTGAGTTTGTATATTGGTCTTCCTTACCACTTTGGTGTCTTTTATGGTCAAGTTTTTCTTCACTAAGCCCACCACTCCATCAACTATGCCACCTAGCAGGGAGATATTAAGCCAAATTTTAGCATCTGATGATATGGAGGAGATTAGAAGTTCTGGAATTCTGTATCTGGAAGTAGTTTAGAAAGAATATCTATTTCAACCTCATATCTCCAGGATGTCTGAACCACACAAGACACAAGCAAAATCTATTCTTGTAGGGCAGAGGGAGATACCAGAGAAAAGGGAACAATAACTAATCTCTTTTGAAAAGTTTGAATATTCTAAACCACTGGGCTACCACTTGAAGTTGACACCCGTCAGTCTTACTGTTCAATCTTACTGTTCTGTTGCCTTTAGCAATAATGCTATTTTCTTAGGAAAGTCAGTGTAAAAAAGGAAAGGGTTTTTTTTAACCACTTGTCTTTGGAAGCTATTGTGAGCTGAAGTTCTGGTTTTGCTCCATTCAATCCAACTATTTTTCTTTTTTCTGTGTTTTGGGGATACTGAGATGAGCTCAACTTGTACAGGTATAGGTTTCATTTTTTACTTTATGGTATTTGATAGTGAGAGTCCTAATTGGAGGCCTAAGATGAATAGGGTTTTCTGTGTGAAACTTTCATGACAACTCAGTGGTTTATTTTATAGAGGTAGTGGTCTGTACTTTAGTAATAAGTGAGTACAATATGATATAAGCTGCTCTTCAGTCATTAATATTCAATTTCAAAACATATTACATATTGCAAAAGTTCCATTAAGAAGAAACTTGCTATATCACAATTCAGTTATATTGTAGGTAACAACATTATAATATGGAAAGTAAATAGTATATTTGTAACAAATGTATAACTTGGTTACATAATTCCTAACCACACTTTAATATGGAATGTAAAAACCATATGTGTAACAAGTGTATAATTTGATTATATATTTCCTAACCATATTATAATATAGAAAGTAAATATCATATGTATACCAATTGTATATGTCTTATAGTGACACCATGAGCTGAAAATTCAGTAAGTTCAAAAAACTTTGAGTTCATTTCTTCCTGGTAATTTTCAGGTGGGATTCTTGAGTTACATGTATGATTGAATGAATGAAATAGCATTTCTTATGCACCAAGCACTGTGTTAAATGCTGGGAATACAAATACAAATGTGGGGCCAGCCTTCAGGAGCTTACATTCCAATAGGAGACAGCACAAAGAGGGCGAGTTGTACCCAGGTAAGGGAGTTTTGTTCTGAGAAGTCACAGAGATAGTAAATGGAATAAAAGGGCAGTCTATTGATGTGCTCTTTCCAGAAGCAATGGTAGTATTGATTTGGTTGCAGTGTTATTCACTTCTTTTCAAGCATAGAGCAGTTAGCTATGTGAGGCTGCTTGGAAGGAAACATGACTCCTGACTGGCGAAGAGACTCCTGAACTTGTGAACTACATTCCTACATAAGGGGGCAGGTAGATACTTCAGAGAAGGCAATCTTGAGTAGTAAGAGTAAATTTTTAAATGAGAGACTGGAGATCTCCCTGGAATGATAGACATGTGAGGAAGATAAAGCTTACAATGTCCCTTGATTCCCTACACCTCTAATCTTAGGAACTGCTTAAAGCAGACTTCCCATGAGGCATTCTGTGTCAGGCTTATTATCTCTTTCCTGATTCCCTGTTCATAGGGACTGTGAAGTATGCCTTTAAAACAAAACACAGACTCATAAAAAATCTTCATCATAAGAATGAAGGGGGAAAAGTCAACCAAAGAGTTAAAGGGAATACTTTTCAGGTGTTCAGAAGAAAAAGAAAAGAACCACTGACTACTTGGAACTAAGAAACAAATTGGAGACTCTTTCTGAAAAGGAAGAAGCTAGGCAGTCCAGCAAGGAAACAGCTGCTAACCCCAGGGAATAATGATGTGAGATACATGGGTGCTGTCTGTAGAGAAAACATCAAGTAAAGCTCAGAAGGAGAAGAAAAGTGGTGGTTAGTTACTCTCTGCTGATGGGTACTTATGCAGCTTGATACTAACAATAGTGAGAAATTTATTTTCTTTTCAGGGCATGTACCAAAGACATGTTAAAAAAGACTTTTCAAACTGAATGACTAGTATGTAATTCTTTTGATTTATATGGACACCGATGATACTATCAGCAAGAACAAGAAAGCATTGCTGAAGATTGTACAGACTTGGACAACAAATGGAATATCCTGAGGCTACATGTTTTCATCACTACTGCCTACTAAAGATAAAGGGTCCAGAAATGAGTGGCAGATTTCTGACATGAATAGCTGATGAGAAACATAGTATCTGAGAAGTGGATTTGAATTTCTGGGTAAGAATATAGAGTATAGGAATAATAGGTTTTTGGTCAGGGATAAAATATACTCACCAAAGGCTAGTGGTCACAAAGAGCTTTACACTGAAAAGGAAGGTAAGGTAAAAAATTGCTTCTGAATATTCACCAAACTAGATCTTAGAGTGAGGAGTTACAGCATCAGAAAAATAGAGTGGAAACAAGCAGAAGTTTATGAAAGACAAAATCCAAGAAAGGTGCCAGAAATTAAATCTATAGTCTCAGATATATAAACACATAAATGGAAAAGCAAGAAGGCAAATTTGACCTTTTTGTCATAAATACAGGCTGAGATTTGATGAAATGAGGTCCATGACTGAAATATGACTCTTGATAATTATAATTCATTCAAAAGAAACTGATTAAGTAAAAGACATGGAGGGCATACATTACTAAGGCATACTCCTATGAAGAATTCCAAGAAACTGAGAGGAAAAACATGGTGGAAAGCATTTAAGTAAAGATAGTAGAGGCAAAAACAGATGTGATATAATTGCAATATTCCACAAACTACCTGACAGATACATAAAACTGATGAGGAATTAAGGAAATGCATTGTGTCTTAAATAGAGCTTATGTAGTAACAAGAAACTTCAAATATCTGAATATGTTAAATAATTTCTTGACTTACATTAATGATAATATTAAAAAGTAGAAGGATCAGAAAGGAGAGATTACATTCTGAATCTTATCCTCACTGACAGAGAATGGTTTGGGTTGGAAATGTACGAACTTTGCTGATCACTTCTTTTTAGAATCTGTAGTAGAGAAGGTGAGGAAAACCAGGCATAATTGGAAATATACCCTAGAATTTGGGAAATAAATGATAGTCTCTCATGGACTGAAATTCTGTAGGCTAATTCAGATGAAGTGGAAAATTGTCAAGAATAGAAATTCGAAGTCACAAAAAGAGAAAATCCCAATGAGAAGGAAAAGGGGAAGTTTTTCACAGAAATCAATATGGATACACAGGGAAGACATCAGTGAATTTTAATTTTTAAAAGGCATATGTAGAAGATGGAAGAAAGAGCAGGTAACAGAATAAATATGCATGACATTGTACTATTAGAAGAGTATTGAATGCTAAAGCTAATGAACTGAGATTGGCGATGAAACCTAAGGATAATAGAGATTTGTTTTTTTACATTTTTAAACCCTTAACTTCTGTGTATTGGCTCCTAGGTGGAAGAGTGGTAAGGGTGGGCAATGGGGGTCAAGTGACTTGCCCAGGGTCACACAGATGGGAAGTGTCTGAGGCCGGATTTGAACCTAGGACCTCCTGTCACTAGGCCTGGCTCTCAATCCACTGAGCTATCCAGCTGTCCCCATATAATAGAGATTTTTAAAAATTATATTTAGGAAAAAATGGGGATCAGAGAAGGAATAGAACCATTGCTTAGGGTGAGTGAGACCAACACAACTGACTATAGAAGGAAGAGCTGCTTAGATTTTGTTTTGCATCTGTTTTCTTTGCAAAAGAAAGTGACTTTGGGTCTGGGAAATAAAGAATCAAAATAGCTAATAAGGAATTGATACCCAAGGTAAGTAAGGAGATAGAAAGAGAGCAATTAGCTACTTTTACTGAATTCAGGTCAACTAACTCAAACGAGTTACATCCTTGAGAATTACAAGAAAGAGAAGATGTGATTGCTAGATCCACTCTCAGTGATCTTAGTTGTGGAAAACAAGAGAAATTCTACAGGATTTAAGAAACTGAAATGTTATTCTGATTTTCAAAATAGAGAAGAAGATGGAATCTGAACACTAGTAAGATAATTATACCTGGCAAAATTCTAGAAAATGTTATTTAAAGTATTGTATATTTAAGTATAATGATAGGGGGAAAATAAATAATTGTTAAAGTCAGCATCATTTTTTAAGTTCATGTCATGACAGACTAAACTCAATTTCTTTTTCAATAGGGTTACTAAGCTGATAGATCAGAAAATAATAAATGTAGTTTACCTAGGTTCTTAATATTTCCTGAATTATACTTACTTTAATTTTGAATTTCCGCCAAAACCAAGGAGGTAAAACCAGGACGCTGTCATTACTTTGAAATTCATTATAACATCTGGTGCCGTGTTTGCATTCCGCTGGCTGAAATCAGGATCCATGTAAATTGCTGGTTTTGCTATTCTCCTACTTGGATCTCTTAGTAATGGTGCTGAACATAGTTAATTATATTGGGTATAGCAGAGGGTGGGGGGAAACATATACATTTATATTTTGGAGGCAGCATATTTAATGGGCTTCAAAATAAAGTTTGGTAATGCATGAAATAATTCCAGGACAGATAAAATGAAACAAAGAATGGATTTTTGGGCAACACTGTAAGGAAAAAGCACTGTAGCAAGACGAAATACTAATTAGGAACACCACCCTCATAATTTATGGAGGGATTCTACCCAGAGCTTTTCACACTCTGAATTCCTAAAAACTCCCAACTTTGGATTTTTCACAGGATGTTTTTTTTATGCATGACATTTCTATGTTGTGGACTTTACCCTTCTCCACACGCCTCCTCCCAACTGTTTCCTTCAAATATTGCATAATCCACAATCAAAACATTGCTGCAGGAGGGAGAAAAATTAGATTTATAGGATGCATATGTTTTCTATGACTTCTAGATTCTCTCTCCCCCTTTCCTGGTTTTAACAAGTTTTTGTTCTTGCTCCAGGCTGCTTTATGCGATCAAGCTGTTTGTCTCCTCTTCTTCAACCAAATGGTACTCAATGCATCCGAAATTCATGTAATATATCTTGGATTTTTCATGGCGCAGGTTAGGCTATAAATCCTTGATTTTTATGAAACAGCAAATGCTTAAGAGATTTTGGAGCTTGTCTAAAACCTTTCATGGACAGTTACAATGCCAGTCACCTGAGGATACTGTATTTGTTTAAATAAAGCCAGATGATCAACAGTGACTTTTAGAATCAGGGATTCTAGACACCTGATAGTATATCTTGGACTTTTGACTGACATTCCCTGCCTTCAGCCAGAGGTTGTTGAGTCCACTAATGATGTTGTCATTGTTGCTGAATATGATGGTTCTGGCATGTAGAATGAAAACAATGACTTTGTGAATTGCATATATTTGATGCAGAGGAGTAAGCTCTGTCAGAACCACCTCCTTTCTAAGTCTGACTGACATGGCTACCAAGTGTGTGATGTATTTTGAAAAATTGGGACATACTTAATTGTGGTTGTAATATTTTCCTGTGAGTAAGTTTAGCCCAGTTATTCAAAGTTATAGTGAAGTACTTTCATGAGTGTGATGTCTGGAGACACTGCTAGCATCTTTGCCTTGCCTCCTTCCTTCTCCAGTGACTCGATGTTGCAAACTAATAAAGTTCATGCTGTGGCATATCTCAAAAAAATCTATACTTAGAAGGTAACCAAGTTGTAGCAAACAAACTATATGGAGTTATGTTTTCGGGGACATCATGGACACATATGAATTCATGTATTTAATGATACATTTCTTATACTGGGTTCTATTTAATTAAAAAGCTTGACTATACCAACTGCTCTGCCATAGGAGAGGGAAGATTAATTATGAATTAAGTGACACATCAGAAAGCATGGAATATCATTTTTCTTATCTCCTTAGTTGAGTTTTGATGGGATTGACTTGAGTTCCTAAAATGTTGCTTTGGCAGGTGATCTTCAGTATGCTTTTTGGTTATCCTTAATCATTAAAACCTTCCCAGCTGAGGTGAACCTATAGTGATGGTGGATTGTCAGGAATGGAAGGAACATAAAGACTCTCTCAGGCACTAATAGACTAAGATGCGAAGAGATGTATTACACTCCCACCACAGTAGATGGAGCTGTGTGACCTTGTCACTTCACCCCTCTAAAATTCAGTTTCTTTATCTATAAAATGGGACTAAGCCTTACACTTAGTTACCTTGTAGGTTTGTTATTAATAAAGTACTTCGTAAACTTTAAAGAGCTATATTAAATGTATGACATCATTATCAGGTCATAGGATTCATAGATAGAAGAGAACTGGTGGGGCAATAGATAGAATACTGAATTTAAGTTCAAATTCAGCCTCAGATAACTTAATAGCTGTGCAACCTCGGGCAAGGTGCTTAAGCCTCTATTTGTCTCAGTTTCCTCATCCCTAAAATGGGGATAATAATGGCATCTTCCACAACCCCTAAGGTGATTATGAGGATCAAATGAAATAATAATTGTAAATCATTTAACACAGTGCCTGACACATAAAAAGTATTATATAAATGTTTATTGTTATTTTTATCTCCAGCCCTCTCATATTACAGAAGAGGAAACTCTCCTGGAAAGGGAAAGTGACTTGCTCAAAGTCATAGAGCAAATTTGTTAGAAGAGCTGGATTTAGAATCCAGGTGTTTTAGTTCAGTATTTTTTTAACTCTAGGCTTCACTGCCTCTGTCTCATAGAAGCTGTTTAAAATTTAAAAATTTAAAAATTAAAAATAAAACCAGAAAACAGAAATTGTTGAGCTAGTCTGACACCTGTTGTCTATCAGGCTGTTCTTTTAGGAGGGAAATTACTGTTTGGCAAAGGACTAGAATGCTCATGGATTTGGAAGGAGACCCAGAATGGATGGTTAGCTTTGTTATTTGGGTGTGTTGGCTTCTTCAGACAAAAGAGGCTGAAATTTTCAAAGTAGGAGAAGGAAGGGACAGACCACTGGAGCAACCATGAAAGGTTTGATTCCATGGTCAAATTGCTCGTTCATAAAATGCCTCCTTTTCTCTTTCTACATGGCATTTGTCCACTTCTTTTTTCCCACTACAGAGGTCCCTTCCTCTTGAAAGAAATCAATCTTAGAACTTTAGAACCAGAAAAGGACTTCAGCAATAACCTAAGCCAATCCATTTATTCTACACAAGAGGTAACTGAGGACTATCAGGAGAGGTTGCCCTAAAGGTGCAAAGAAATGTAAAAAGAACTGAAGAATGGGGCTGAGCAAGATCATGGATTCTCTAAGCTTCCTCATTTTTCCTTCTCATCCAAATGTGGAATGATAATTGACTTTGATACCCACAATTACTTGTAGCTCATATGTGATCCAGACTTTGCCAATGATATTTGGTCAGCTCCAGGCACTGACAACCACCTGTTAAAAGCACATAGGCACTTATATGCTGTAACACTGGACTGTACATATAGATGAGACAGCTTACCTGAGGTGAGACTTGAAAGGCTTAGTCTGGGGAGGTGGGTTTGTTAGGAAAAAAGGAAGTCATAAAAGAATGATTCTTATCCTATGGGTACCAACCTATAAGTCACATACCAGAATGCCTTCTCTTTATAGATTTTGCCCACTATATGTTAGGTAGACCAGTACTGTGATAATAGGCAGGTGAGGGGCCTTTTTGCTGTTATTGGAAGGAGTAGGCAATTGTTTTTTGAAGATCTATTTTCATGGGTTCTTAATAAAGAAATAATCTGCACCTTCCTCCATTTCTCTTTTGCCTCATTTTTTGCCTTTCTAACACTCTCCCTCACTCAGTGAGTCTTCCCCCTTCTCTTCCCTTTCCATTCTTTCCCCTCTTATGATTCATTGTCTCTGTTTCTGTGTCTCTCTTTCTCTGTGTCTCTCCCTCTCTGTCTCTGCCTCTCTGTCTCACTCTGTCTCTAGCTCTCTGTTTCTGCCTTTTCTCTTCCCCTCTCAATCTATGATTGTCTGATTAGATCCCTGCCAAGGTCTCTCTCCATGAATCCTTTCCCATCTTGACTTCTTCATATCCCCATACATACTGTTGCTCTCCTTTTTTCTCTCATTCCCACCCTTGTATCTTCTCTGACTTTGGCTCTTTCTTTTTGGATCTTAGCATTCCCATTTGACATTTTGCTGGCACCTGTTTTCTACCTGTCCCTTCCTTTGCTTCTCCCTCTGCCTTGGTTTCTTTTTATTTATCTGCCCTCTCAGTTTCTCCCACCTCAATCTATTTACCCCTCTCAACCTCTGCCTCACTCCACCTCAGTGTTGTCCTCTTTTATGTGAAGATGTTCTCTCCTTCTTCTGCCCCAACCCTTCCTCCTCTGCCTCTGTCAGTTTTTACCCTCTTTGAGCTCTATCTACCTCTCTCCCTCCTTTTCCTCCCTGTTTCTGTGTGTCTTCTTCCTGTTAGTGCTTCCCTTGCCATCACTGCCTGCCCCTTCATCTCCTTATTTGTCTCTACCTTTGTCTGCTTCTCTGAGAGTCTTTGTCTTTTGGCCACCTCTCTGCCTCTGTTCTTTTTTTTTTTTCTGCCTGTCTTACTTCTCTGTCACCTCTTTATCTGCCTATCCCCTCATCTTTCTTTCTCAGCCTGTTTTTCTGTGTCTCTGCCTGTCTACCTCTCTTCATCTATCATTTGTCCTGTTTGTTTCTGTCCTCTCTCTCTCTCTGCCTTTCTCTCTGTTACTCACTTTTGCTTCTGTGTGTGTCTATTTAATTTATTATCTGTTTCTCTTGCTTCTGTTGAGATTTAATGAGACAAATATTTACACATCTATTATGTTTAAGACATTGTACTGAATGGTAGGGATATGAAGACAACAACAAAACTTTTCCTGCTCTCAAAAAGCTGACATTTTATCAGCTTTTTCCTTTTTTCTCCCTCATGATCTTCCTTCTATGCTCTTTCCCCACTTCTTCTCTATCTTTTCTCCTGTCTCTCTCTGCCTCCACCTATCTCTGTCATTTCTTTGGACACATCCACACTAGACTGAGAAAGACTTTAGGAAGTATAATAATGCATATGATTTCTTAATACTTGAAAAGAACTTTGGAAGATCTTTTATTTCATCAGTGTGGGGATACTCTTTCTACCAGTGCAGATTACAACCTTTCCACACCAGAATATTCAGTCTTCATAAATTTCTTTGAACATAAAAATTCATCATTTCCTGGTCAATCTTTTTTTTAAACCCTTACCTTCCGTCTTGGAGTTAATACTGTGTATTGGCTCCAAGGCAGAAGAGTGGTAAGGGTAGGCAATAGGGGTCAAGTGATTTACCTAGGGTCACACAGCTGGGAAGTGTCTGAGGCCAGATTTGAACCTAGGACCTCCCTAGGACCTCCCTAGGACCTCCCTAGGTCTCTAGGTCTGGCTCTCAATCCACTGAGCTACCCAGCTGCCCCCTCATGGTCAACCTTTTGATAATGATAACCTGAACTTAACTAGGCTGGTCCCCAGGCCCAAAGTCTGTCAGCTTAGTCTTTGCAGTTGGTAGGACCTAACAGAGGTTATGTGCCATTGGCATAACCTTCGAGGATGCACAGTTCTTATGCCATGATGAGGCATCTGAGTAGTGCTTTAGTGAAAAAATAATAAGGATGCTAGAAGTCACAGAATATGTCACTCAGTGATAGAATGTTCAGAGTATTTTTTGGGTCATGATCTTTCCAAACTCACAGCTCTGAGGCCCCCCCCCACCAATTAGCAAGAAGTCAGATTATGCAAAATAACATATAAAGTAAGAATGAAATGCATTTTATGAAACCAAGTAGAAAGGCAAAAAACAAGGAATTGAATTTATTAATGCAGTCTTTGCATTCATACTGACTGGCTGCCACATCTAAATGTCTTGAGGGGAATGTGCATCAATTTTGTAATGAATCCCCCAGTTTTCCCAATATAGTGTGAGAGGGATATAGTTAGAACATTCCCAGCATTGATATTGAAAATCATAGTCTGTAGCTGCTTGTTTTAATCCCCTTTTGCTTATCTCTGTACAGCAGGTTAATGAACACCAATTTCTCAGGTGCCATTTAAACCTCTTGCCATAGCTTTTCTCTGACTTCTCTCTTTGACATCACCATCTTTTCTGTCCTGTGCCATTCTCTCTACAAGATTCTTTTAGTTTAAGCAAACAAGCAAACCTATGCTGCAAGCATGCTTTACTCAATTGGGGTATGGACGCCAAGATTTTTGGTAAGTATAGTATAGATAATTCCTCTGAACAAATAGGATTTTTATCAGTCCAAGACATAGTAGGGTAAATAAAATCTATCCACAGACACATCTGGGAGCAGTTAGCCAGTGCAATGAATAAAGTTCTAGGTCTGAAGTCAGAAAGACTCATCATCCTGAATTCAAATCTGGCCTCAGACACCTACTAGCTGTGTGACCCAGGTCAAGTAACTTAATTCTGTTTGTCTCAGTACCTTATTTGTAAAATGAGCTGGAGAAGGAAATGGCAAACCACTGTGGTATCTTTGTCAAGAAAATGCCAAATGGAGTTACAAAGAGTCTGAATGAATGAAAAATAACAACAGAGATATAACCTACATTTGTATAGCTCTTTTTGATGGTTGGTAAGTGGAGATTGAAGTTCAGTGTACAGCATACCTTTGCTTTCAGTCATAAATCATCCAACAAATATTTCAAACATCCTAATAGTGTAAGGCACTGTTTTCAGTGCTAGAGAATAGGAGCTGGGCTAGAAAAGGATATGCCAATGATTGGTATCTGATCTTTTGGAAATTACAGTCTCATAACTAAAATACAGAAGTGGAATCAACGCATAAGAGGTAAGGATACCCTGTATGAGCTCAAAGGAAGAAGAGATCTTGGCTATATGGGGAGAAATCTGAGTAGATTTTGTGTAAGAGTTGTCATTTGATCTGACTCTTAAAGGCTTGGTATGATTAGTACAATGCCACTCATCACCTGCCTGTTTTTTTTTCAGAGAACACTATTCTACCCTAACATAAGGTCATTCTTCTTCTGTTTTCTCTCTGATGCCAGTGAAAAATTACAGGCAGCCTACAGGACACTTTCTTTTCTCCTCTTCCTCCTTTCTACTATTCTATTTGGTGTCCTTTTGAGGAATTATGAATGACTTGACCATGGAAGCATTTTCTTTTTTTTTAATTGTATATATATATATATATGCATATGTATATATATATATACATATGTGTGTTTATGTATGCATATATTTTTTGGTATAACTTTAATTTCTAAATGTATTCCTCTTCCTTCTCTACCTAGGGAGTCATCCCCTATAACAAAGGAATTTTTAAAAACTGCTTAAGAAAACTAAATAACATATTAATCAAATATTACAGTGCATACAGTGTTTCACGGAAGCATTTTCAACAGAATATTGCATGACTTCATGCCTTTGGGAAGCAGTTTTATGCTTAGAAGCATGGCAGAGGAGAGGTTTAGATACTGTCTCCTCTTGCTTAATTTCCTCAATTTAAGCATAGCCCCCAAAGGAGCTAATAGATTTTTAAAATATGCAATATTACTTGAGGTTAGGAATCCCACACCCACTAACCTTGGCTGCCTTCAAACCACTGGAACTAAAACACTCTTGGTCATCAGCCTTTGGAATTGTTTACACAGCTGCTCTTAAGCCCCTTTAAGAAAAACTAATGAAGGTTAGAGCCAAAAACAGAGAACTTGCTGCTGGGTCTAGGCTGCTGCTGCTATCTCCTAATAAATCTCAGGCTGGATTCTGGACTAATGAGTTAATTGCAGTTTTTGAAGCAGCAGCCAATCCTCACTCCTTTCTGATTTGTTTGGGCTCATCCAATTGTCCACTCTCTTCTTGATTTTATAGTCTGCTTAGTGCCACCTGGTGGCCTCAGATCCAGTAGGTATGGGTCCCATTAATTTTGTTCAGAAAGCTTTGATCGCCTCTGTTCAGCCCAGTGGTCGAGTAAAACCCAGATTCTCAAATGTAGATAGTTCAATTGTCCTGGAATCTTTTATGTTACAGCAGTTTAGTTAATGAGGGCCTGAAGAGGTATGGGGAGGGAGTTCACTAGTTCCTTTAAAGCTAGAAGGCAACTTCTAGGTATTATGCTAGTATGACCAATGTAGTTTTACACCTTTGCCCTTTGTTGGGTTGGACCCAGCAACAACAACCCCTGCTTCTAAAACTTTTCCCCCTTTATAGAATAATAGCATTAATTTGACTGTGTAAGAATTGGCTTAGATATTTTATTTAAAGAGGGAGAAGACCTTTTGTATAATCTAAATTAATTTCATTTCTCTTATATAAACATTCCAAGATAAAAGAAAAAAAGTAATTTTTTTGTAGTGGGCTCATAAAAGTAGAAGACCAAAGACTTAAATGGAACAAGCCATCTGCTCTGCTTTTAACTCGAAGAATAAAAAGAGTGCTTTTTGAAATGGAAGAAACTTTAATTTCTCATTGCAGTTAAAGCTTAATGTTTTTTGTGTGTCTGAGTGACAGATAAGGCAAGCATACAGTATATGTGTTTACATTTTTGTTTAGCATAAGAACTTTCAGAAAGATTCCTTAAATTAAGGTAAATCAAGAATAGAATCATTGGGTCTGGTGGGGGTAAATGGGCCAGACAAATGGTAGAAGCTAGATTACTATGAAGGCTAGTATTTTATATAGAACATTTACTCCTAACTCCTCAAGTGCATTTCTTGCTTTCTGGTTGTGTTGTGTATTCAAGTTTTCTTATCATAATAACTTAAAAAGAAATTGTTACCATGATTAAAAAAAACAAGCCATATGTAATGGAGATTCTTATGTGTGGTAATATACAGGATTCCCCCCCCCCCCCATTTTTTGTATATGGAAATGCTCAAATTTACTGGTGTTTGTAAAATGTGGAATAATTTTAAAAGGATTTTTTTAAGGAAAAGAAAAGACACATGAAGTGCTGAAAATACAAGCAAAAAGAGAGATAGCCCTGCCTTCAAGCAGCTTACATTCTAATGAGAGAAGGCAGCATATAAAAGGAAATTCACTAATGAGGAGGAGGGGGTGGGATGGGGCAGAGGAGGCTGAAGTGATGACCACCCAGGATAAGAAATATCATTTCACCTTTAGACATAGTGCCAGCCAGTGTCACTGGAATGGATGCATAGTCATGGAGACCCACTGGGCAGTTTCTTAGACTTCATCCAGTCCCCACTATAGACCTTTTAGCTTGGCCCCAAGTTCTGTTTTTCTGTTTCTGCTCAATGGAAAGGGAAGCAAAATAGGCATGGACCATTGTCTATCCCATAGTTACACTGGCCAGATTGTGGAATCATAGAATTTTAGAGATATGAAAATGTCTTTAGAGTTTATCTAGCCCGACCACTCATTTTACAGATGAAGTAACTGAGATCTAAATAGTAGAAGGGAAACTTTTAAATTTGTATAGCTTCCTAATAGTAAAACCAGGACTTTTTCTCTTAATTTCTCACTAAACTGTACTCCCTCCTTCACTATGCTCTGGAATCCAAACTCCTCATCCTGGAAGATTTCTACAGACTTTCCTGCTCCACTCTATCCTACCTTTCTCATGTTTCATTTTAATGTGTTGACTTCTCCCATTAGAATGTAAGCTCTTTGAGGGCAGGAGCTCTCTTTTAGCTTGTATTTGTATGTTCTGCACTTAGCACTATGATTGGTACATAGTAATTTCTTAATAAATGCTTGTTGGGGAGTAGCTAGGTAGCACAGATAGAGAACCAAGGCTGGAGCTGGGCAGTCCCGGGTTCAAATGTGGTCTCAGACAATTAACTTACATTGCCTAGTCCTTACTGTTTTTCCTTAGAACCAATACATAATATTGATTAAAATACAGAAGGTAAGGGTTAAAAATAATAATTAATGCTTGTTCATTGATTGAATCAAGATCTGGCTTCAAGATTAATGTTCTTTCCATAGTGTTCTGACCCTCTCCCTGTTTTTTAAGAGAATCCTTAGAGACTCCTGCATGCCTTCATTTGGTTCTCCATTTAAGGTTCAGCAAAATGTTGCTTTTTTTTAAAAATCTTATTTTTTTCCTTTTCTTTTTCCTTTTTTTTAAAGCCCAAAATTTGAACATCTCCTTTGGAAATTCTCTTTTAGATATAAAGGATTTATAGCATCTTCATGTAGTAGATCAAGTGCTGTAATTGGAGTTAAAAAAGACCTTGGAACAAATTCTAATCCTGACTCTGACAAGCTGTGTGACTCAAGCAGTCACTAAGTTTCTCTAAGCTTTAGAGCCCTCGTTTATAAAATGATGATGATACCTTCCCACTTTCTAGGCTTGTAATAAGGACAGTGTTTTGTGAACCTTAAAAAGGGGTATAAGACAATATCATTCCACTTTTGGATTTTTGACTTCTAATTATTCTCTCTGGAATAAGTCTCTCCCTACTCCAGGCCATCCAGCCACTTAGCCATCAAAATGATTTTCCTAAAGCTTAGGTATGACCATATCATTCCCTCTGTCACAAAATAATAAACTCCAGAGTCTCTCTTCATCACTTCTAGGCTTGAATCCTCTGTTTGGGCCTTGACTTCTTATCTTTTCAGTTTTATTACACCTTATATTTGACCATTATCCAGTGACACTGACCTAAACCTCTTTGTTGTTCCTTGAATAAGACACTGCTCAGGTTTTTAACTGGCTATCTCATCATAAATGGAATGCTCTCCTTCCTCATCTCTGCCTCTTGGCTTCTCTGGCTTCCTTCTAGTCCTAGCTAAAATCCTACCTTCTACAGAAAGTCTTTCCCAATCATTCTTACTGCTAATGCTTTCCTTCTCTCTATTTATTATCTCCAAATTATCCTATCTACATCTTGTTTATAGGTAGTTGTTTGCCTGTTATCTACTCCATTGACTATGAGTTCCTATTTTTTTTTTTGCCTTTCTTTATATCCCCAGGACTTAGCATAGTGCCTGGCCCATAGTTGGTATGTAATAAATGTTTATAGACTCAGAAAAGGGAGCCATCATGGCTTTATGTAGTGATGCCAACCTTATTTCCTTTCTTGCCATAGTTATTAAACCAGAAGATCCAAAGGATGGTGCAAATATAGTTTATGTAAATTTTAGCAAAGCATTTCATGGAAATGAAAAAGAGAAGCTTTCTACAGCCCTGAATGTTGGAATGAATCAAATAAGGTGACATTGAATAAGGACAAATGTAACGTTCAAACTTGGGGTCAGAAGTCAACTTTAGGTGTACAAGATAGGAGTCACATGGCTTAATAGCCATTTGTTCGGAAAAAATTAGAGGATTTTAGTGAAGAGCATGGCCAAGGTGAGTCAGTAATGTAATATATTAGCCACATAAAACAATAAAGCCTGAGACTAATTGAGAGAGATAGCATTTCCAAAAATAAGGATGTGATATTGCCATCCCATTACACTCTGCACTGGTCAGATCTTATCTGGAATATTGTGTTCAATCTTGGGTACCATATTTTAGGAAGGATATTAATAAGCTGGAGAATATCCAAAGAAGGGCACCTGGGATGATAACCTAAAAGTCATGCCATATGAGAATCACTTCAAGAAAATGGAGATTTTTAGAATGGAAAATAGGAGACTCTAGAGGATATGATAGCCATATTCAAGTACTTAAAAGACTGTCTTGTTTGAAGAAAGACTAGGCTTTCTCTGATTGATCCCAGTGGGCATACCAAAAAGCAGTGGGTAGAAGTTGCAAAGAGGCAAATTTAGGATTCTTAATGATTAGAACTAACTATTTAGAAAATATCCAAAAATGAAACAGGCTTCCCCAAGAGGTATTGGACTCTTAATTTATATCTCTTAATGAAATGTCTGTATGATGACATGTTGAGGTTGTTGTAGAGGAAATTTTTGTTCAGGCAGGCATGGTCGGTCCTAGATCAGTTCTCAGTTCTCTTCTATATGTGGAGTGAATCTGTTTGTCTTCAGTCTAATCATTTAAATATTTTCATTCTTCTCTCTATCCATCATATTTTTTATTTATTAAAGCAAATTTCATAATCACAGTTTGTGGTGATAGTGATTACCCAATTGATGAGCATTTACTTTGCCTCCAATTCTTTGCTATCACAAAAACTGCTGCTATAAATATTTTTGGAGTTTCTTATTAATGACCCAATTAGAGTAAAAGTCCAATAGTGGAATGTCTGGGTTTAGCATAGGAAGTTTAATGACTTTATTTGCATAATTTCTAATTGTAATAATTCATAGCTTGACTGACAGTGTACTTGTGTGACTTCTCCCACAACACCTCTAGCATTAACTGTTTCCTTCTTTTGTCATCTTTGCCAATTTTTAGCTTGTGAAATGATAACTCAGTTTCCCAAGTCTTCTTTACATGACATTTTTTTTGTTCTCCAACCCCAAATCTGATATGTGTGTAGACTTGGGGCTCAGAGGAGAGGTCAGAACTTGAAATAGGGATCTATAAGTTATATACATAGAGGAGCCATGTTCCTGCCAATTACTGACCTATACTTATACCAATATGTCAATTAAACTTTTTTTCTAACAAAAGAGAAGGCTTAGCCTCAACCAGAGAAGATGTGTCTCTATCAATTGATGGTACCTAGTGCATTATTTTTCCACAGCTCTCAAGTCTATGAGTCTGTAGTTCTTATCTTACATTATTTTGTATCACATATCATTTTTGTTGTGTTTATTTGAAAATTTAAATTTTTTTAGAGCATCTAGTTTTATTTATTAATTTAATGACTCCTGCATAGGAACTTTGTAATCTAAATTTGTATTTGTCACTGCCTTATGTGGGCCAATCATTTCTTTTTCCTTACTTTAATAGACCTCATCTGTATGGATAAACTTTAAGAGTTTTTCCTCCACTTTAAAATTCTATGATTCCAAATCTTCCATTTCTTCTTTTGCTATCTTCTTTTAAAATATACTTGTGTCAGATAATTATGTGGGTTGAAGAATCCTGACATATAAATTTATGCTCTCCTCATTGTTGTGGATAAACATGAAAGTCCAGTGCTGTCATACATGACCTCGTGGTTCTGATTGTCCTTGGCAATCCTGGTTTTCCAAGGGCATGTTAGAGAGAAGAAGCTATTTTCAAATGAGTTACACTGACTGTGGATTCCATTATATCAAGTGCTTAATACACTTCACGTAACAACTGACTGCCTATGAGATAAGTGTGGAAAAGTGTGCTGCTCTTTTCTAAGTGGGTGATCTATTTTTGACACTGAGACCAATGACAAGCCCTGCCTTTTGTCAGGTTAAGAGCTGTAGCCAAAGACACTTCTGTTTTTTTTCCCCTTTCTATTTTCCATTTTTCCCTTACTCCCACCCCCACTCTTCTGTTGACAACACTGTCTCTATCCCTGACATGTTACAGGCAAATGAGGAGACAGATAGCTTCAATATTTAGCCACCTAGATAAGAGAATGTGAAATTTATTTTCCTTTGCTATTTTAGTTAGCAAACCAAGTAATCTGCCATGATGAGGGGGAGGGAGTCATAAACCAAGGTATCACCAAGCAATTGTGTCATCAAGACACATAGAAAAGATTTCAGCTGTTGGTTTCTACTTCAGGGAGACAAAATTATATAAAGAAAAATACTGAAAATAAAGGGCAGGTCATAAGTACCTTCAGAATGTATTTAGTTTATATGATAAATAGGGGAAATAATCAAAGGAGAAACATTTTCAAGCCAGTGACCCTATTTTACATGTATTACTATAGCAATAAAAACTCACATGTTGGAAAGTTAAGGTTTAAAAAAAATTCTCATTTTATGTGGTGTCCTTTGTATTTTCAAAATATAGTAACATTTTATATAGTAATATGATGTGAAATTAAGAACCCCACATACCTAGGGGACAATTAAAATAGACAAATACTTTATTGGAAAATTCTGTATGTGCATTGTAGTCATTATATTGACCTGAGGAATGAGACTGGCTTTTTTTTTTTTTGGTTTCTGCCAACAGTTGTATTTACATTTGGTAGCTAGATGACTCTGCATCAACCACTTCTTTCTGAGTCCATTTCCTCCTCAAAATGGGTATGATGTCCATCTGTCTTTCTTAGCGTGGTTGTGAAGATCAAATAAGAGAGTGACTATGAAAGCACTCTGTAAACTACAAAGGCTTAAACATGAATAAAAGTTCAGATCCTGACTCTCCAGTACTCTATCAATGTGACCTTGTGCATGCCAATAATTATTTATTATTAATACAAAATAATTTATTAGAAATAAAACAATTTATTGGTTATTATTAAACATTTATAAAGTACCTGCTGTGTTCCAGGCATTGTTTTAAGGGCTGGGGATGCAAAGAGACAAAAGACAATCCCGACCCTCAAGCAGCGTATAATCTAATGATGGAGCTTACTCTCTTGGGCCTTAGGGTTCCCATCTGTAAAATGAGAGACATTGTCCAGGTGATCTCTCAGATTCCTTTCAGCTCTAAATCCTATGATTCAATTAGGATTGCAATCCATCTTTTTACAAAGAGAGTTCGAAGTGAAAACAGGGAACTTATTTGTTGTTTGCTTCATTTATTCTTTTTCCATGTGTAAATGTCAGAATGGAAAGGATCCCTGAGGCCATCTAGCCCAGCTCATTCATGCCCAATAAATGGTCAATCAGCCTTTGTTGAAGAACTATACCCTACCTCATAGAGCAGCTCATTCCATTTTTGTTTGTTAGGAGAATTTTCTTCTTATTCAGCTCATATCTGTCTCTCAGCACTTTCTACCCTATTACTCTTAGTTCTGCCCCACTAAGGCCAAGCAGGCATATTTTGAAATATACCATTTAAAAAAATTTAGTATGACTTCCAAGTTGGAATATCACCTGGTCTAGAGGAGTCAAACTTGCTGCCTTGTAGCCAGCAAAAACCTTGAGAGCCATCGTACCCAGATTAAAATGTAACTGGGAAATGTTACCAAAACATAATACAATATAATGTCAGTTTGGGATTTTCTGTGTCAATATGTGACCCACAGGAATCTCTTTCTATTTGAGTTTTGACAACACTGATCTAGTCCAGTACCTTCCTATTATTGATGAGGGAGGGAACTTTACTGACTTTATTGATAAGGAGATGATATAATCAGACCTAGCTGATGCTCAAGCTACTTGCAATACTTTTATTTTGTATAAAAAGGAGAGTTCAATTGTGTTCTATTTTGTTCCGTTTAGGGTTAGCTAAATACTTTCTTTCCATTGCCTTTCTAGTTCTAGTGCTATAAGCTAAAATAACAAATTGTTAGTTAAATAGAGACAGGAATAACTATTAAATTTAATTGATGAATAGATATGCTTTTCAGGTTTTTATGTCAAAGACTTCAGCATTACAAATTATTTCTTTTCAATAGTATGAAATTCTATTCGTCCCATTTCTAGAGGTTTAAAATAGCTGTAAATATTAATCAAGACTATTCACAAATTTATAATTTTGATTAAACTATAAATCTTGTTTAAAGACAAAGAGTCAAATAGTCTGCCATGTGGAACCAAATTAGTGGTATGTGATTTAAGTTACATGTGATATATTTATGGCTAAATAAATATGCTGGGTAATATGATAGGAAGCTTAAATTTGATTTACAGTAGTTGATGATTTATGCATTATTAAGGAAAGCCATAACTATGACATATGAGCCTGAAATCAGACCTCTATATAATAATTGGATTGGAGAAAATAAAACTAGTAGACACATTTGTCAGTTAAGACTTGGATATGACTTTATTTCACATTATTCCAGATGTTTAATGTGTGTACCATAGCAAAGGTTTGAAAAAGAATAGCCAGTTTTCTGAGTAAGAAATGTATTTGCTTAAGTACTGCTTTGAAAAATAAAGGGAGCTTCCAGATCTGTTAAAAGTTGTACAAAAAGCCTTTCATTTGTTTTAAACTGTCGCATTGGTCTTGCCAAGTAATCTTAAAGTAAGTTGACATAACAAATAGTTATTTTTTTAATTTAATGTTATATGATTTCCACTCCCTAAAGAGTGAATTAGTTTCATTTATTAAAATAAACTAACAAAATAAAATTATAGTTTTTGCGTAAATTCTGAAGTGACTACCTGAAAGTATTTTCGCCAATTAAAAAAATTCAGGTAATAGAAGAATTACATTTATATTGTTTTGACAAATTTGTTTACAATTTTGTTGGAAGTTCATAGCATTGTTCTAAGGGAAGCGTTTAATAAAATGAAAGTGAATTGTCAGGAACATACATTGTTCTGGTTGTTCCTACCCCACATATAATAGTAAATTTCTTCATTTCATGTGTTGATAGAATTGTATTGATTCTGCTGATGCCAAAAATGCACAAGTAACAGTCATTTGTTAACCTCTGAAAAAGCATAAGACGTTGTTTTGAGTCTAACTTGTGATAGTATTTCCATTTCTACATAATTCTAGGATTAGTTCTAAAAAAGTTAAGTGGCACTTGAAACTTTAGTTGTTGAATTCCCAATTTTAAAACTGTATCTTCAGTTCATTGATGCTCCTTTTTATTTTTGCTAATTTTGCTAATAAATTGCTAATAAATATTTTCAGAGATGAAATTTTGCCCCAGGGACCACGTTAACTATGTCCCAGAAATATTGGTATGTTTTCTCATCATCTTTCCTTTTCACATTGTTATCTTTCCATGATTTTTTTTAATTGATTCCTTATTTAGTATGTCATTATTAAGTCTCTACTTAGGTCTGAATTTTTCGTATGTTTCCTTTACTAATGATCATTTTTATTGTATTGTAGCCTATAAAGATATGTTTAGTATTTATGCTTTTATATTTATGTATAATTTTTCTTTATGATCTACATTTGCAAAAAGTATCATTTGATGCTGGGAAATAAGCATATTATTTATCATTCATATTTGGAAGATGCCATAAGTATTTTAAATACAAGTTCTCTGGTTTTTTTCAGTTCTATATTTTCTTTTTCATTTAGTTTATTTTTTAGATTTGTCCAGCTCTGAGAAAGGAATGTTAAAGTCTCCTGTTATTCTTGTGTTATTCTATATATTTTTAAAAATCGAATTAACTTTTCCTTTATAAATCATTTGCTATAACATTTGCTACACATATTTAGTATTGATATTTATTAATTTTCTATTATTTCTTTAACATAATATCATTTGCTTGTTTGTCTCTCTTGGTATTATAAATTTAATGTTTTCTTTGACTGAAAGTATGTTTGCAGCTCCTATTTTTTTGGTCTTAATGATATGAAATAAATTTTGTAAAAGGTTTTCATTTCCATTCTCTATATGCCTTTACCACTTAGGTTCATTTTTTGTATAAAATAGATTTCTTAGCTGTCCTGTTACTTTTCCCTTTTATTAAATTGTTAATTTGTTGTTAATGTTAAGTTGACCATTCCTGAAACTTTTATGACCAAGAAAAGTTTTAAAAAATTTAGACTGAAATTCATGTTGGAAATAATTGCTCCCATCTATTATTAACTAACTGGTCACTCAAAAAAGGAAATTCCTTAGCATTAATTGTTTTTAATTAATCTTGGCAAAAGATAATTAAACTATCAGAGCTAAAAATTTTCTGAAAATATTATTTTTGTCTTTTATTTCTTCTATAGATCCCATTTCTAGGGGTTTAAAATATCTGAACTATCAGTTTCAGGACCATTTGTAGATTTATAATTGTGAAATGTAAATCTTGTCTAAAAAGAAAATATCTAACGTATATAATATTTGTGTTCATTGAGGCCCATCATCCACTTCACCTAGAATCAGCAAGATAAAATAGGGAAAAGCACTAGATTTGGAGTCAAACAACCTAGCTTCACATCTTATTACTGCCACTTACAAGCCATATAAACTTAGGTAAATCAATAATCATTTGGATCTCAGTTTCCTCCATTGTAAAATGAAGGTGTTGGAATCTGTGATCATAGACTTCTACCTGCAAGGTGATCTTAGGCAAATAATTAACATCTCTGGGCATCAGTTTCTTTATGTCTAATATGAAAAAATTGGATTTGATGATTGCTAAGGCCCCTTCCTGCTCTAAATCCTATTATTCTATGTGAGTTAAATTGGGTTTAAGTTGATGTTCCAAGAATTCCTGGGAAATTGGAACATCTCATCTTATAGAATATATTGGAATGAGATAGTAAAGAAAACTGTTGGGGGCACAAGAATCTTCTCAGGGCAGTTGTAACAGAAAACTACAATCCTTCCCTCCTTATCTTGGTAGAATGTGGAAAAATAGAACTCTAATCATCATATGTTGGAAAGAGACCAGAATGACCAAACATATTTCAGAGTCCTGATGCTGGAGGTGTCCTAACCACCTCTTGACAGAAAGGTGATTAGTTCAAATGCAGAAGCCAACATGAATTTTTCAACATGGTCAATATTTGGATGTGCTTTTGTTACAAGGATTTGTTTCTATTGTAAGTTGGGGACAGGGGTGTAGTGATGATATTTTGCAAAAAAAAAAAGAGGAAGAAAAGTCATTGAAGTGTTGAAAAGAAAATGCACACAAGAGAACAGATGGAAAGTCATAAGGAATCAGAGACAGGCATACAGCTTTGAAAATAACTGGTGAATTTATTATATACCTTTTAAAAAAGCAAGCACTATGTTATAGAGCAACGGTTGGCAACCTTTTTGGCTGTGAGACCCATAAACGCCTGCGGATGGAGGAGGATGAAGGCGGAAGGTGCTGGAATATGGGTTGGGGGTGGTGCGGAAGGGCCTCCTGGGGCACATCCTGGGGCTCTGCTGGACTGGCCTATCGGGGAGGTGGAGCCAGATATGGCTCGAGAGCCATACTTGCCTACCCCTGTTATAGAGACTTGCAGATTCTTGGGCAATCATCTTTTTTTTGTTCTACTGTACATATGGAAATGCCTTACTTTTATTTTGATATTTGTTAAATGCAGAATAAAAATAGTTTTTTAAAAGAAAACTCAGATATAAACTTCTTTGGTCTCACAATTTAGTTCAGTTTCAAAAATTTCCGCAAATAGTCATGAGAGCAAGAAGCAGAGAGTACTTTAGATACACTGGTATTTTCACTGTAAACCAATCTGAAACACATTCTTAACCCTCCACATAACAACCTATTAAAGAAAGACAAGAAAAAGAACTCTGAAGTTTATGATTTAAGAAGGATCAGCTGAAAAACACTCTTTCTTTAACTATTTTTAAAAGAAATTCCTTAATTGATAGGTCATTTAGTAGCAAGAAATTGACTGTTTAAAAAAATGTTCTGTTAGAACTCTGAGCCTATGTCATTATTTCATTTTAAATTGTATTATCACAGAGTGAAGAAGCTTGATGCCATTTAATGTTGATGGATAAACAATTTCCAAGATCCTTTCTTCACCTTGTTCAAGTTTGATCTTAAATAAGTTGTGAACTTTCTGAGAGTCAGGTGTACCTTTGGAAAATCTTCTAAAATAGCATCTTGTCAGTGTTGCAAAGTTTATTAATTTAAATTTTGTTCAAAGCACGTTTTCATTAAATATCTCTCCTGTCTTCTAATAATGTTTTGGCATTAATTGGAAAAGTAACATTTTATTCAAATGAAACACTGTGAGTGTTAAAAATAGTCTTTTCCAAAGTTTATTAATATTTGGTTAAATTTAAGTTTAAAATTTGAATTTATTCTTAATTAAACAGAATTGACTCATTGACACAAAGGAGAAAGTGGCATATAGCTTTGTTATTTTATTCATTGACAAAAGTCAAAGAAAAATAACTTTAGAAAGAGGATATCTAGGATTTAGATGTCCTAACTGTTAAAAGGTACTGAGATAATTCCATTCCATATTCCCATAGAATACAATATCTTTGAGAACAAGTATTGCCTTACTTTTAAATTTGTATCACCAGCTAGCATCTAACCTAGTTTTTGGCATATAGTAGATCAGAGGTTTCAAACATTAGCCCACAGGACACATGCAGTTTGAACCAGAATAAAATGTAATTGGGAAAAAATTTAACAAAATAAATAAAATACAGTAAAATGTAGATATTATTAAAATTTTAAACTAAGTCAATATGTGGCCTGTAGGAATTCTTATGTATGGATTAGTGGCTCATATTTCTAATTGAGTTTAACACCATTGTAGTAGATGATTAATAAGTAATTATTTACATTTATATCATATGTTTATTATAAAAGTGCCCTTCTGTGTATTTTCTGCTGGCCTTCCTTTTTAGGATCAAGGAAAATATCTTCTAAATGGAACATTTGGATTTATAGACTAACTTTAGTTCTCAAGACATTTTCATACATATTACAGATTTTATCTTTTTTACTATCCATGGAGAAACTGAGATAATGAGATTATATGATTTGTTCCAGATCAGATGGCAACTGGAATATAGATTTTCTTATTTTCTCTTTACTGAAGCTGTGACCAGTGATCTACCATTCCCTCAAGGATAATTATTTATGCTCTCTTGTTATTGATAACCGGGGGTGCTATTTTGCCTGCAGTTTGGAAAATTAGTATTGGAGACTAAGCACCTCCACAGCTACAGGAAACATTCAGAATGTCTTTCTAGGCTACTCAAAAGTAGCAGGACATCAATACCCCTTTATTTTTGCTGCCCCACCACTTGTAATTGAATATGTTGTGACGAGGATGTAGCTTGTGACTAGCGATGGGTTATATTTCGGGCAGAGTGCCTTGTTGACTTTGTTCCACTGTTGGCTTTCTCCCTTTCCATGATCTCTCTTTTATTAAAAATACAAAACCAAAATTTTATATCAACATGGCATAGCATTTTGCAAACTTTAAATGTGAATTATGACTATTTAAGTGAATGAGATGTGTGACCAAGGGAGGCTAAGAAAATGTCACCTTGGTAGATGTTTGGGAGACGCTGCCCAGTGTAGTAGAATGAACCTCTGGAGTCAGAAGACCTCAATCTGAATCCTGTTTCTACCATTTATTAGCTGTGTGACTTTGACAAATAATTTCTCCTCTTTGAATGTCCTCTGCTAAAACAATTGAATTGAACTCTTATGTATTTACTATATCGAAAATCCCATGATTCTAAGTTATGTGAATGAGATCTAGTACTATGTTGTATGACTTAATTATTGTATATTTTTCTTTAATTGCTCATTAGATACAAGTTCATTTGTAGAAGGAGATAGTTCTCTATTTCTAGATAATATAACAATAATAAGATTTTCACCATATATTTACTTAATACTAATTAAATTACAAGTAATTTCCAGGGTTTCGAAATCTTGATATTTCTACAACCAAAAGGGAGCTGAGATAAGGTAGATAATATATATGTATGTAGTATAATAGTTCTCTTACCTTGGAAAATTCCCATAACTGAGGGAAGACACTGAGGGAAAGTTTATTACAAATCTCCACCTATCCAGATTATTGCCCCACAATCCGGACAAACATTCATGCTTTTCTCATCCAGGATCCAGTAAACCTGCTGGCCCCTGGTTGGAAGTTTTTTATTGGCCAGGAAGATCACTCCCCACATTTTAAGGTGAAGAAACTGTGGCCTTGAGTTAGAACATGAATTAACCTAGGTCATACAAGTGGTATCAGATCTAGAATATGAACCAGTTCTGATCTAGAATATGAACCAGTTCTGATATCTGGATGATTCTAAGTAAGTCACGGAACATCTCTAAGCCTTAGTTTCCTCATCTGTAAAATTATAGAGCTGGGCTAGACAATTTCTAAGGTCCTACAAAGCTTTCACTATTAGGTTCCTATGAGGGCTCTGGCCTTTCAACTCTTCAAATATGTATCTGTACCACTCACTTGTAACTTGTCAAGATAGGATCATAGAATTCTTTGTGGTTTTAAACTTTTCCCGTGTGGCCAGTTAAATTGTAAAATCCTTGAAGAGCAGAAGCCTCATATTATACTTCTTTGTATTCTTCCAGTGTATAGGGGATTGTGGACACAGAAAATAGTCAGCAAATATTGTCTTGTTTATAAGAATTAATGATAATTGGATTAGAAGATAAAGCATCCCATGAAGAAGCTATTTTTCCTAAAGTAGATTTAGGGGTCAGAATTGCAGCCATCCCTTTAGACTACTAAATTGATAACTTTTTTTTTCAAATAGAAATGACTGAGTCTTGCCTTGTCAATATCATGAATGCCCTTCAAGACCTATCTTCCAAGTAATGTACTGCAACACCCTCCATGAGAATATAGAGGCAGCAACTGCAATGCTTCAGGCATCCCAAGTGGTGTCATGTGAGGAGGCTTTTAGTGATTCTCACCTTACAATCCATCTCACTCCTGAGTCCCTTGGGAGCCACAAGGACTGAGTTGGTTGTCAGCTCACCTACAGAGGCTTGTGATCCTGGATTGTAAATAGACTCTTTGGCTTCCTTTTCCTTGGGTTGGCTCTCCTGCCCCTAATGCTCAGGGACCCCCCTCAGAGGTACAAAATAGCTCATTCTTCTGTTCTATTCTGCAGAATTTTTTCTCTGACTCAGAATATGATTTCTGTGATATATGTTGGACTTGGAATGTATGTTGCTATGAAAGAAATGATTGTAAATGTCCCAGAATATGGTGACTTCCTGGAAAGGGGTCTCTGTTGTAAAAATGTGGTCTGTCTGAAGTTATTATCTTAGCCACCCTAATTCTGGTTTTGTGAGGGCAGCTAGGTGGCTCAGTGGATAGAACACTGGACCTGGAGTCAGAAATATAGGCTCAAACACTAGCTGCATAACCCTGTTTGCTTCAGTTTCCTCATTTGTAAAATGAGCTGGACAAGGAAATGGCAAACCACTTCAGTGTCTTTCCTTTTTGAAGAAAATTTCAAATGGATCATTAAGAGTCAGAGACAACTAAAAAATAAAATTAAAAAAATATTGGGCTTCAGAATCTTAATTGGGAAGACAGAAAGAATCCTTAATTTAATGACATTTGCTAAAGAAAAAATCTAGCTTACTGGGATTCTGTTATATGCCATTTGGCACACCAATTTCAAAGAACCACTTGGTTTTGGACAAGGGAGCATGACACAATATCAGAACCTAAGCTGTTGTAAAATATGCTGTAGACAGCCAAGTCATGCACGGTGAAGGCAAAAAACCCATGAGTAATTTACACGTCTGCACCACATGTCTGTGAGCTACCCTGAAGGGTTTTGGCTTTTTCAGAACTATTTGATGGTGGAGCTCAGACACACAGTAGCTATTTATTCGTAGTCTACTGCTTTTTGAAAGGCTAAGGGGTGTCCTTAAAAGATCCTCATTTTTTTGCAAGAGAAATTCCTCATATATTTTCCTCTTCTTTTTCTTCATCAGTTCCCATCTCCTCATTCTCTTCTTCCCCCTCTACTTCTTTTCTGCAAAATATTTTCTTTTTCTTTCCCTTTCCTCTCCCATCCCCCAAAGCTTCCTGAAAAGGAATTCTCTGTGACCTGGACCATCTAGGCATGGGTCCTGCCTCTATCACTTATTATCTGTGTGTTCTGTTACAAGTCCCTTAATCTTTCCAAACCAGAGTTTTGTCATCTATAAAATGAAGATAACAATGTTTTCAAAACCCCCAAGCTATCATTATTATTACTTCCAGATAGGCAAAGTAGGACCAAATTTCAATAAGGATTCATTTATAGTATTTTGGTGATATAGATTCAGTTTTTAAGCCAAAGATAATAGGGTTTCTTAAATCTCAGCTTTGGCTTTAAGAAATTTAAAGCCTTTTATAACCTGGCCCCTTTCCCTCTTTCCAGTCTTATACTTTACTATGTACCCTATGATCCTGTGGCACTAGCCTCTTTGGTGGTCCTTGCACCTCTGTTCCACATTCAATACATTTCTACTGGCTATTTCCTGTGCTTGGAATTCACTTCCTTATCTCAGCCTCCTGGCTTACTTGGCTCCTTCAAGTCTCAGCTAAAATTCCATTTTATGTAAAAAAGTCTTTTCCAGGGGGCAGCTAGGTAACATGGTGGATAGAGTGCCAGGCCTGAAGTAGGGATGACCTGGGTTCAAACTGGCCTCAAACACTTCCTATCTGTGTGACCCTGGGCAAGTCACTTAACCCAATTGCTAAGCTCTTACCTCTCTTCTGCTTTAGAATTGATACTTAATACCAATTCTAAGAAAGAAGGTAAGGGACTTTTTTTTAAAGCTTTTTCCAATTCTCTCTAATGCAGTCCCTCTGTAATTACCATTGACTTATCCTGTACATATTTTGTTTGTCCTCCTGAAGGCCTTTTCTTTCTTGGTATATACTCATTGCTTAGCACAGTGACTGATAGATAGTAGTAACATAATGAATCATTGTTGACATGGCTTGACATAGGATTTTGACTTTATTAATGATAATGTCTTTATTTTTTAATAAAATTTTAGTTTTGGAGAGAAAATCTTTTATAAGCCCTTGCTAATCATATCAGTTCTCATAGGAGAGGTTTATTGGAAAGTATTAGACTGTTAGAGGGTAGTCTTTTGGAAAGAGTCCTTGACTTGAAATTAGAAAATCTGTGTTTGAATTTCTGCTTTGGTATTTCCTGTCAGTTGGTGGACACATTAGTTAATCCAAGTTTCATTTTCATCGTCTTTGAAATGCAGACAAAAATATTTGCACTACTTACCTCACTGTTGTTTCATGTTTAAACTCAGTGCAACAAATATTTATTAAGTATTTTCTGTATGAAGAGTGCTACAGTCTTTAGAAGATAGTTCTTACAGGAATAGAACTTACAGTGAGGTTTTGAAGCATATTTTTTAATATTTGGGTAGAATGGCCATTTAAATATGTAAATTGAGGCATAAGGGGTTGAGATAGCAAGTTGGTGGTGAAATGGAAGAAGTCCAGTGGTTCCCTTCCATCCTTTCAAGGTCTAGTGACTTCATACCCTACTGAAGTATGCCAGATTTCCTTGCTGCTATCATCCCCAGATGGGATAGGTTCCTTATCAATTTATGATCTAAGTCTTGTCCAAGAATGTTGGAGAATTCTTATTTTGGGGACACTAGATTTAACCCCTAGCTTTACAAAGAAAAATTTATATCCATTTCCTGCTCTCTGGATAGCTTGTGGGACCATTGGTAATAAGATGTTCTCTGAATTATGTGCCCAGTGGGAACTGTGGGAACTGGGAAGCTCATGATCAAGTGGTGAATTATTGTGTCCTTCCAGTCAGAAGATTGAATGTTGCAGGTGACCATAAACCCATTATTCAGGTTAGACTCTTCTTTTCTTTCTAGCATAGAATAATGGGAAATGAGCTTTTCCAACAAAAGCATCCATATATACCACATACACATTCATACATGCCAGCTCCATCCCACTCTAGTGGGAAAGAGATAGCAGTTTCATGGCAGCTGTCTTTTTGATAAATGTCGCCTTACATCAAGCAATGGAGACTGTGGCATTCCTGCTTTCGCTGCCTGATAATCTGAAAATCTTCTGAGCTGGATTGCCTTGCTATGAGCAATCCTGGCATACCATATAAATTGTTTCATTCCTGGTGGATATGTTAACAGTTGCAAAGAGGCCTTGTGGGTTTGAAATTGATAAGTCAAAACTTAATGGAAGATCATTTTAAGAGTACAGAAAAAATAGTTTTTTTCCAATGCCAAAGCAGCAGGATTCAGGGAGCTGAGGCAGTTTTACACACAAAATGGCCCAATTATATGGTTCTTGCTCTATTTTGCTCCAGCCTTCTTTTTTTTAATCCCATATGATACCTTAGCATTTAAGTGTCTAGGTCCTTCTCTGTTTTCTTCCTTCCTCTTTTGGTAAAAATATCAGAAAGGTTTAAGGTAAAGTACACTTTAATTTTGCTATGTGTTTCATTGAATCACCAAGGGGCCTTGAGTTCCATTCAATAGACACTTATCTACCTTGATATTTAAGTTTCTTAGGGGCAGGGACTTTTTGGTCTTTGTATCCCCCAAACCTAACATATGAATGAATGTTTAACAAATACCTGTTGAATTGAAAAAGTACTGTGGAAAATAAAAATATATATTAAGGCAATTTGGTTAGAACCCACCTGAATTTTCCCCTTAACCCTATAGATAAAATCATAGAAAGTAAGGGACAGAAAATGGAAAAAATGAGTTCCTAAGGTTTTAGGGGAAGTATAATAAATTATACACTTCTTATTCCCCCTTCACAATATATTAAAAAGTCATTAGTAAAATGATAGAGCTAGGCATTATTTGGTTGAAGCTCAGCACTACCTCAGGTGGCTTTAAAAAGGCTTGCTTACCATATCCAGATTCCATCAAAGCAGGGAAGAATCTGGAAAGAGTGTCCTTTGGCAGGCTAGAAGAGAGCCAGCTATGGAGGGAGAGTTCAGTTCTGACTTTTCCTTGTACCTCTACCAGAAGGCAGCAAGGAAAGGGGAATTTCTTTCCGTTCTTCCATCCTCCCCCATTGGCTATGGTGTTTTGTATTAGAACTACTCTGCCTGTAAGAGATGCAACTGCCAAGTGGGGAGCAGAGACTCAGTCGGGAAAGGTCTAAGAAGTGGCACTCCTGGCATCAGAGGATAAAACTAAAGAAAGATTCGAGAGAGAATTATTTATCCTAGGAAAGAGCAAGTGAGTTACCAAGAAGAGTAGAGGCAGGTAACTTAGCTCAGAGACCCTCCTATCAGCAACACTGCACCTAGGGCACCTACCCCAAGAACAACACAATAAGAGAAAGGGTACCAGGTCTCTACAGTGCCAGAAGTATGAGTTGCCTTGGCTATATATGTTCCCTGTATATTATGTGTTTGTGACTACTCTTCTCACTGAAGTTGTGTCATTGTGGGGGAGTGTGCTCCAGGTTTATAAGGGGAATATTTTGTAGCAACTCATCTTACTATGCTTCACTAGTAAGCATCTTTGTTTTATGCAAATCATATCTACTGGCTGACTATTAAAGTTAAGTGTATAGTTTCACATAGTACCTTGAACCTAAGGTCCTCTAGGGGACCCAACCTTTGAAGGCAAGTACAGGGAGAATTCTCTTCTTGCCCTCAGGTGGCACTACAGAGAGAGAAGTATAGTCCTTGTTCTCAAGAAATTTATATTGAAGAGAGAGGCATGTACAGAAATAACTACAATAAAAAGTAAAGCATCTTAAGCATATAAAAGAGGTGAGGCACAAAGTATGATGATCCTTCTAAGAAAAGATTATGTCCCCAATAAGCAGGATTTTGGAAAACTTCATTGAAGAGATTGTATTTGAGCAGGATCTTGAAGGATAGCTACTTCAGCAAAAACAAGTGGGTTAAGAGAGAAGGAATAGATATTCTAGGTGTAGAGAACTCTGAGGAAAAAAGTGGAATTTAGAGATAATCTAGTTCATTCTCCTTGTTTTAATAATTTGGAAACTAGGTTGGCTCCTAAGTGTTTAAAACTAAAGGTCAAGGAAGTAAGTTTTGCATGTTAATACATGTAATTGCTTATGCTCTCTGGGAGGGAAAAGGGAAGGAAAAGAGGGAGACAATTTGGACCTTATAATTTCCAAAAACCTTTGGTGAAAGTTGTTATTATGTATAATTAGGGAAATAAAATATCAAAAACAAAAAACCTAATGGTCAGGGAAGCGTATCTGTCCTTTCTTTGCAGTCAGTGGGATGGTGACATTGTATATAATGTTGGGCTTCGTTATAGGTCAGTTTTGCTGAACTGGGTTGTTACCACTTTTTTTTATTTTCTGATGACTCTCTGTCAGAGGGATGGAAGAATGGTATATTAGGAACTGAAAGTAAAAGCTATCAATGTACTTTTTATTAAAATTTAAAAAAATTAAAATTCTAATTGCCAGTGTTAGAAGATAAGCTAGATAATGATATCTAACAACATCTAATTTATTTTTCTCCCAAGAATATTTATAGTTTTCTATGAGCTGTGATCAGTAGAATTTTATAATTGGAGGAGTTAGTGGTGCTATTTGTATGGGATTTGGGAGTAACTTCTAGAAGAGGTGCAAAGCTGCTCTTTTGATTCATTTTCCAATTATAACCCACATTTTTCTAAGATGCAGTCTTTAAAATGGCAAGGAAAAGAAGTCATTTAGCACATATTTATTGAATACCTACCATGTGCTCAGTTCTGTTTAGGGCATTGTGAATAATACAGAAGTGTTGTGTGGTATGGTCCTTACCCCCAGTAGTATATACAATATCAGAGCCACTTGGGGGGAATAGTAGAAGATAGATTTGGATACATAGGGTATGACCAAGTTATAGAGGACCCTGAAAGCCATGGAGAGGATTTTGGATTTAGTAAGGTAGACTATGATTTTACATTGCAATAGGTAGAATTTATGAAATGCTTTTAGGTTTACAAAATGCTTTACACTCTAACTCATTTGAACCTCACGACAACTATGTGACAAAATTACTACACATTTTATAGATGAAGAAACTCAGAGAATTGAAATGACTGGCTTATGGTTACATAGTTTGTACAGGAACTGTCAGAGCCAAGGACATGAACCCATCATCTTGACTCCTCTAAACCACCTTGCCCTTCCTCTTAAGCAAGGTTCGTATCACTTAATAACTGGAGTTTCAAATTGGAGGACATTTGGATTTGCATGAAACTTGGTTATATATGAATTATTGGTGTATTTCTTTGGTTCACTTTGTCTTCTCCAAATCTTGAAAAGTGCCCTGATTTTTCATATTACCTTTTCTCTAAAGTGGAGAAATTATTGTGTGGATCTGGGGTTAGCCACCAGAGTGTGTTGGAGAGTAACATGTCATAAGTAATGTTGGGGAGCTACTTTTCTTCTTATCCTCTTTTGAGTTTTCCTTCCTTCCTTCCTTCCTTCCTTCCTTCCTTCCTTCCTTCCTTCCTTCCTTCCTTCCTTCCT
>NC_058131.1:621318234-621374050 GCF_016433145.1 Gracilinanus agilis
TTTTGTTTGTTAGACTGTTGATATGGTCAATTATGTGGATGGTTTTCCTAATGTTGAACCAACCTTGCATTCCTGGTATAAATCCCACCTGATCGTGGTGAATGATTTTCTTAATTACTTGCTGGAGTCTCTTTGCTAGTATTCTATTTAAGATTTTTGCATCTATGTTCATTAGGGAGATTGGTCTGTAGTTTTCTTTCTCTTTTTTTGGTCTCCCTGGTCTATCTGTGATTTTGTTGGTATCAGGTATTCTCCAATGAGAAAATACCCTCTATTAATGAAGATAGGCAACTCATTTGCAATTTATGGTCTTAGAGATTTGCCTGGGCCACTGAGAGGTGAAAATAATTTGCCCAGAAGCACACTAGAACATCAGAGGCAACTCTTGAACCCAGTTGTTTTGACTTTGAGGCCTTTCCTGTGGTTTACTGTCCACTGATACCAGGTTTCTCTATTTTATAGGGAAAAAAGTTTTTCACAAATTAAAAAAATAACCCAAAATTATGCCCAACATAATGATTCAGAGAGTTTATAAGTGTTTGTTAGGACTTCAGGGTCATCATTTTAGTGTTCAATTCTTATTGTTAAAAGGACTTGAAGTGAGAAAAGTATAGGAGATTGGGTTTTATCTGTTTTAAACCTGAGGTTTGTCATGAGAATTTTGAATAAACTGACATTAAGTCAGAAATGACATATCTGTCTTTTTCCCATAGAAATATATTTCAGAATGTAAAGAAAATTTTGGTCATAAATTTTTCCAATTCTTTGCATTCTGGATAAATGGAGCTTTCTGTACTAATTTCATGGGTTGATACTAGTGCATATTAGACCATCTACTCCAGGACAAGTCTGTGTCTTAATAATTTTCACACAGCACAGAACATAACATTGGGTGGCCAAAGGTTTTTGTTTTAATAAAAGCTTTTAGATGTTGATTAGTGTGCATGGACTGCAAGTGAATGTTCCATTTTCCTCCCATTCTCTGTTATTTCTTACTATCTAGGAATTCATGAAAGATTTCTCCTATAACATGCCACTTTGTCTTTAGTTTATATTACAATTTTTGTTTCATAGCCAATAAAATGATATATGTTAAAACATTTTATAACCAAAACAAAGTAGATGTCTATCAAATGGGAACTAGCTAAAAAAATTGTGATATATGAATATAATAGAATATTACTATGCTGTAAGAAATGAAAAATGTGAAGGATAGAGAGAAGAATATCCATGAACTGGTTCAGAATTAAGTAGAGCCAAGAAAAACTACTTATACAACTACAACAATGTGAATAGGAAGAAAAAACACACATATACATAAATTAAAGTTAAATGATAGGGGCAGCTGGGTAGCTCAGTGGAGTGAGAGCCAGGCCTAGAGACAGGAGGTCCTAGGTTCAAACCCGGCCTCAGCCACTTCCCAGCTGTGTGACCCTGGGCAGATCACTTAACCCCCATTGCCCACCCTTACCAATCTTCCACCTATGAGACAATACACCGAAGTACAAGGGTAAAAAAAAAAGTTAAATGATAAATTCAGTGCTTAAAATAGTATTATAGGGGGCAGCTGGGTAGCTCAGTGGATTGAGAGCCAGGCCTAGAGAAGGGAGGTCCTAGGTTCAAATCTGACCTCAGACACTTCCCAGCTGTGTGACCCTGGGCAAGTCACTTGACCCCCATTGTTTACCCTTACCACTCTTCCACCTATAAGTCAATACATAGAAGTTAAGGGTTTAAAATAAAAAAAAATAGTATTATAAAGAATAAACATAGCTTGAAATGCTACTTCACCTACATAGTGGTGACACTTCCACAAACGTGGATCACACATATTTTTAGATTTTTGATGTACTGTTCAATTATGTTTAATATTTCTCTTCTGTTGTTTTTTGCTTTAAAAATATTATTTGTTATGTGGGATGGATCTCTAAGAAAGGAGAAGAAATTGGGTGAAATTATAGTCATATAAAAAACAAAAATCATTTGCTTAAGTTCTCTTTCACAAAAGAACTAAAGTGGACATATGTTTTACACTACTATAGATATAAAACCTATATCAGATTACTTGCTGGCTCAGGGAGGAGGGAACAAGGGCAGGAATTTGACTCAAACTTAAAGAAATTGTAAGTTAAAAATTGTTTTTTCATGTCATTGAGGAAAAATAAAATATTAATAAATCTAAAAACCCCAAAAGACCTCAATAAAACATAAAAATTTTGTAAACATAAAGCATTATGGTTAAATATAATTTTCTGATATAAATGTAAACTGTTCTTAATGCTAATATTATTAATAAGCTATTATTTTTTCCAGTACTCCTCCATAGTACATTCATTTCTGGGGTGGGGAAATCTCATTTTGTTTTGGAAATGTTTCTTCTGGAGGCACTTGATATAAGTGGCTCTTGAAAATACTTGACATAAGAACTATCAAAGTACAATGGAGAGAATACCATATTCGAAATCAAGATGTCTAGATTCGGGTTCTTTTTTTCTGCTCAGTCATTTCAGTTGAGTCAGACTGTTTGTGATCCCATTTGGATTTTTCTTGGCAAAGATACTGAAGTGGTTCAACATTTCTTTCTCTAGCTCATTTAACAGATAAAGAAACTGAGACAAACAGGTTAAAGTGGCTTGCCTAGAGTCACACAACTAGTGTCTGAGACCAGATATGAACTTGTGAAGATGAGTGTTCCTGCCACCAGACCCCGCATTGGATCCACTGGACCTTCCAAGTGCCCATTTTGGTCTTAGCTTTGTTATTATTTAGCTATTTGATCTCAGGCACATCATTTCTCCTCTTCTGGGTCTCAATTTCCTCATTTGTAAAATAAAACAATGTTAGGTTAGGTAATTTTTAAGGTTCCGTAGTTCTAAAAACCTATGAACCTATGGTCATTCATTGCATCTTTGGGTTACACATCTATTTTTTTTACTTTTTACCTTCCCTTTCTCGCTTTTTATTTTTAATTTTTTTATTCTGAAATTAGACACCAAAAAATGACCTTTTCTACACCTATAGCAAAATATATATAAAAAAGATTCTGTATAAAACTGACTTGCCATTTTACCCTTCTTACTTTAAAAAAAGTATAAAATAAATACTAAATGTTACTTTCAAAACTGTTTTGTCTGTACTTCCTACTAAATTTCCTTCTGTTCTCTTCAAAAAATGTAACAATTCACATGCCTAATTTATACTGATTCCCTACAATGATAAAGCTTAACACAGACATCAGATCAATGGTCCTACTGATCTAAAAAGCGCCTGTAACCAGTGATTTATTAGGACCCCTCTTCCATTCTCTCCACTGACTAGTTTACTGTGTCTGTTAGAGGTTATACAGAATCATAGAGCTGCAAATGACATCAATGGTTATCCACCAGCCTCTTTCATAATCAAGTTTCTTTCAGATAAGGGTCTGAGCTTGCTGTATGAGCCTATGGACATTCTGAGTCAGTTGTGTCTATGGTGGGCATTATTAATATATATGCAAATCAAATGTTAACAATATTAGGTATAAGTTAGCTCTACAATAGGCATGTACGAGTTAAAAATGTGCTTCCCCATCAAAGTGACCTGTCCAAATGCAGTTGTTCCTGGTCGTAAATTATTATTACACATACTTTGACTTTTCACATGACCCAAGGGCAAATAAACAAACTTCAGCAGCATCCCTGCCTGTTGTCCTCTTTAAAAATCTCAAAAACATGTGGCCTCCTAATCTGCTTTTTTCATATGGAAGCATGTCTGTCCTACTCATAAAGCATCATCTGTAGTTCTTTACTTGCTTGTCTGTGTCCTGGATTCCTCCTCTCCAACTCCCTTTATAATAGTGCCAGTGATAGTATAAATGGCTAAATAGGGAAGTCTAAATAAAGAGGCATGAAAAGGGCATTAATGATAGATTATTTCCATGTAAACCTTTTTCTCTTGTTGATCCAGATCCAGAAGTAGAGACAGAGACAGAGAAGAATGACAAAAGTACCTTCAAAGAAAAATACACTATAGCCCCTAGTTCTGGTTCTGAACTTAGATGGAGGTTTTTCTGACAAGTGGGTATAGAAATTGGAGAAGTGCTAGGTCACATAGTGCTGCTCGGAGATGAGCCTCTACCAACCATTAACACTTGTGGAATGGGCAGATGAGAACAGTTTGTTCTAACAGCCATGAAGGTGGCTGAAGTAGCCACTATGGAGCTCTTAGAGTTTGATCAGACATGGAAGATGTCGAAGTTATCTATAGCATTCCGGGCCATTATCAGTCGTCTTGATTTTTGAGCTGCAGCTAGATTTTGATGACTATGGAAGAGAAAGTAAGGCTGATGATTTTGTGCAATTCTGCTTCTTTTAAAATCCAATTCACTCAAAAGTCAAGACATCGCCCAATCATGATATCATTGGTCCTCTTTGAAAACTAAGGACCAGCAACAATGACCAGTTGTATTGACTATGTCGACACATAGAGAGCACTGTGTGTTAGTCTGGTTATAGACAGCTATAAAAGAGCTAAAAAGCCAAATGACAGAGTTCATTGATGTGTCACATGGTAAAGACAGATATCTCTATTTTTGTTTTACAGGAATAGAGCAATCAATCAACAAGAGTTTATTAAGTGCCTACTATGTGTCAGATTTTGTCCCAGGTGCTAGAAATTCAAAGACAAAAATGAAAGAAGCTCTACCCTAACAGAATTTCCCTTTTCTAAGGGGAAAAATATAAATATATACACAAAATACATCCAAAATAAATCCCAGACAGTAGTGTTATTTTTGACAACAAAGGTTGGCATACATTTAATATGGTACACTTCTTCAGTTTCTTTCTCTAGATTATTTTACAGATAGGAAAACCGAGGCAAACAGGATTAAGTGACTTGCCCGGGGTTATATACATTATATGTCTAAGGCCAGATTTGACTTCAAGAAGATGAGTATTTTAGACTTAGGTCCAGTACTCTTATCTATTGTGCCACTTTGCTGCCCTATTAAGTAGGGCAATCTCTTAATTGATGAATTTATAAAAGTGTTTTTAGGTTATTTTAAGCATTGAAAATCTCATGGGGAGAAGATGGGATGGGATGTTGTGTTTTTGTGTATATTTATGCTTTTATTTTACAGAAATCATAGAAATTATACTTAGGAACTAGAGTAAATATGGATCATTTTTAAAAAACAACCAAATATTTGTGTTTAAGATACTCATCCTGGAATCACCAGCTAGCTCTATTGTAAGGCTCACTGTCTTGTTGAGTAGATTATCACCTAGAAAAAGAGAAAATTTTGTACAGGAATAAGTAGTAGGCCTGTGATTTTATTAATCTGGGGACTCCCAGATAAGGAGACTTTAACTAAGATAATACCTCCTCAATTTACAATCTTAGAAAGTTGATTAGAGTACTGAAACTTCTCCAGTGTTGCAAAGACAGAATGTGACAGGGACAAGACTTGAACTCAGTTCTTTCTGGATTCTAGGCCATCTCTTTCCCCACTATGCCAGTTTTGCCTTAAATCTTATATTATTAATCAGTTGTGGCCGACTGTGACCCAGAAGCCTGCCAATGCTGTCTGTGAGTTTTTCTTGGCAGAGATACTGGAATGTTTTACCATTTCCTTTTCCAGTGGATTAAGTCAGACAGAGGTTAAGTGACATGCCTAGGGTCACACAACTAGTGAATATCTGAATATATTTGATCCTAATAAACTCTTGTTGATTGATTGCTATACTTTCTGACTTTGAGCTCAGAACTCTACCACTGAGTCTCCTAATTGCCTCCTAAATCTTATATACATATACTTAATGTACCTAGTTATACTTAACATATAATCTTATATACTTATTTCAGTCATTATTAAATATAATTATATACTTATATTTAATGACTGTTTGCTATGCTTATTTCGTGGCTAACAATAAAACTGTTGAGTTTAACAAAGTGATACATTTTCATATTCCTCCTCCCATTAATATAAAATATTTATGTAGATATACATGTATATACATGCATAGACACATCTAAGCATATGATAACATATGCATATACATATCAATATATAAACTATCATGTGTGTTTGTTTATATAAATATCTTTCAGATACATTCATGTAGTAAGAGAAAATTATTAACTATTATCATAAGCTGACTACTTTATTAGACTGAGCTCCTTAAGAGCAAGGACTGCCTTTTATTTTTCATTGTATCCCTAATGCTTAGCACAGTGCATAGCACATAGTAGGTACATAATAACTGTTTATTCACTGACTGAATAATTTACTAACTTACTAGGACTCTTCTAGTTTCTATTGTGTTCTGATGGGAGACTCAAGAACATCCACTTCATTTTTCTTTCTTCTTGAACAAAAACACATGATCTTTCTGAAGAAGTTGCCCTCTAAGGAGGAAACAAAAAGATGAGTAAATTCTTTAGTTTGAGACAAGTTGGTATGTTCCATAAGGGCAGGAACCATATCTTACCTTGACTTTGTATCTCCTTCAGGCACCTGGCATAAAACTCTGCATACAGTGACATAGAAGGGGAATAGATACTGGACCTGTGATTTCATTGACTTAAGAAATTATTGAATCAGAACTTTTTTTCTACCAATGTTAGACATCATAATCCCTGAAATTTATAATCTTAGAGATTATTTGGGGGCCCATAGAGGTTAGAGTAATCTACCTGCTTAGGGTTATGCAGCCAATATAAATTGGAAGCAGTTCTCCAAGACAGGTCTTCCTGACTTTTAAGTTTTGCTCTTTAACCACTAAGCCTTATTGCTTATCTCTCTGCACAGAAAAGGTAGTTAATAAATATTTGTTTGTTGTTAGCATAATCTCCATTTCCCCAGAATGACTAGAGGTTGGTGACTTCTGTATTTTCATGTCAATGGATCATCTCTCTGCCCTGCTCCATGGAACGAGCCACCAGAAGATAGGAGGAATGTGGAATAACTGTTCTTGCCAGAACTATGATAGATAACCTACATTTATACTGCAGTTGATTGTTACAAATTACTTTAGACACATTAACTTATTTTGTCTTGTGGAAAATCTTGTGTGGTAGCTAGTGAGAGTCCTCTGAGGTAGCACAAAACAAATGCTATTGTTCCCAAGGTCCTGTCTTTGTAGACAAGCCCATCTTGCCCTTGCCTCCCTACTAAGGAGCAGCATCATTGTCTTAACTGGCTAAGACTTGAGAATAGTGAATTCTGGAATCTGGAAGGATATGTCACCCTCTGAGAGAATGGACAGAAAACAAGAGATTTGCAAAGATCTTAAGTTTCTTATGTTTGAAAGTTTTAGGGGTGTCTGTACCTCACCTTACAGGCAACCAAAGATTATACACTAGAAGCTAGTTCTTGTTACCAGCAGTGAATACATGTAAATAAATGTTGTATTTGCATTTATTAATGATTTAGGATTTTTTTCTGCTATTTCAGGTGGCCCAGGTCTTGACCCTTCAGTATTTCTGTAAGCCTCTGGCTAAGAGATTATAAAAGGCATAAATTACAGTTGTAGGGTAGCTATTGAATCAGGATAGCTTTAACATGGAATTGAAGCTCTGTGATGAATGACAGAGGAAACCGTGATAATTTGGTACACTGTAACAGAGATCCAAAGGATGACAAAAGATAACTGGGTGGTAGTGTAGGAAAAATGGAGGAGTTTATTACTATTTCCCAGTTCTTCTGGATGAGAAGTGGTAAGTGAGCTAGATTAATATCTAGGTTTTTAGATTAATCTTTTTAAAGTGGTGAATAGTGAGAATTGGGTAGATTACCCTTAACTCAATCTTCTTGAGTTTAATCTTTGGCTTCTTTACCAAATTTACCCAAGCTGATGGTAAATTGTCACATTGTCGCTGTGCTTGGGATCTGACACTTTAGGCAGCTTGTAAGTCTACATTCTTTCTTTGTAGCCAAAGCAGATATTTTTGCCCTGTGTGAATCATCTGAGGAGCGAGAACACTGGGTTGGAAGGCAGGATCACCATTATCACCAAAAAACATTTATCAAGTGCCTACTGTACTTACCCAATGAGCCTTGCACAGTCCTGTCCTTCTGGGTTCTAAAACCATGGGCAGGTCACCCATCTGTACAATGAATATAATAGTATCTGCCCTCGCAACCTAACAGGTAAGTAATGAAGATGAACAAAGAAAATATAAACAGAGACCTTTAAAGCTTTCTGCAGAAGTAATATTTTTTACATCTAAGGTAGTTTTATTGTCCCTAATCACTATTTAATTTTCCAGGTTATTTCTTTGTTGATTACTTTTTTCCTCCAGGAAAAAAAAATCATTTCCTAAAGGGAAAATGACTGGGCATGACTGGGATTCAGAAACAGCATGAATGAACACAAGGGAGTGAAACTATCTTTCCAGCTGTCTCTCTACCTACGCAAGCAGAAATGCCTTTTTTTTTTACTAGTTTTTTTTTGTTTTTTGTTTTTAGGGAAACGTGCCTGATTTTTATGTTTGGGGCAAATTTTGAGTAAATGTAAAAATAGAGCCCCAATTTTTTGGAGCGGCCCTTCTGTATCCATGAAATGGGGATTTTAGTACTAAATATTCCACAACTGTGCATTTTGGGGGGCTGTGGAGCCCTCCAGTGCTGCTTTCTTGTAGGGCAGCTCCAAATCCATAGCTCTTGTAAAACCTCTAATTTTATGGTGCGTAGCTGGGGTGGCGTGTGCGCGGTAGGCTGAGCTGATTGGTAACACTAAAGTTTCCCCGGGAAGCTGGCAGGCCTGTAGGATTGACAGCCACAGCTTGGTCTTGATGACAGATGGGAATCTGCTGTGTCTGCAGGACTCCACCCCCTACTGCTCAGATTCTGGCAAGTTTTTGATGCTGTGGCTGGTTGAACACCATTCACAGCAACAAAGTCAACTTGGTAAGGAAAGATGTGCTGCCAGCAAGACACGGTGGCTCCATTGCCCAGTTTCTACCCTTTTTATTTCCCCCTCATTCATTTCTCTCCTCCCTTCTTACCTTTAACATTCCTCTCTTGTTTCTCCTCCCAAGCCCTTGGGTTTTCTCAGCCTTCCACCATCCCCGGCAGCCTGTTGTCTAGACCTGTTAGTGGAATGTTCTGTCCTTTAGGGACAGGACACTGAGTATCCAGACTCTCACACCTAATGGGTGTTTGGTCTGTGACCCTTTTGAGGCCTGAGGTTTGGATTTCACTTTGGTGTGAGTGTTTCTGTCCCAGGCTGCATGTCTAGAAGTCAGAAGATATTGACTCTTTACAAAGGTCAAGTTCTTTTTATTATGGTTATTGATGATGTGGCTGCTGAGTCAAATAAAAAAAGAAAGGCTTGACATTTACTTATTGCTTTCAGGTTTACAAAGCACTATATAAGTTGCCTCATTTGACCCTTATAATAGCTTTGCATAAGAGATACCACAATGATCCCATTTTACAGGTAAAGAAACTGAGATTCAGCAAAGTGAAATAATTGGCTTGTTGTCAACCAACTAGTAAGTGCTAAAGACTGGGATTTGAACCCAGATCTTTTGTGACTACAGGTCTGGCATTTTACCCTACTATACAAGTCCACTCTAGAATTTGAAAACATTTCCTTATTCTTCAGGGCACTCACACTCACCCTTTGCCATAGGGGCTATGTTCTAAAATATCAAGAAAGGAAAAAAATAATAATAGAATAAAATATCAAGAAAGCCTTTACCCAGACCCTGAGTGTGTTCTTCTCTGCTACAACCCCCCCCCATCAATTCATCTAATAGGTTGAATGAGATTTAATTTAACCAATATAGCAAGTATAGTTTTGTCAAGTCAGCTAGCATCTATTAAGCACCTACTCTGTGCTAAGCACAGCGCTAATCATTTGAGGATACAAAGAAAGGAAAACAAAATAAAAAAACAGCCCCTGACCTCATGGAATTACAGTCTAATGAGGGAGGCAATACATAAACAATTAGATACAAACAAGATTTATACAGAGTAAATTGGTAATAGTCTCAAAGGAAAGACACCGAGATTAAGGGCTATGACTGGCTTCCTGCTGAAGGTGCCACTTTAGCTGAGACTTGAAGGAAGTCAGAAAAGCAAGGAGGGGAGATGAGACAGAGTGCTCCAGGAATGAAGGATGGCCAGCTTTTATTGAACTTCTACTGTGGGTGAGGCTCATGTGCAAGGAACATCAAGGAGACTAGTGTCATTGGATTATAGAGGACATGGAAGAGAGTTAAGTGTTAGGAAGACTGGGAAGGTAGGAAGGGTTCTAAAGGGCTTTAAAAGGTAGAGGATTTTATATTTGATATTGGAGGGAATAGCAAGTCACTGAAGTTTATTGAATAGAGGGGTAATTTGGATAGACCTCACTCTAGAAGATTTCTTTGACAGCTAAATGGAAGTTGGATTGGAGTGGAAAGATATTGCAACTATCAGACATGGGGTGATGAGGGTCTATCTCAGTGGCAGAATCAGAAGAGAGAAGGGGCATATCAGGTGGATGTTATGAAGGTAGGAATAACAGGACTTGGCAACTGATTGGATATGGGGAGATAAGAGAGAGCCAGAAGTCAAGGATAACAACCAGGTTGAAAGCCTGAATGATTTCACTGTGTTCCAGGTAAGGATTCTCTCCTATGCTTCATTCTATCTCCAAGTCATAGTATCATGGACTTAGAGCTGAAAGGGACACTGAGGGCTGCCTGGTCTAATCCCTTTCACAGATAAGGAAAATAATTTCACAGATAAGGGGGAAAAAAGAGAGATAAGGGGATTTTCCCAGGTTTATACAGGTAGTAAATGTCAGAGGTAGAATTTGAACCTAGAAGCCATGCTCCTCCACACTCTACCATGTGAAGTGATAGGAAATGGTTCCAATTCCCCTTATTTGTTTCTCTTCTTATTATACATGGGCATGTTGGGGCAGCCATCCAAATCTAAAGTCAGAATCCATTATTACCAAAGAGCATTTCTTTTTTTGTTGTTTAAATGTCTATTTTCCTATGTAAGAAGTTTTTGCTGAACTTGAGTGTTAGATTCTCTTTTTCTCAGACTTTGTTTTTCAATTCAAAATTCTCTCCCTCACTCCAGCATTTGCCCATTGAGAAGGCAAGCAATATGATACTGATTATACATGTGGAATCATGCAAAACATATTTCCATATTAGCCATGTTGCAGAGAAGTTGTCAAGAAAAATAAAGACTTTTTTAATGCTTCAATTTGCATTCATAGTTTATCAGCTTTTTTCTTTAGAGGTAGATAGAATTTGCGAATAAATTTTTCATCTATAGCAGCGTTGTCAAACTCAAATTGAAATGGGGGCCCCTAAAACATATATAAGGATCCCTGCAGCCACATATTGACTGGGCTACCCAGGATATGTGACACCTCTGACCTACCGTATGTGTAGGATATACCATTTGTAAAGTGCTTTTGTATCTGCTGTCTCATTGGAGCCTCACAATAACTCCATCAATTAAATAGGCGAGATGATGTTATCCCTATTTACTCTCTGAGATCCTGAGAGCTGAGAAACTTGCCCTGGGTCATATTGGCAGGGGCAGTATTGGAATCCAGGCTTATAATTGCTGGCTCTTTTTACTACTTGTTGCTTAGTTGCTTGCACGATTATCATGAAATACTGTCTCCCTAAAAGAATGTCCTGATTCTTGTTGGAAATTCAGGGAAAGAACGCAAGGTGAGAGGGATTCTACTGCACTTACAAATTTGTGATATTGCATGATGTGATACAAAAATATTTCCTTTCTCTCAATATTTGCCAGCTGGTTTAAAAATCCAAAACAAGCCAGTGATTCCTTGTAAGTCCAAGTTTTCTGAGCTTATTTTAGATAACACTTGACCTTCATTCCTCAACTGAAACATGCTTGAATGGTGTACCAGTTAACCTGGGTGCATCAGTAATGTCTTTGAGTCTGGTGACACCTCATTAGAATAGCTTAGTGAGGCGCTCTCCTAATCTCTTCTCTCTTAGGGAATGTTTGTATCATTTCCCCCTTCTTTTTTAAGGAGAACTGTGGATTCCAGATGCTAGTATGTGCCAGGTGTCAGCTGTAGATAATATACCAGCTAGACCCAGAACTGCTGTCAGGGTGGAGGGAGTCTGGTGGACTGGTTGCTTATGAAACATTTGCCACGGTTTTCTCAGGCTCTGTGAATGTACTTTTGTGGTTTTATCGCTCTGAGGCAAGGCCCTCAGGATAAAGATTTGAGAACATAACAAATTTAATGCTTCCAGATTTAACCCTATTAGTCTTGGGGGGTTTTATTAAAATTATTTTTGAACTATTCTCCATTCCCCAAATATGTCATTTACTTTTCAACCTCCTCAGTTTTGTTCACACTATTCTTTCTGCCACCAAGATCTATTCTTCAAGGTTTATCTCAGAAGCCACCTTCTCCCATGAAGTCTTATTCCGTGTTCCTCTGGACCAGAAGTAATGTCTCTCACCCCTGCTATTGATCTCCCAGGGTTCTTGTGAGGAAAATACTCTGTATATCTTTAAGTGGTACATAAATATGAGACATTAATGTCATTATGAAGACATTCCCATTAATGCCAAAGAGCATTTCTTTTTTTGTTGTTTAAATCTTTTTTTTTGTATGTAAGAATGTATGTACGAAGTTTTTGCTGAACCTGATTGTTGACTTTAGGTCACCTACAGCAGTTTTTACATTCTACCTTGTCTTATTTTTGTCTCTGTATGTTTTAGCTACTCCCACTAAATTTTGAGGGCAGGGATCATGTTTTCTTCAGGTTTTGCATTCTTCACAGTACCTACCCATCACATTGAAGGCACTCAATCACTTATTAAGTTGTACCATGTACAAATCGCTGTGCTTCAAAAGGGTCATCTTTAATTTTCCCTGGTGCAGTGGTCTACGCATAGTAGGTACTTCATGTTTGTCAAATTGAATGATATTATCAGTTGAATGCAATAATAGTCTTATAGTCACAGATAACCTTTCCTTGGCCATAACTTAGAATATTGCCCATATATGAGTAATATATCCCCTAATGTCAGTAGATTATTCAGAAATGTAGAAAGCTTTTTGTAAGGATATTACTTTCTTCATCATTGCTCTTAAAATTATTTGGCTGTACTGTATTTATATGCATTAGTGATTTTTTGGAAGTCTGGTAGGTATTTTATATTATTTCTCCTTGTGTTTTTTTTTAATAATGGAAACTTTCCCATCCTAGAACCCTTAGAAGGAGCATCATTAAAGAAAGACAGCAATAAAAGAAAGAAAAAAGAAAGGAAGGAAGGATTATAATCTTGTTAGTTACTTATGCTTATTATTATTACCATTATTATGCTTATTTAATCTTACTTCCATCTTAACATTTTGTATAGTTTTAAGTTCTCTAAGGTTTTTCATTCATACTATATGTAATTTTCTGTGCCCAGATTTATCTTACAAAATACACCTCCTTGCCCAAACTTTGATCAAGTTTGACAATCTTAACCTACGACAGAATTTCTTAACATTTTTCATTCTCTGCAGGTATTGGATAGGTTTTTTGATTTGGATTGTTTGGGATAGGTATTGAACTTGCATTTTCATTGTTAAAAGGAGCTCCTGAATAAGGAAATTCCACATAGTAGGCGCTATGGAGGGAAATACCTTCTCTGAAACTTATGTCTCAGAAAGTAGTCTAGAACACTGATAGATTAGGTAACAGGTGTTTTGTAATATAGCCAGTATTTGTCAGAGGCAGAAGCTGAATTAGCTTTAGAGGCCTTCAGCTACAGAAATGTCAAAAAGGAGGCCTGAGGGTGGTATTGTAGCTCAACATTCCTGAGTGTAGAAACAAATTAAAATAAAATTGGGAAATATTCTTAAAAACCAATAAAATGCATTAGAATGCAGATAATGTTAATATTTATTTTTATAAGCTAGCATTTAGCCTTCAGGGATCCTTATGTATGGTTTAGTGGCCCTTGTATCCTTGCCCTACATCAAGTAGCCTCTTAGTTGATTGGATATTTGTTTATTTCAAAGGGCAAATCTTTTATTTACATGTTGTTCTAAGGTTTTTATTTTCGTCCATCTAGATCATCATATTTATGTTTACAATGTGTTTTTTGGTGGGAGTAGTCTGCTTTACTTACCGAACTCTTTTCTCAATCTCTCAAATCACAGCCACCTTCCAATGAATTTAACAGTCCTAGTTTATTCCTGACTCCATTTTCCCACCTTGGTTAATGCCTTTTCTCTTGGGTACAGTCTAACCTTTGCAAGATCATAGATTCAAAGTTAAGCCCAAGAGCTCTAGGAATGGCAGCACCCCTCCTCCCCCCACACCACTGGCTCTGCTGCCCAGCCAAGCCCCTGCAGTTATTATATAGAGAAGCAACATTCATCATCCTGGAATCTGGTTCAGTGGATGTTGCAGTTATAGCTATTCAAGATTCAGAAAAGAGGGTTCTCAATATCAGAGTCCCTGGTACTGTCAAATGGTTTAATATTAGAAACGGATATGGTTTTATCAGTGGAAATTACATTAACAAAGAGACATTAACATTTGCTTTGTTGTTGCATCCTAAGGACCACAAGACCTTTCCATTTGACTTACAGATATCTGACTTACTGTGATGTCCAATACAGATATTGTCTTACTTTTTTCTTTGGTCCCCCTGCCCCCCAGTGCCTAGTAGAGTGCTTTGTACATAGTAATCACTTGACAAATGCTTTTTTTATTCTCTCATTTGCTTATTCATTAGTTCACTCATTCATTCATCTGTAAAATGGGGATCTTTCTTTTGCTATCTGCTACAAAAGATTGCTACAAAAGAAAGTACCTTAAAATTTAAACTACTATATAAGTTTCTGAATTGTTATTTGTTGTAAAATTATTTGCTACTGCTGAGTCAGGAATCCCTTTCCCAAGGCTTTTTTTTGAGAAATCACAGAATCCTATTCATTTGCTCAAATATTACTTGTTCCACATGTTCCACAATCTTGATTTTCCACAAGCACAGACCCGTTGTACAAGGATTTTTGCAACATATTTGGCTCCTGAGCTACTCTGTCAGTTTCTGCCAATTTTTGCCAGTTGTGGTTGCTGGCTTAATAAATGTGTAAAAAATTAATTCCTCCAATTATCTTCTGATTGGTTGTCCAGTTTTCCCAACCCAGAATCTGATGACTTTTTTGTACTAAACTTATGCTGGAAATTAAAATTCGTATATTTGCCTTTGGAGTGGAAATCATATGGGAAATGATGATCTTGCATTCTCCTTGTACCTCACTTTTAAATTAGAAAGACTGTTCCATGGTCAAAAATTAAGTTTTTTGAACTAAGAACATCTTGAGGCCTTTTGAGGAAAGCACTGGTTGTATTAACCCCCAAGGCTAGCTTAAATCATTAGGCTTAGTAATTTTAATTAGGCTTAATCAATTTCATCAATTGACTAAAACCATAGAAATCAAGAAATTTGTAAACTGTAACTGTGCTTGGTGATTATGGATCACAAGATCAAGCTTATGCAAACTCATAATTTTTTTTCAAAGAGAATTTAGAGCTTGACATCTTACCTGAAGTATTTTCTCAATCTCAGTTTCTCTTTCCTTCCTTCTAACTCCAGACCTATTTTATGGAGTCTTGATTTTATTTATTCCTGTCACCATCCCTTTCTCTTATGCTGATTATTTGAGACTCAGGCCAAATCAAAGAAGAAGACAGACAAATCCCTCCAGTTGGCTGAGAATAATTCTTGAGCTTCATTCAGCAGTAGTATTGGCTTTGGATGGTGTTAGAGACCAAAAAGCAAAGCATTGCATCTTCAGTCTAGAACCAATGGTCTTCAGACTTAGAATCTGGTGCTGCCTTTAAGTTCTTATAGCACTGAGAATCTGGAGGAGGACTGGTGTGGACAACTGATCTCTGGATTTATGAAAGGAAGCAAACCCATAGAGATTTGATGTTGCTATAAATATTCTAAGCTTGTGTTTAGTTCTCTGTTGTTGGAACACAATTACAATTACAAAGGACACAGCAAATGAGGGGTGGTCTCTGTATCATTGCCTAGCTCACGTGGCTTCTGTTTAGGCTGAGAAGCTATTTGTATCCTTCTGGGATGATTCTTGAGAATATCTTACTTTTCACAGATGTGCATGGCTCAGCATTTGACAGGACACTTGCTATTCCAAAGCCTATGAATGATGAGCACCAAAGAGATGCTTGTTGGCTCATTTTACTCCCAAAGATTATCACATCTAAACTCAGGTAATGGGGATATTTGGCAGCCATCTCATTTTTTCTAACCTACTAAATGTTCTTCCTCCCCAAAGGATATAAAACCTCTCAGCACAAGAGATATGATGATGTTAGTTAACCAGTTTGCATGTGGCTGTTGTGTTTGTGTGAGCTTGCGCAAATTGCTTAACTTCTTAAAACCTCAGTTTCCTCATTGATAAAATGGGGTTAATAACAACACCTAATCATGAGGTTGTTATTGACAATCAAAATAATGCATATAAAATTCTTTGTAATTTAAGTGGAATATAAACCTTAGTTATCATTATTATCCTCCATGTCTTCATGCAGTATTTTGATTTTCTTTACATTATTGTATTTGTTGTCTAAATTGTGTTTCTGGTTCTGTTTATTTTATATCAGTTCACATATCTTCTCAAGTTTCTCAGTTTCTTCATATTCCTTATTTCTAATGACCTAATAATACTCTAGTTCATTCATATAACACAGTTTATCTACTTTCCTTCCTATTCTTTGTTACTACAAAAACTGCTGTTAAAATGTTTTTGCATATAAGGGACTTTTCTATATCTCTTTGATCTCTTTGAAGTATATATTCAATAGATATCTCAGTGGAGATTTTTTTAAACCCTTACCTTCCATCTTAGAATCAATACAAAGTGTCTATTCCAAGGCAGAATTGCAGTGAGGACTAGGTAATTGAGGTTAAGTGACTTGCCCAGGGTTACACAACTAGGAAGTGTCTGAGGGGTATTTCTAAAAAATCATATCAAGGGAGAAATCCATTTACTACTTTTCTCATTCGTGTTTTAGCATAAATTGCCTATTGCCACCAGGAACAAATACAAAATTCTCCATTTGGCATCAGAACTATCTATAATCTAATTCCTTCCTTCCAGGGTTTTTACATATTAACTTCCTATATGTACTCTTCGGTAAAGTGACACTTATTTCCTGGCTGATCCACAGACAAGATACTCCATCTCTTATCTTCAAGCATTCTCTCTGGCTCTTCCCCATTTCTAGAATGCTCTCCTTCCTCTCCTCTGACTATTGAATTCCCTAATTTCCTTTAAGCTCAACTCAAATCTCATCTATAGGAAGCCTTTGCCTTCTTAATTCTAGTGCTTTCCTTCTGTTAATTTTTTCTTAATAATCAGATATATTGCTTGGTATATATTTCTTTGCATGTTGTCTTCTCCATTAGATCGTAAGTGCCATGAGGGCAGAGATTGTCTTTTGCCTCTTTTTGGATCCCCAGCCCTTAAGCCTAGTACATAAGCCTGGCACATCATAGGTTCTTAATAAATGTTTCTTGACTTATAAACGAGTGCTATATTTTTCAAATTCTCTTTGTAGAGATATAGATATGATCCTTTGTATTTTGTTTTGCTTTTGATGTGGTCTTTTATGGTTATAATTTTTTTTAACATTTAACTATCCTGCTCTAAGTTCGACTTAGTTATAATGAATCATCATTTCAATGTATTGTTGCAGCTCCAATAAATGTATATATGTTTAATGTATTACTTAGTAACCTAATAGGATGTCAAAAGAAAATTGTGGGAGAGAGAAGATAGGGAGAGTTGAAAGGTATTGGAGTAGAGAAAAGCAAATAAAAAATACTCTATTTTCAATTTCGAAGTCTTAATTTATTAACTAATGTAAAATAAATTAGATCCTCAATAGACTGAAAACACTAGGTTTTTTTTGACAGTTGATTTACATAGTTGATTTAATTTACCTGTAGATGCCATTGGGAAAAATCGGTGTTCTTCTGTCTTTATTCCCAGGCTCTTTTTAAACCTAGATATATCTCTGTATAGCACATGCTCTATATTTATTATCTTAAAACCTCTATTCACACTGGCACATTGGATCTCCAAAATGTCTACTACATCTCCCCTTATAGGGATGGCCCTGAAAAATAGCTAATGCTATATCTCATAAGCCCCGCACTAGTGTACTTCCTCTGATTTAATCTGAATTTTATTGCTATTCAGATATTGTTAGAACATATATGTTTTGTTCTTTTTTCACTACATCATCTCATGAATCTTCCCATTTTTCTTTATACTTATTCTTTATAGTGTGATAATATGCCATTACATTTATCTACCACAGTTTATTCAGATATTCACCAATAATTAGGCATATAGAAACGTATTTTAGATTTCTATTTCAGAATGTTCTTAAAGCCACGTTTTTGTAGATATCCAACTCATTAGGATGAGTTAAATCTTAATCTTCATGGTAAATGGTGGTATTGAAAACCACCTTTTAATTGCTTTGTCTGTCCCCTATGTCTTTCAACTTTTATCTGTCTTTGTGTCTTATAAAGAAGTGTCATGTCCCTCTCAGGCTCTCCAGGTTTGCAGTGAAACTTGACTGCTCGCCTTCCTTTCCTACTTCTTAGTAGAAGAGATAGAGTAGAATGAGGAAGTTACATAAGGCATTTGGAATGCTACTTTTCAGAAGTTCTTGGTCCTGGCCTATTTAGGGTGTCCGCAAAGTCTTAGTGAAGTTTTAAGCTTTAATAGGAAAGAATTACACAAAGATTTTGGGGACACCCTATATATTCTGTCTTCTTAGAGAGCTGCAGGTGAATAGAGGAACATATTGTCCAAGAAAAATATACATGAGTAATAAGTATAAAAGGGCTATATAAGACCAAAGTTTTGTATTTGCTTCATAATTAGGCTGAATCATGTAGGGGACACTAAAAGCTATGGAACTCTCTGGATTTATTTAACATAGTTGTTTACAACCCCACCCATCCGTCTTACATACATCTTATACTTTAAGACCTGAGTCAAAGTCTGCTTCCTTCAAGGAGCCTACTATAATTAAAGCCAATGTCTAATATACCTTCCTGGATGACCACAGGGCCTTAAAGAGGAAAATGTGACTCAATGTCAAGGTAAAACTAAGAAAACTTTGGATGTTATTTTTCACATGACATCTGGGCAGCTGATTAGCTGGGCCAGTGGGCAAGCAGGCCTTTCAGCATGCCAGTCTTTATGCAATGGAGAGCTTGAGAGCATTCATGAAAAACCTTGACACTCTTAGGTCTTGAGAGTGTGAAATTCAATCTTTTGGCAGCAAATCTTAAATGACATGTACTTAAGACTATAAGTATATACAATTCACAACTTTGTAACTGAAGGACTTGGGAATTTTTTTTCCCTTTAAAGAAAGCAAAAAAGGTAGTTAAATTTTTTTACAACTGCTATACAAATAACATGATATAGTAACTTAGATTTTTAAAATAATATGATATTGTATAATTAATATTTAGTTTAGCTGAATCCTTTATTTCCTGGGCACCATCACTCACATTTCTAAATATATACCTGCCCTTTTATAGCCATGATTACCTATCTGTGTTTTAGATTTCATACATTTTGGGGCTAGATTATATTATAATAATTCCGCTTTTAAGATAGAGTTTTCGAACAAAAGAGAAACTTCTCTTTGCATTTGTCCCATTTAAAAAAACACAGGAGACAAACCAGATTAATAGACTAGGAAATCCCAAGTGTTTCTTTACACACTGGAAATGGTATGCATACGCATTCATGAAAAAGGTGTTCTCAAAGGGTCATGGGATTTAAATTCTCTTTGCTTGAGAAACCCCTTTTCTGCTTGTTTAAACGAAGCAGCAGCATCTCTAAGAAACATTAGGTAGCATTTATATTGCACTTTCAGGTTTGTGAAGTGCATCCTGTATAAGTCTTAGTGAAGTTTCAAGCTATTGCTTAAAGTCAGGGGTCAGCAATGTATGGCTCTCGAGCCATATCTGGCTCTTTTGAGGGCCAGATATGGCTCTTTCTGCAGGAGCCATAAAGTCAATTTTTTTTCAGGCACTGTTACAGGAGCACACACTGTGAGCACTGTATGGCTTTCATGAAATTACATTTTAAAAAATGTGGCGTTTATGGCTCTCACGGCCAAAAAGGTTGCCGACCCCTGCTTAAAGTCATTGCCCTCGGGAAGCTAATGCTTCAAGCTGCGCTAAGATTTTTGGGATGCTGTGGGGTGGTGTGTGTGTGTGTGTGTGTGTGTGTGTGTGTGTGTGTGTGTTTCATTTGATCATCACAACAACACTATGAATACTACTGAAATCCCCATTTTGTACATGAGTAAACTGAGGATAAAGTGAAATCAAATGACTTGCACAGAGTCACACAGCCAGATAAGTATCTCAGCAGGATTTGAGCTTTGGTCTTTCTGACTACAGGTCCCATACTAGCTACCTGCATTGAAGCATTTGGAAATATATACCAATTAATCAATTGACTCACACTTTCTATAGATAGGCATTTCTCTTTATTCAAGGTAATTTTGAATAATAAATTGTTATCATCATGCAACAGTAATAGAATTTTTAGAGTGTTTCAAAGCTTACAAAGCATGTACTCTAGTCATCATCTGTTGGACAATAAGATGGGCAATTCAAGTACTATTATTCACATTCCAGAGATGAATTGGAAACTAAGAAAAGTAAAGTAACTCTCCTGGGATCCCAGGGATTCTGATTCAAAGCCCAGTGCACCAGGCTGCATGTCTTAAGATTTAAGGCCACCTGCTATAGATATCTCTTTCCCTTATGGCAGTACTTTCTTCCCTCAGGGCAGCGAGGCAGGGTCTGCAGAGACCCAGGGATCCCCAAATAGTAACATGGTTGAAGAACTGCATGGAAATTGGCTAGTGTTTGTTCATTCCCCAGTGGGAACGCAGTGAAATATGTTTTGGGAGCCAAGATCCAGAGTGCTAACAGTTTGTTGGATGTCTGGCTAGCAGACCTGCATGGACCTTGCATTCTTTTATATTCATAGTAACAGGGGTAAGAGAAGGGACCATTCTGCTACAAAATTAGAAGTAGGAAGCATTTGAAGTGTTCCATGACTGCTGAAAATCCTTCAGAGAGTTGTCATATAATTGAAAGAGGTCTCAGAAGTTGTCATATTATTGCTACAGTTAAACCTTCTTTAAGTTTCTGTCTGTATGCTGAAAATGACAAATTCCTTATTTGTGTGGGATAATCTAGTTTCCTCCCAATTGATCTTTTCTTCTGATATATAAATAGTACTTTTATTTCAATGAGTTCTGTATATAGTCTATCTCATTAATATATATTTAATTCTCTTTTAGAAAAGTGAGGTAGATCAAACTTAAAGATACTAAAGTATTTCAGTGAGTCGTGTACATGCATAAATTTAGGGTGTCCCAAAGTCTTAATGCAGTTTTAAGTTATTAAAAGGTATTATATCTTTGTTATAGAATAATTAATAAATGCTAACCTAATAATATCTAATACATTTATCTGTTATATATTATAGTTTTTATTTAAATTAATATATTATATATATAAACTTCATATATATATACTCAAGTTATTAAAACTTAAAAATGCTTTAAGATTTTTGGGATACCCTGCCCAAAGGCAGCTCTATTTCCTAGTACTCTCTTTTACACATTCTGCATTGAAGTCGAATATTTCCTATCCATTATTTCCTTTCCTTTCCCACATTATTATAATTGTGCTTGTTCTCTCCCCTTCCTTCTCAACCCCCAACCCCCAGAATGGTTTTCTTTCAAACTCTCACTATTTCTTCTTGTTAAATTCTTTCCCTTTCTTTAGGCCCAGCACAGGTGCTAATTCTGTGAAACCTTCTTTGATTCTCCATAGCTACAAGTATTTCCTATCTTTTCAAATCTCTCATTCTTCTCTGGTCTTCTTTAAACTTACCTTGCTCTAACTGTTTAGACTTGCCTTGCTTGCTCTTTTGTACATTTCCCCCTTACTAGATGGTAAACTCCTTGAGGTTGAGAAGTATGTAAATTTTTTCATTGTTATGTCCCCAGTCCTTTGAACCCAGTCATATTGATTTTTGTCTTGCCATTGGACTTCAGTACTCTGGAAGAGAAAGTGAGGCCCACAACTTGTGCAACTCTGACTCACTTAAATCCAATTTATCCTCCAGTCAAAAGACATTACCAGTGATTTCATTTTGAACCTCTTCCAATATGGAGGACTACAAGAACCCAGTAGATACTTAATAAAGAAATACATCGACATGAATACAATCCAGTTGAGGAGAGGGAGGGAGGGATTTGGTTCCTGTAGTGGTGATAATAAAGGGAGGGTATGAGATGTGATGAAATGCTCAAGTATTTGTGGTAATTTTATCAGTGCGAAGATGTCATATACTTGCCCTTACCTCCTGTACCTTGATCTACCCAGTTAAAAGTGTTCTTTTTTCTCCATTTCTGCATTCTCTTCATTGGATTTTCCTTGGAGAGGCAACAAAGTTTATTAGATAGAAAGCTGGCCTCACAACTAGAAAGACATGGCTTAAAGTACCATCTGTGACACATACTGGCTGAATAATCCTTAGCAAATCAATTAGCCTCCCGGTGCTCTAGATCAGAGGTGTCAAACACAGTGGTGGTGGTGGTGGGGACCAGATTAAAATATAATTGGGAAATATTTAACAACAATAAATAAAAATACAATTAAATGTGGCTAACACACATTTTAAGACTATATGCTGCCCCCAGGGATTCTTACATGAGGTCTAGTGGCCCTTCTTCTGTTCAAGTTTGACACTACTCTGTTAAAAGGAAAATTCTTTGTTCAAGATAGAGCCAGATTTTATTAACACCTTTCATAATAAGATAGACAATTCAAATAGGTCTAACTCAGAAAAGGGGGGATAGGCTATTTCATCTCAGTTCCTCCCCAAGGGAGCAATTAGGTGACAGTTTGCCAGGTACAGACAGGTAGGGTATGACTTGGTACCTGACAAAGAGCAGGCAAAGCAAAAACAAACAAACAAAAAACAACAGAACAATAACAACAACAAAACAGACCCTTCCCCAACAGAGCCTCCCCAATCACTGATTGACAGGCAGGTCTGGAAACAATGGGTTTCCAAGTAAGCCTTTCTCTAGCTCTTATAGGCAACTTTCTAAGATTATAAATTGCAGAGAAAATGCCCATCTGCATTGGTGGAGTTTCCTTTAAGGGAATTGCCTGTAAGATTAAAATTAATATCAATAACTACAAGTATTATATTTAGTAAAGTTTATTAATAATCACTTGAAGTAGAAGAAATAAAAGAACAAAGTACAAAACTTAAGTATGAGCACATGAGTAAACTTCTCCTGCCAAGGTCTTCCCCAGCAATGTTACGGGAAGAAGAGAACAAGAGGGAGGAGTGACACAAAACTTGTATATCTTCTCTAAGTTAGTATGTTAGTGTAAACACACAAATGGGATGGTGGGAAAGAGTTCTGAGGATAAAATTCTAATTACACAGTCCAAGGCCAATCAAATCAGAAATCCACTTCCTATCCCTAATTGATTTTATCTATTTCTATCCTTTTTCTCCAATCACTCCTTGCTTTTACTTTTTTTGGACTGGACATGCAATTTAATTGATATATGGAAATTCAGATGAGACAGATCGGTTCCTAGTCTGTAATTTATGATCGTAGAGTTACTAGAGTTCTGAGAGGTCAGTGACTTCCCAGGGTCACACAGTAGTATATGTCAGAGGCAGGAGATAAAACCAAATCGTCCTGACTTCAAAGCCATTTTGCTATTTATCTACTATATAAATACTATATAAAGCTGCTTCTCTCTACTTTTCTGTATAAATATCATTTCTTCCCAGTAGCCTATAATCTCCTTCAGGGCAGGGATTATACCATTTTTAGTGTATTGAACTATATTGACTTAAAGTCATAATCTTGGGTCAGCTGATTTAACAACTGACTTATATAAACATTTTTCAGGGAGTGAAGAGGTATAAGCAGATATAGAGAGAAGATGCAGCAAATAGCTGTGAAATTATACTTAGAAAACTCTTAATCTTAAATGTTTGTGTCTAACTCTTCAAAGAGAGGTCTTCCTTTGACTTTTTAACTAATAAATCTTTTCTTTATAGCTCTGTCTTGCTTCTGTGCCCAGTCTAGAGTACTTGACCTTATCTCGACTTTTCAAGGAACAGCTATTCTAATTGGCTTCTCAGGCCTCATCCCTAGGTTGAACTGAATTGCTTCCAGATACAAGTCTTATCTGAGGTCAAGCTTTTGTAGAATTCTCATTGCCTTACTAACCCTATTCCACCTTTTCCTTGTGGTTTTAGAATTCTACTCAAGTGCACTTGGGTTCTTTTTATTAGTCATTCAATTGAGAACTTTAGTGCTTCTACCAGAGACCAGTGCCAGGATGCAAAAAAGCATCTGCAAATACAGTTATTTAACATACTTTAGCATAGATTCAAAGAAGGTAACATCCTTTTTGACTGGAATGTCCCAGAAGCCCTGAAGAAAGAAGACTTTTGCTTTGCAAGACATGATGCCACCTTGCAATATTTTTTTTAAAGAAACTAAATCTAGTACTGTTTCTTACCAGCCCCAAACCATTCCCATTCTTTTGTTTTTACTCATACTTTCCTCTTTCTTAAATCCTGGTCTCTTTCAAGCAGAAGGGGGAAAAAATCTACAGTGGCTTGTATATGAAGGGAATTTAATATACATTCTCATGTTCCCTCAAATGCCCTAACCTGATAATTCACATTTGTTCAACTCACATCCTGTCCCTCCATTCTTCCTCAGCAACATAAAAGGACGGTCATGCCATCATCTTCATTTGTTCCATTTTTGTGATCAAGAACTCTGAATCTATTTATCCAGTTATGATCTTTTATTACATCTCTCCTCATACCTTACCCTAAATCTAGTCTTAACAAGTCCAACTCCTATACATGTATCCTTGATCCCAACACCTCTTATCTTTTCCTGAAGATTGTCTCCAAATCAGTTCTTTCCTCTTTAATCTTTAGTCTTTTTTTATCTACTGCTTTCTTCCTTGCAACCTACAGATACTCCAAAGTCATTTGCATCCTTAAATTTTCACTGAACCTACCATCCCCCCAAAGTTATTGTCCTCTATCTCTCTTTTCTTAGCCAATTTTCTTTTTAAAATATTTGAAATACAGATTTATTTTGATTTACATAAGAAAGCAATGAGAATGACAGTAACAAACAAGTTTCACCATTAAATGTTGTGATGGGACTGTAGTAGTCTTATATTTGAAATTAAAGAAGGACCTATTGTTATCAAAAACAGCTAATATTTAGCCTCAAATTATGAATTATGTTTTTAAGCTGCTGATTAAGTTCATGTTCTGCCTACCTATATAATACAGTGGTAAACACTCTAGACTACTGATATCACAGGACAGTTGCCCATATATAGTTGCCTCTACTTTGGGCATATTCTTTCCTTCCACCACTACCACCTCTCCCCCAAACCCTTTCTCAGTTATCTGTGTCTCCTCCATTAGTGGCTGGAGCATTACCAGATGTCTTAGAGCCTAGATACAGATAAGAAAAGGAATACTTTTTTTTCCATTTAAATCTCAGCTTTCCCCTCTATTCCCCCCACTAAGGAATTTGCTTTCCAGTGAGCTCAGATCCCAGGCAGGTGTGACAACTTGGGACCTGGATTAGGGGCGGTCATTTGAGCAAACTGCTAAAGAGCTGTAGGAGAGGCAGTTATCCTTCTGAAGTATGTTCAGATTCCCTTTGAGGCTCTCTGGGAGTATTTTTTTTCAGTCTTTTTTGGGACTGATATTACTCAGTCCATTAGACTGGGAGCTCCTTGAGAGCAGGATGGTCCGTTTTTTTACTTCCCTTTGTATCATCAGCACTTAACACACTGCCTGGCACAGAGGAGGTACTTCATAATTGCCAATTGCCTGCTATGAGGTCTGAGAGTTTGAGTGTATGCCCATGGCTTGTATTTTATTGGGTCTTCTTTTGAGGGGTGATATAATGTAGTTTGGTGGAAAAAGCATTGCACTAAGGATTACAGAACCTGAGCCCTAGGGCTAGTTCTATCCCTAATTAAGCTTATTTTCTGGATCTTAGTTAAATGGGAATAATAATAAGCTTCCCTGTCTGCTTTTTTAGGATTGTTGCAAGGAACAAAGATGGAGGAGGAATAATTGACACAAGAGTATTTTGTAAACTCTAAAATGCTATCTTTCTGTATGTAAATAATGTATAAAAGTGTATATGAATACATGCATATATATGTGTATATATCTATGTGTGTATATAGACACCCATGAGTGCAGACATGCATGTATATGTATATATGTGCTAATTGGGGACAAATTATTTTATGATCCTGTTTCCTTATCTGTGAAATGGAGCTAATAATACTTTCATATTGTTAAATTCACCTTTAAAGCTCTATATAAATGTGAATAATAGTAGAAGTAACAACAGCAGCAGTAGTAGTAATTTCAACTTCAAGCCTTATTGGCTTCATGGTAGTGACACATTAGCAGTCTCAGGTAACTAACTTAAATAAATCAAGTCTCCCTAAAATCTGAAATTTCAAAACAGAAAAACACCATCCATTTTCTTTAAGTAGGTAACTCCCCAAGGTTTTTAAAAATAGGATTTTCATACAGTTAGTTGGGAACACCCATGATGTCACCAAAGGTTCATATGCACCATTCCCTTCTTTCTCAAATGGAGGGTTCGCTTGTTCATTGATCTTTCCAGGTAACACAGCCAATTTGTATTAATCCAAGAACCTGTTCTTGACATTTTCCCTTCATTATCAAGAATACTTAAATTTTAAGATGACAGTAAAGGGTTGGGGGATGGAGTTTGAGGAATTTAGTCTGTGATCATGCAATATTAAATTGATCACATGAAGAGTTGAACTTGTGACTTTACCTCATTAGCATCAGATGGGAAAGCTTATGTTTGGCATGGAATCATCAAATCATAAGAGCTAGATTCAAAGTTGGAAATTTTCAAAGTAACCCATGAGCCAACTCTCTGGGGCAAACTGTCTCCTTTAGAGTACCATTTGCTAACTAAGAGGTTCTATCCAATCTTTAAAACAATATCCCTCCACACAGAATGTATTTTTGTTATTTAAGTCAGCGTTTCCATAGGTATATTATAACAAGACATTTGTAATACTTTACAATAATAACTTCTGCCTCTCCTCATGCTTTTCTCTAATGCTATAATTTATTTTTTAAAAGTTGCTATCTGCATTATTGGTGGCAGTTTCCATACAAGGAGTTCTCTATGCTGATGAAATCCCATGTTTGGACCAAAATAATAACCACAATAATAATAAAGATAGCCCACATTTACATGGTGTTATAAAATTTTGCAAAGGGTTTTACATACATTATTTTATCTGGGTTTAACATCAATCTTGTGCAATAGATATTACTAATATTAATTCCCTCATTTTACATCTAAGGAGAATGAGATTCAGTGGGGCTAAATGACATGCCTATGATCACAGAACTAGTAACTATTGAGGGTGGGGGAGATATGGTCCCAGGTTTTCCTTATGCTAAGCCTAGTAATCTGTGCACTAAACCATACTTCTTTGCTTTAAGGATTTACAAAGTATTTTACAAATATTATTTCACTTGATAACTTATATAGAGCATACATTTGTGCCTTTTGAATGCAAAGTTCATAATTTCTCCCCAAATTTGTGCATCTCCTTCTTCTAAAAACCCAAAAGACTTCATACAATCATCTCATTTTACTTTGTTTTATAGTTTTTGAACTGAATTAGAAAATATTTAGCAATACAGAAAGCATAGAAAGTATTTAACATTAAAGATGTATCATAGAGAGAGAACTGCACATAGATTCAAGAGACTTGGGTATGATTTCAAGGTCTGACACTTACAAACCAGATGCGAAGGATTGCCCTACAATAGAAAATCTCCAAGGTCCCTTTCCAGTTTAATTTTCCTACCTAATTCAACAGAACATCTCCATCTAGTGGTAACCACGTCAACACTGGATTTGAACAGAAGTGTGATAAAGGACAGAAGCTAGTAAATTGCTTGTTACATATTTTCAGCAGATGATGCCTTGTTTGTTATTAACAGATTTTAAGATGGTAAATTAACACCATCAATTAATAATCAAAAGTTCAAGAAGGGAAGAAGATATAGTTTAGAATCATTTGACTCTAGAATAAGAGGTCATTTAGCCACCCCCTCTCCTACCCATCCAAAACATGAATTCTATCATATATACGGTCATCTAGCCTATGAGTAAAGACCTTCAAGGACTGCTATAGCTCCAAAGCAGTCCATATCACTTTTGGGAGAGCTCTAATTATTAGGAAGTTCTTCTTTATATTGAACTGAATTGTGCTTCCCTGAAACTTCTGCCCTTTGGACCTTCTATATAATAGTCCTTCAAATATTTAAGGTCAACTGTCATAGCCCTCTTTAAATATTTCCTTGAGGCTAAAACCCCCCATTCCTTCAGTCTGTCCTCTAACGCCTAGTTTCCAGTTCCCTCAGTTTGGTCTCCTTCCTATGAATGAACTCCAGAAAGCTAACACTTCAGTCCTTCAATGAAGATAGAATTTCATCAATGGGGCTATTCCCTCTATCAGTGTGGATTGTAATCTAAGCCCATTCATTTTTTTTAAAAACATTCTCTGTAGATTTTTCCTAGAAGGCCTTCTTATTATGCTGTGGATGTTCCTCCAGGTCTTTTTAGATTTCCTGGATACTAGTTCAATGGTTGGACTGACTGTCCGTCACTTACCTTTAGTTCTTGCTATTTAACCAGCCCTTCTCTTTGCCTAATCACACATTTCCTTGATAATGTCCCTTAATCTTTCTTTCCTAAAAAGTCACTTTTTTTTAACCCTTGTACTTCGGTGTATTGTCTCATAGGTGGAAGATTGGTAAGGGTGGGCAATGGGGGTCAAGTGACTTGCCCAGGGTCACACAGCTGGGAAGTGGCTGAGGCCGGGTTTGAACCCAGGACCTCCCGTCTCTAGGCCTGGCTCTCAATCCACTGAGCTACCCAGCTGCCCCCAAAAAGTCACTTTTTGAAATACTTTTAAACTTACCCATACTCACCATGGGCTTTTTCATTAATTTTTAACTCATGTACATCTTTAATTCATTAGAAATTGTGCTGCCCTTTCTTTCCCACTAACTATGCACCCTAAAGAATGTAAAGAAAAGGATTGCTTTATTTTTGTCTTTGATTCCTCAGGACCTACATGGTAGGTGCTTACTAAATGCTTGATTCATTGATGACTTAATGATCTCAAAATATCTTAGAGGGAGTTTTCCAGAAGGGTGTCCTAGAGAGTTATGTAAGTCCCAGGGTTGTATGACATTTTTATCAATGGAGTTCTGGATCTCTCTAAATGTAATTTCTATTTCCTAAACTTGGCATTTCATCTCCTTCCTAATGTTTTTGTACAGGCTGACTCCCATGCTCAGAATATGCTCTTGGCTCACTTCAACATCTTAGAATCAAGTCCCTTGTTTCCTTTCAGGCTCAGTTCATATGCTACCTCATAGAAATCTTTCCTGATCCTGTTAGTTGTTACTATTCTTTCCTTCCTCAAATTATCTTTTATTTACATGGTTGGAAATAACCTGCCCCTTGTGGACTGTAAACTTCTTGAGGGCAGGAGAACTTCTGAATGTCCTTATTTGTAGCATTAATATCTTGCATGTAGTAGGCACTTAATAAATGCTTACTGAGTTTAATTTGGCAAAAACTATATATATTTGAAAAGGATATTTGAAAATTATATTTGAAAAGGATAGATTTTTGTACCAGAAAACATCTTGGTATTGTTAAAAGCATGCAATTTCTAAAATGCAAGTTAAACGTATGTCAACTGAAGTACATTGGAAAAGCACTTTGAAAGAATTTAAGTACTATGTGTATAATATATATATATATAAATTTAAGCTAGTTACTATTATAATTATTGTTATCTGTTGCTTTTATTCAATTCTATATCTAGTTTGGTTTTTATCTCTTGTACGTTTTTTAGAACTCATTTCATTACACTTTATTTAGAATATTTTTCCATGGTTACATGATTCATGATTATCCCTCCTTCCTTACCTCCCCCTCCTGAAGCTGACAAGCAATTCCACTGTTTAATACATGTATTATTGTTCAAAACTTATATATCTCTTGTACTTGTTACAGATATTCGTGCCAATTGACTAATCTTAATGGACTGGCCTTTCAATTGTATGTCATAATCTGGACAAGAGACATTTTTTATTCACAGTTTTTCTTGTATGTTTTAGGCTGATCTGTTTTGAGAAATCATGACTCTTTTTGAGGTCAACCTTTAATGTTCTAAGCCTTGATGAAATCAACCAATAGGTGCATATGTAGGAGCTAAATATTTATAGGAAATCCATCTTCTGTTTGGACCCAGTGTAGGATGTCCTGCATGATAATGGTGAAACATTTGGTAAGCATACATCTCTCTGTTTTATACTTTAAATTAACTAGTAATTAATTAGTAAGGAGGTCATTAAACCAAATTCACCATGGTTTTATTTGTGAAAAAAATTTATATGATCTTAACACTTATGTGATAGATTTCTGGTTGGAGGAGAGCCTTTAAAATGTTTTGCATTTTTTGTAATCAACAGATAATGTCATATGCTCTTATATGCTCTGCAACTTTCAGTCACTTGTGTGAGGATAATTCATAAAAGTCTTCCTATTCCCTTCTCATGTTTTCATCAACATTTTTTCTTGATAGATATAGATCATTCACATAAATATTTTATAAAAGTGAAAATAGGCATATAGGTCAATAGTATATAAGTCCTTTCAAATATCTTTTTAGGGTATTACCATTATTCATGATTTCTTTCCCATTCTTTTACTATATTACTTTCCCTGAGGATTTTTTTAAAGGAAAAAGATTATTTATTGCTTTCATTGTTGGCGATAATTTGTCCAATTCAAGCACTTTCTGATGCTTCCTTAAATGCCATTTCTTCTTCCTTTTTTAGCACATTGAGGAGCCAGGTGTTATTGTTGTAGTTTCACTGTTATTGATGATGAAAACAGATAATTCTGGAAGCACTAGTAAATCTCTTTATTGTCCCTTTCCAGTTTATTCTCTGCATGTGTGTTCCTGGAATGATATTACTTAGATGGCTGTGATGCAAAACTTTCTATAGACTTCACCTTACTGCCTTTTGATGATTTTTGTAGCACTACTCATAATCTTACAACACACTCTTTTGTTGTTTTTTGCAAATGAGTTTGTATTCTGAACATGTTTGCCCTTGCTTGCTATGTCTTTCCACTTGGCAAGAGAGGGCAAGTGTTTTCTGTCTAAGGAGCTCTCAGTTCTTTGGGCATACTCACTGTGGCAACTTCTTTACATCAGGTCAATGTCTTTGCCTTTTTTTCAATTTTGTAACATGGATAACTTATTTAAATAGATAACATTAAAACTACTACAGTTGTTTGCATTGGTTTGTTATATTTATCCCTTCTTATTGATGTGGAATTTAACCTTTGTCTTGTCAAAAGTTTGACTCTTTATCTTTTAATTGCCAAATCTAATGGCCTTCCTTCTGGACCTTTTTGCAACCTTTGACATTAATCATTCTCTGCTCCTTGATTCTCTTCTCTATAGTTTTTCTCAACACTGCTCTTTTCCTGGTTCTCTTCCTACCTGTCTGATCATTCCTTTGCTGGATTTTTATCTATGTCAAGCCAGCTAACTTTAAATATCTTCCCAGGATCTAACCTAGGCAGTTGATTTGGTGATCTCATCAGTACTTATGAATTCAATTATTATGTCTATGTATATGATTCCCAGATCTATTTATGTAGTTTTAACCTCTCTCCTATGTTCCAATTTCATATTACCAACTACTTATAGGATGTCTCAAACTGGATGTCCTATAGACATCTTAACTCAACATGTTAAAAACTGAACTACTTGTCTTTCTGCCCAAACCCCTGTATCTTCTTCACTCTCTTTCACCCATGATTCATCGAAACTGTTGTCAAGTCCTATCCATCTTACCTTCATTTAATCTCTTGTATATATCATCTTCTCTCCTCTGACATTGTCACCAACCTGATATAGGCCTTCATTACCTTTTTCTCAGATTATTAAAACAGCCTAGTATTCAACAACACTGTCTCTTATCTCTTCCTACTGAAATCTGTCCTCTGCTCAACTATCATTGATCTTCCTAAAGGGCAGGTCTAGTTATCCAACTACCTAATTAACAAACTACAGTGGCTCGCTGTTTTCTCCAGGATCAATTATAAATTTTTGTTTGGCTTTCTAAAGCACTTTATAACATAGTCCCTTTCTACTTCATCAATTTTCTTAGAGCTTACTCCTCTACACATGCCCTATGAGCCAGTGACATTGGCCTTCTTGTCTTCCCTTACACAGGACACTCCATCTCCCAACTCCATTCATGTTCATTGATTGCGCAACATTGCCTAGAAGTCTCTTCCTCCTCATCCCTATCTCTAGGCTTTCCTCAAGTCTTACTAAAGTTCTGTCTTCTGAACTATCTTTCTTGTCACCCTCCTTAATGTTAGTATCTTCTAACTGTAATTAACTCCATTTTTTCTTTCTCATATAGTTTGTACATAATTTTTTGCATGGTGTCTCCCTCATTAGAGGTGAGTTCCTTGAGGGCAGGAACTTGTTTTTCCACATTTCTGGTACCTTAAACACTTAAGGATATATGGAGTATTCAGGGAATACTAGTACTTCTAGTGAGAGGGCTTGATGAGCCCTTTTCAGGGCTGCTCTTCACCTTTGGTGTTCACCTTTTACCTCTTACTTGTGACTACAAGAAGCTATTGGATGTATAATGGCCAAAGCCTGTTAAATCTGTCTTGGCTGGTGGGCTAAACCAGATTGAAGGGGTAAGAGAGGGAAATAGGTTTTAAAGCATTTTGGAACCTATTTCCCTCTTACAAGGGTGACCAACAGGCTTCAAAACCATTGGTAACCAAGTCTGTGAAAACTTTCCCTGGCAGAATTGGTGGTTGAGAATAATTTGTTCTAATGGCCATGAAGGTGGCTGAAGCAGGTACTATGGAACTCTTAGAGTTTGGTTAGACATGGAAAAACCTGAGGTTATCCGCTGAATCTTGGACCATCACCAATTGTACTGACTTTTGTCCTGCTACTGGACTTCAGTGACCCTGGAAGAGAGAATAAAACTAATGACTTTATGCAACTCTCTCTCACTTAAATCCAAATCATGCACATGTCAGTACATCAGCCTGGGACGTCACTGGCCTTCTTCAAAAATGAAGAATGAACAACATCTTTAACACCTGGCACAGTATCTGGCACATAGTGGACACTTAATACATGTTTGTTGACTCTAAAAAGATAGCAACTTCTGAATGCATTTCCTTTTTATTGACAGGTTTTTTTTGTGTTATTTGTCATATTAGACATGAATGTCATGTCTAATATTTCCCTACTTCCTTCTTGAATAAAGTATTCTTGATACATAAACACAAAGCTTTTGAATAATCTACAAACTTTTAGCTCAAACTATATTTTCTAATGTACTTTTTGCTATTCTCCTTCTTTCTATATCTTTATTTTAATGTCACTGGCGAAGTATACATTAACTTGATTTAGAGGTGTTAAACCCTCCATGGAATTTCTATACTTCTTGTTCCCTTGCTGCAGATATTGGTAATGCTGTTGACATGGTGGTTTTTTATAATTAAGTTTATCACAATAAACAATAATATAATTAAGTTTATCACAAAAACAAGATGGCCAGCTTTCCCATAAAATGATATTTCTTGTAGTCTTTGGGCACATATGCACACAATACCAATTCTGTTCCTCTTTCATCTCTTTAAGAAGATGTGAGGTATCCTTCAATTTGGATTTTGGTTGTGATATAATTCATTACTTTTGATAAGAATATTCTGCTTTTCCCATTAGTTTTTCCCTATCAATGTGGAAAAAGAATAGAGCTGCACAGGACTAAGAACTATTTTTATTTTTCTTTGTTTAATGTGTTACCTTGGCCAAAAAAAAGTTGATTTTCTTGTATAGGGGTCCACAAACACTTGTATTTTAAAGACATTTTGATGACTCTTTCAATAAAAACCAGGAAATTGATTTTCTTTTAAATCCTATGTAAACCGTTCTATGTATTTAAAAAATAAAGTGTCCATGGGCTTCACAAGATTGTCAGAGTATACGACGCAAAAAAATTTGTGAATCCCTGCTCTCATGATTAACCTAATAATGATGATGATCCTCTTTGAACTGTTTGAAGGTTGGTCCTCATACAGTACTCAGTTATTAGTAGGATCATATTCGAAGTCCTAAACTTTGTTGTAGCAGTCCTTACTGCATGGCGGGACTCCTTAGAGCTTGTATCCTTCTGAACCATCCTTTACAGGCCCAGGATGGAAATTGAAACCAATTATGTTGAAATTAAGTTATTGAATTTTTTTAAGTTAACAGACTCCAGATTAGGAAACTGATTTAGAAAAGGATTTGAAAATAGGTCTCAAAAAACTATTTAGGTGTGATTTATAGTTAAGATGATTGCACTAGAGCCTAATTCACCCACTTTTTCTACATCAATAAAGTGAAAAAAGAGCACACACAAGATTGAATCCAAAGAGAAACCTCAGTAAGGTTCTTCATCTAACAAGGTCAGAAGTTGCAGAGGAGTCCTAGTAGAAGAGCCAACAGGAACACAAGTTGATAAGAAGCCCTCAGCAAAGCTACAAATAGAATCTTGTGACATTTCTCTCTCCTGTTTCTCTTCCTACTATTTACTCCTCAGTCTCCTTTGCTGGATCTTTCTACAGGTCAAGCCCACTAACTCTGGGTGTCCCCTAAGGCTCTGGTCCAAATGTTGTCTTTTCTGCTTTGATGACATTTATTCTATTCATTCCCTTCTATCCTCTCATACAACTGCCACCCTGTGGCTGCCTCTTATCACCTCAAGCCTGGAGTATTGCATCAGACTGCTAACTGGTTTACCTGCCTCAGGCTTCTCCCAATTTCAATCCATGCTCTACTAAATTTTCTAAGAGATTTTCCTAGAGTGCAAATCTGAGCATGCTACCTTCTGGTCAATAAACTTCAGTGACTGCTGAGTTTATACCCTAAAGAGATAATAAGGAAAAAGACTTGTAAAAAATATTTATAGCAGTGCTCTTTGTGGCAGCAAAAAATTGGAAAATGAGGGGATTCCCTTAGATTGGGGAATAGCTAAACAAATTGTGATATCTGTTGGTGATGGAATATCCACATCCAGAGAAAGAACTGTGGGAGTAGAAATACAGAAGAAAAACAACTGCTTGATCACATGGTTCGATGGGGATATGGTTGGGGATGTAGAATCTAAACAATCACCCTAGTGCAAATACTAATAATATGGAAATAGGTCTTGATCAATGACAGATGTAAAACCTAGTGGAATTGATCTTTGGCTACGGGAGTGGGGTGGAAGGAGAGAAAGGAAAGAACATTATTCATATACCTATGGAAAAATATTCTAAAATAAATAAACAAATAAGTAAGTGAATGAGCTTTGAAATAAATAAATAAATAAACTCCAGTGGCTCTATATTTTCCTTTAGGATGATCTGGAAAGCTAAGTGGCTTAGTGGATAGAGTACCAGGTCTAAAATCATCTTTCTGAGTTCAAATCTGTCTTCTCCATTTTAAAGACCAGGAATTAAGGCTCAGAGAGGCAATATACTGAATGTAAATCCTGCCCTTAGTTCAGTATATCAAATGCACAAGTAAAGGATGAAGACAAGATTTAACTGATTCTGAACTATTAACCAATAATTAAATGTGGAGGCCAGAAAACATTAATATAACACGAGGCTGTAGTAATAATAATATAATTGTTTACAGAGAGAAAGAATCAATTCTACTGGCTCTCTGCCCTGTTTAGATCACATCTGGAACACACTATTTTGTGACTCCAGGCAAGTCACTGAACCTCTTTGCCTTGGTTTCCTCATCTGTAAAATGAGCTTGAGAGGGTAAACCGCTCCAGTATCTTTGCAAGAAAACCCCAAATGGGATTGTGAAGAGTTGTACATGAACGAAAAACAACTGAACAACACCAACAACAAATCTGGCATCTATAGCCCTTCATAACCAGGCTACTTCCTCTCTTTCCAGTCTTTTTACATTTTATACTTCACTTTTTTTACATTTTATCCTTACACACACTCTACAATCCAGCAACCCTGCCCTTTTGATGTTCCTCACACTCTTGGAGTGTGTTAACTTAAAAAAGAAAATTTCAATAACTTCATTTCAATATAATTGGTTTCCATTTCTATCCTGTGTATTTTTTCATGTACTTATAAAGACATTATTTTGAAGAGGTCGTATATAGACCTTACCAGAATATTGAAGGGATTATTAACACAAAAACAATGGAGACTCCCTCTTCTAAAAGTACCAAATATCCAATGTAGGGTGAGGGGGAACACCTAGTTATGTTATAAATAGATATGACATTTATTGTATTGCAGTAATTAACACTTAATTCAATTTACCTAAACTTATTATCCCCATATAACATAGCCCAGGCATTACTAGGTTATGATTTATTGTGGCTATGGAGAAAATCTCTAAGAACTGTAGCCTCAAGAATGACTAAATTCTTCCTGACAAGATGAATCATAAAGGATAACATGAGGCCAGAGTCCAGTTTGCCACAAGAACTGAGGGTCAGGAAATCTAGTATTTATTTCCAGCTCTGACACTAGCTGTGTGACATAATACAAGTCTTATAACCTCTCTCTGGATGGTTTCCTAATCTATAAAATGTATGGGTACTATGAAAGCCCTTTCAAGCTTTCAAGAAAATGTGAGGACTTTGGGTGGCTGTAGCTGTGTGAAATGGGGGAGGGTAGGCAATATGTAAGTCTATCTTAGCAACTGGTGATTTGGGAGTATTATCCTCACCTCTAAATCCATCCCAGTAGGCTGTAAGAAACCAAAGAGAAGGAGAGTAAGCCCCTTGATGAGTGGCAATGATGTGCCAAGCATAGGACCTTGCACATGGTTGATGCTCAATAAATATTTGTTGGATGAATGACTGATGATTTTGACACTTTATACTTAGGTATCATTTTACAGTTTCCAAAGTTCTCTCACACCCATTATCTCACTTGATCCTCACAGTAATCCCCTCCCTCATGCCCCACATCTAATCAGTTGCCAGGTTCTGTCTATATCTCCCATATCCGCCCTCTCTTTTCTACCCCTTGTTTAGCCACCCTGGTGGAGGCCCTCGTTATCTCTTGCCTAGAATATCATAACAACCTCCTAACTGGATTTTATGCCATCAGTCTCTCTTCTGTCCAATCTATCTTTCACATATTGCTTCTATGATCATCCTAGTATTGCCACTCTGTTGGTATCTCTTCTCTACTGAAGAACTGTCAAGGTCCTGTTGTTGACTACCAAATAAAGTATAAGGTTGCTGGTTATGACATTCAAGATGTCCCACAATCTGACTCTAACCTTCATATATTCTCTATTCCAGGCAAACTGTTTTATTTACCATCCTCTTATCTCATTTTGCTCCTTCCTTGTGCCTCTGTTCATTCTGTCTCACCAGGAGCCTGGAATTGATAACTCCCCTCCATCTCTAATTCCCACATATAACATTCTTTCTCTCCTTTCAAAACCCAGCTCAGGTGGGATTTTTGCTTGAAGCTTTTCTCTGCTAACTGTGGGAGAAGAATTTGTAAAATTTCTCATAATACTAGGACCTTCTCCTATTTTTCAATGTTGTCTTTTTTTTTCTTTCTTTTTTTTTTTTAAACCCTTAACTTATGTGTATTAGTTCCTTGGTGGAAGATTGGTAAGGGTAGGCAATGGGGGTCAAGTGACTTGCCCAGGGTCACACAGCTGGGAAGTGTCTGAGGCCAGATTTGAACCTAAGACCTCCCGTCTCTAGGCCTGGCTCTCAATCCACTGAGCTACCCAGCTGCCCCTTTCAACGTTGTCTTAAAATTATTTGTGTGTATGTTTAATCTATTTTATTAGACTACAGAATCCTTCAGGTAAGGGGATATCCAATTTGATCTTTGTATCTTTGGCCCGTGGCAGTTCCTTGCACATATATAGGCAGCTCTTAAATGAACCAAACAACCCAATGATATGATGGACAGAATACATTGTACAACAGGATAAATGGAGACTCGATGATCTAAAACTTGGCCAAAGATCATATAATAGCCAGTTGGTTTCAGAGCTGAGTCTTTTCTCTCTCAGTCTTTCTTTTTCTACCCATATCACATTTCAAAAATAAAAAGCATTTCAGCGCTTGTGGCTTGAGTGAAAAACTTGGATGGGTTACAGTGATATGGAAACATTTCTGTATCATTTAGTCTTTAAAAATTGTATTTGGGAGGTGCAGCTAGGTAGCTCAATGGATAGAGAGATGGACCTACAAATGGGAAATTCTCAGTTCAAATTTGGCCTTAGATACTTAGATACTTCTTAGCCCCTTTGCCTAGCCCTTACAGCTCTTCTGCCTTGGAACCAATTCACAACACTGATTAATTAATTAATTAACACTGTTTTTTTAATTATGTTCTGGGAAATCCCCTTTAATAGGGTCCACAAACTCTGGATGTTTGTCTGAGTAAAGCATCCATCCTTTGATATCCCTTGGCCCTGACCATTGTCCCTCAGGCACACAATTGGATTTATAATTAGATCTACAAGGCAACTAAGCTCTGTTACAGTAGCCAATCAATCCACGAGAACATTAACCAGATAATTTTAGAATTAAAATTGTGGCTGATTCAATTTATTATTATTTATTAAAGGATTAACTACATGTGAATATAGAAGTTCCCTCCTTTTGGTTATTTTAAAATGGATCAATTAGGAGCTGATTAGTTTTATTACAAAATTATTATTTTTCAAAATATGTACCACAAGGATGTCATAGTGAAACACCAGTGCTTTAAAAATATTATTTTGTAATTTGTAAAAACTTGATTTACAAGAAAAATAATAGTGAAACATTGTTGTTTTAAAAATATTATTTTAGTAATTTGTAAAATTTGATTTACAAGAAAAAAACATAAAAACATGAAGGATTAACTCCTATGGTTTTTTTCTCCTAGTTCAGTGTCCATCCACCAGGTGGTGATATCAACCAACTGGCATGAAATTTCAAGACAATCTCTGTTTTTTTGTCTACCCTGAGAATGCAAAATTTTATCAGTGAGGTGGAATATCTGACTTTAGGTAAATAATGTTATGACTCTGGGCAATAACTTCCCTATCTTGGAAACAAAGTGGAAATTTTCTCCTGTTTGTTTTCATAGGGCTGTTATAGGGAAGCAGGTTTATGAAGTAGTTTGAGCTCTCCAAGAAAAAAAAAAAACATCCTTTGGATGGGTGAAAACTAGACAATTTCTTAGATTCCTTCTGATTCAAACTTTTTTTATGTGTGCCATTTTAGACTAGATTGGAACTCTAACATAGCACTCCAAATTGACAGTGTTACAAAAAGATGTTCCGGATATTTTTTATATTCTAGTTAATGTTCCACAGAAACAATGTATGTGTTTGTATGCTCTTGAGTAAAATGCAAGACTTTGGCCTAATGACTCTCCAAGGTCCTTTCCATCTGGTTTGATTATTCTGTGAATTTGTCTTGTTCTGATGAATTCTATGAACAATATAAAAAAGTACTTTTCCTCATTTCTATCCAAGCAACAGCCATTCTCTTTGCCAATAGCAACAATGGCTCAACTCTATCAAAAGTGGGAGAGCAAAACTAGTTATAAGTATTTATATATTTATACTTTTCTTCCCACCAAGCATAATTGCCTTTCAACTCTCTCAATTGTTCCCATGTCAATTAGCTTAGCCTCTAAGTAAAAATCACCCATACTAATCTACTAAAAGAAAATAGGATGAAGAGAGGTCCAGGAACATGGGTGGAAAAAAGGGATGGGGGATGGGGAATTGCATAATACGACCTTCTTTCTTCTACTTAATATCAAATACTTTCATTTTTATTTTAAAAATTAAATATTTTATAAAAGTCTGAACAATGAACTAAATTTTCCCAGGAACTACTTATATTTTAATTATTTAAGTAGGGTGTGTAAAGTAACATACTTTTTAGTCATTCCTTTTAAGGATTCTTTGTCTATTTCCTTTTTTCCCCTCATATGACTATATTTAGTGTATCCTCCATTTTGAGTAGGTTTTTTTTCACTTTGTAATTTTCACTTCATTTCATAAAGGTCTTTCTAGGTTTATTTGTATTCTTCATACTTGTATGTCTTCTTTGTATTATAGCAGGCCATTATATGAATATAACATATTTTATTTAATTGTTACACTATACTTGAGGTTATTTAGAATTTTTGTGCTTAAATATATACTGCTGCCATGAAAATGTTTGAAAACATAATTTTGTTTTGATAATGCTTTCACAGTTTCCAACAATTGAATTATAGGATCAAAAAGTATGATTATTTTTATAATTTTTACTGTGCACTTCCAGATTGCTTTCCAAAATGCTTCTACAAATTTGGATTTATGCTAGCAATTAATGTATGTACTCTCTCTGACCCTAACAGCATTAAGTTTCTTTGCTGAGCACCTTCTTTATTTATTAATGCACTTTAGAGACCCAACTCCTGCCTTTGAAAGAATAAAATGGCTCATATCATAATTTAAACCAATTGAGAGCTATACCCTTAAATATTTTAGAACATGGACTTCTCTTAATAAAATGTGATATCTGGTTGATTTTTATCTTTATGTTCTTGTGTAAAGCAGAGAAGTAAAACTTTATGTTATGAATAAGGTAGAAAGTGATATTGCCAGGGGGAAAAAAAGTGATATTGTTTTTGCCAGGTAGTGACATATCTACATCCATATCTATATCTATATCTATATCTATATCTATATCTATATCTATATAATCTATATCTATATCTATATCTAATATATATATATATATATATATATATGGCAGTTACTTGCCTAAATTGGTATTTACTAAAAGTTTGTTGGTGGCAATGAGATGATATATTTATTTAGAGTAATTATATAGACACATTATTCATTGGATCTTATTTGACAGAATAAAGTGAGACTTTGAAATTGAAAATACTTGGAAGGAATCTAATTAATACACTGGTAGTCAGAGACATCACCATCTCCAGAGGACCAGTCAACTCTATTCAATACAATTTTTCAGCAAACACCTATGTGCTAGGGACTCTGGACAGCAGAACTGTATTAAGTCCTGGGGAGCTTATGACACTAGAGAGATTTGTCTCTTTTGTCCATTTCCCCCACTGTTTAGTTATACTACATGCTCTCTAAATGATGGTTATATGGTAATTTGACAGCACTACAGAGAAATGAAAGATAATGGAACTCCCCTCACCTAAACCTATATCTAAGCAAGATTTATTGAAAGATTTTTTTTGGACCTAATCTGGACCTTCATAAAAGGATCAGAAGACAAACACATAGGGATGGCAGGTTTTTTTTATAGTAAGAAGTATATATTTTGTACCAAATTTGTAGATTATCACACTAATCATCTGGGCCATATAAGCACATTGATAATCCCATAACAATACAAACAAGCCCAAAATCTTCTCTTTCCTTTTATACATAGCAAAGTCATATCTCTTGATGTGTCAGTGAAGGTGTAATTTGTGTTGTTTCACTACTTGTCCTTTATTTTTAGGAGTTTTAGGACAAAGAAATTGGGTGAGTTTTTGTTGTTGTTGTTGTTGCTTTGGCTTCCAGATCTATGCTTTGGAATTTCTGAATTTTATAATTGGTCAAGGGAACAAAAGAGGAGGGAAAAGGAAGAAGGTAATGGGGGATGAATCTGGCTCACCTCATGGCTGACCTGGAGTTTTTAGCGACTATATATACTCTGTGTGTGTCCAACCCCTTCTTTAAACAATGCTTTGGGAGAATTCAAAGAAAGTTGATGACACAGTGTTCACTCTAAAGAAGCTAATGATGTCCTTGAGAAGATCAGACTAACCTTGCCAATTAAACAAACATTTACTCAGTATCTGCTGTGTGCTCAGCCATGTTCTGGTGTGAGATACAAAGAATCAAAGATTAGTCCTTAAAGGTTCAGTGCCACTGTGGCAAATCTTTCATGTTTGTGCTTGTCATCGTGTATTTGGTATTTTTTATCCATGACTTAGGTAAAGACATACATGGTGTGCTCATCAAATTTGCAGAAATTTGTGTAGAATAGCTTACACACTAGATATCAGAGTCAGGACTCAAATAAATCTTGACAGGTTGGAGTATTGAATCTAATAAAATGGAATTTTATAAAGATAAATGTAAAATCTTATAATTAGGTACCAAAAATTAATTCCACAAATATTTGATGGGAAAGACATTTATAGCAGTTCTGAAAAGGATCTGGAAGTTTTAATGGAGTCCAAGCTTAAAATCTGACTTCAGTGTGATATGATAGCCAAAACATCTAATGCTATCATAAGGTACATTAAGAGAGGCATAGCTTCCAGGAACAGGGAGGTAAGAATCCTACTTTATTCTGCCCTTTTCAGACCTCATTTGGAGCATTGCATTCAGTTCTGGCCATCAGAGTTTAAGAAAAATATTAATAAGCTAAAGAGTGTCCAGAACACTAAAACACTTCTGATTAAATTGTGAATTAATCCAACCATTCTGGAGGGCAATTTGAAATTATGCCCAAAGGGCTTTAAAAGACTGCCTGCCCTTTGATCCAGCCATACCACTGCTGGGTTTGTACCCCAAAGAGATAATAAGGAAAAAGACTTGTACAAAAATATTTATAGCCTTACTCTTCATAGTGGTAAAAAATTGGAAAATGAGGAGATATCCATCAATTGGGGAATGTCTGAACAAATTGTGGTGTCTGATGGTGATGGAATACTATTGTGCTGAAAGGAATAATGAACTGGAAGATTTTTCTGTGAACTGGAAAGACCTCCAGGAATTGATGCAGAGTGAAAGGAGCAGAACCAGGAAAACGTTGTACACAGAGACTGATACACCATGGCACAATCAAATTTAACAGACTTCTCTACTAGCAGCAATGTAATGACCCAGGACAATCCAGAGGAACTTATGAGAAATAACACTGTCCACATCCAGAGAAAGAACTGTGGAAGTAGAAACGCAAAAGAAAAACATATGATTGATCACATGGTTCGATGGGGATATGATTGGTGTTTTGGTGTTAAAAGATCACTCAAATATGAATAATATGGAAATAAGTTTTGAACAATGATACGTATAACCTAGTGGAACTGCTTGTCAGCTCAGGGAGTGGGGAGGGAAGAGAGTTGGGAAAAATCATGAATCATGTAACCATGGAAAAATATTCTAAATAAATAGTGTCCAGAAGAGGACAGTCAAGATGGTGAAGGGTCTTGATTTCACTTGAATAAAAGATCTAATCTAAATGGTTTGAATATAAAATATTCAAAATCAAGATTGTGGAAGCTAGGGTTTCTTTTTGTACATTTATTATAAAGGAAATGTTATTTAAATTTGTAATAAATACTTGAAAAGAGGCTATCATGCAATATATTTCTATATAAAAGATTTAACCCTGCCCTGAAGAATCTTAATAGCTAATGGGGGAAATAGGTGAGAGGGAATAGAATCTTAAAACAAGAAGGGCCCTTAGAGCTTACTGTCATCCTTCTACAGATAAAATAAAAGCCTAAGAGATGATATACCTTAACCATGTTCATAGTGAATTAGTTGCAGAGTATCATAGCCAAAGAGTTCTGGAGCCAGGCAGAGAGTGAGGGTACAGCTGTGATTCTAAGGGAATTAGTCCTTCTAAAACAGTATAGACACTGCCTTTACTAAAGCCTGAATTCTATACTCTCTACTGAGACTTCCTCTTAGTGTTGTGAGTTTGTTTAAATGGGTATTGGACTCACCTCTTTGAGATTGATTTTATAGTTGAATGAGGCTACTTTGGAGTTGGGAAAGACTTGAGGAGATAGGCTAACAATAGGCTATCAAAATAGTCCAGGCAAGAGATGATGAGTGTCCATGTACCTGTGTCAAAGGAGAGAAAGGGAAATATATGGGACATAAAGGTGAAAACATCAATACTTGACCATTGATTGGATGTAAGTTATAAAAAAGAGTTGAGGATGCCAACTAGGCTGAGAATTTGAGTGACTAGGAAGATAGTTGTATTCTCAACAATAAAAGGGAAAGTAGGATTTGAGAGGAAAGGTAATGAGTTCAGTTTTGGATATGTTGAGTTCAAGATTTGTATGGGACATCCAGTACGTGGATGTCTATGAGGTAGTTAGAGATGTAAGACTTGAGTTCAGGAGAGAAGTTAAAATTTGACAAGTAGATGTGAGATCATTTAGCTAATAGTAATAGCTATTATTAATATTATTCTTTGGGTGAACACTGATTTTCATAGTTACATTCCAGTATTTATATTGCATTTTAATTGGTCCATTTCCATAAAATCTTCTCAATCATTTGCTATCACATCCCCAGATGAATTTGTTTTTTTTAGACACTTACCTTCCATTTTAGAATCAATGCTGTGTATTGGTTCCAAGGCAGAAGAACAGTAAGGGCTAGACAATGGGGATTGTTCAGGATAACACAGCTAGGAACTGTCTGAAGACAGATTTAAACCCAGGACCTCCTGTCTCTAAGCCTGACTCTCAATCCACTGAACCATCTAGCTGATTCCCGTTACCCCCCTCATGAGTTTTTAACTTGATTATCAATGGGTCAATGAATAGTTATTAAGCACCTAGTAGAGCAAAGACAAAAGAAAAAAATGGGTGCAAAGACAAAAATTAAACAGTCCCTCCCCACAAGATTCAATCAAAGGAAACAGCATGTGCCTATAAAATAATACAAAATACATACAACCAAAATGGCCATTTTCTTTGTGAAAAACACCCCAGAGGCCAGATAAATGAATAATTTTGATTTTTAGGTTCATTTTTAGTCAGTGAAGCTTCTAACCCTTTCCTTAGCAATGCTATGAAGAAAACACTGCAGAATTCTTTCTTTTCCCTTCCCTTTGCTTAGTCCACATTAGATTTCCTCTGGAACCTGAAGCTAGGAGATAAAGAAATTGTAAGAAGAGACCAGTTTATGTTTTATGTGTCATTCTGGCCTTCTTGTTGATTCCTTATTGCCAGTTCTCATTGAGTTTTCTCAGGCTTCATCCAGTTACTTCAAGCCAACTGTTCAGAGAGTTTACATTTGTCTCAGCTGTGATCTCATCCAGGGGCTTTTTTCCTTCCAGTTTCTTCCTCCCAATGAGAAGAATACTGGTCTGAAGTCAGATGATCCTCCAGATACTACCTGTGTGATCATGGGCAATAATCTTAACATCTCAAGGCCTTCACTTTTAAAATAAAGGAGTTGGAGGGGTTGATTGAATGGATTGTGAGCCAGATCTAGACATAAGAGGTCCTAGGTTTAAATCTAGCCTCAGACACTTCCTAGCTATAAGACCCTGAGCAAGTCACTTAACCCCATTTGCCTAGTCCTTACTCCTCTTCATCCGTGGAACCAATACTTAGTATTGATTCCAAGACAGAAAAGTAAGGGTTTTAAAAAAAATAAATAAAGCCAAATAAGGTTTGTTCCATGGATTTTTATATAAAATATAAAAAATAAATTTTAAGGTCTCTGGATTTATGACCCTATTATCTTATCACTTGACTCTTCTGTGTTCCTTTCCAGATTTGTAATCGACTCTACTTCAGGGAGCTGCCATGCCTAACATCTGTCTGATTCTAGTTAGCAGAACATAGAATGTGACATCTATATGGGACCTGAGAGATCATCTAGTCCAGTCTTGTCATTTTACAGAGAAATCCGAGGACCTAGAGGGGTAAAATGAGTTGTCCAAAGTCACAATTAGCCAAGGGTATCCTGACTCCCAGTTCTCTGCACTTTTCCTGTATACTGTGCTTCTCTTTTAAGAATCAGGGAGTTGATCTTTTAAATTCCCATTCTCCTGGTTTTTCTGGTCTGTATATCTGTGGTCTCCTTTAAAGAGAAAAACTTGCCTGGGCTAGTATATTTTAGGGAGGAGAACTAGCCAACACCAATTTCTCCTTAGAAGCATTCCTTTTCAAGGCCTTCTGTCTTTCTTAGATAAATAACTCTTAAGTGGAGAAGTGAAACCCACCAGAAAGAACAGAAATTCGGGGAAATGATTGCTCCCTTTTCCCCCTTTCTTCATCTTTGGTGCCTAGGTTGCAGGCAGTGGGAGCATGAGCCCTCGATGGGAAGATAGATGTTGGAAATCATCAAAGGAGAGCGTGGGCAGTAACATAGCCACTTTATACCTGCTTGCCCCACAAAGGGGCGTCTGCACCACCACTACCACCCCCCCCCTTCCTCGTGGCATTCCTAGTGGTTTTGTCTGCAGGGCCTCAGGGGACTAGGCTGGCTCTGTTCCCAGGGAATTTAATCCTCTCCTTCAGGAGCCAAAAGTTATCTGGCTCCATGCCCACTGAATTTTGTCAACACCCCCAGCTGCTCCCCTCCCCTTGGTGTTTGTAATGTTAGGAATTAACAGTGTGCCCCTAAATGCGTAGCAACCTGCTCTGGGGCCAGCTAATCCTTTCCAAAGGTCCTGTTCTGGAAGGAGTTGTGAATGGCATATGCTCAGAGGGAAGATGGGTAGTGACCATCAACTCTCCCTGTCTCTGTCTCCCTGCATCTCTGCAGGATGTCAGGTCTGGAGTTAGGAAGACTCATCTTCCTGAGTTCAGATCTGGCCTCAGACACTTATTAGCTATGTGATCCTGGGCAGGACACTTAACCCTGTTTGCTTGAGTTTCCTAGAGGGAGGTAGGAGGCTCAGTAGTCAAAAGGGATATGGGTTCAAATGTAGCCACGGACAATCTTAGTTGTACAAGCCTGGGCGAGTCATTCAACCCTGTCTGCCTAGCCCTTGCCCTCTTGTCTTATGAATTGTTACTAAGTCAGAAAATATAGTTTAAAAAATCTGCAGGAAATATTTCTCCCACAGAGTAACAGTGCACAAGACAAGGTGTTCAGTTCATAGAGAAGATGGAGGAAGACCAAGATAGAAACTTTGCCTTTGAGTGGTTAATGACTTTAAGCCATGTATAACTGCCCAATGAGTGGCACAGATAAGTCTGTGAGTCTGATGAGTACGGAGCATAATGCAAACAACAGTAAGGGATTATTAACATTCGGTCTGCATTAAAATTTTTACTGGCCAACTATCTGACTTCATAAAAGAGGCCACACCTAACTTCTTCCAAGCCTGAGACCTTGCCATTTCTCCTTGACAAGGTGGAGGTGGGCACTGGTCAGAACATAATATTAGAGGGTGTTCCCCACCCATTGGCAGACATTCTTAACTAACCAGGATTGGGGTAAGCATTGCTTGCTGATGATGTGGACTAAGTCAATTCATCTCCATCATTTTTCTGGGTGACCTGAGAGCCAGAAAGTAGAGGCAGGTGTGACAGAACTGAGAATGAGGAAAGAGAGAATGGAGCTGTTTGTGTTATCACTTCTTATTTTAGACTAAATTGGAAGTGTAGGTACAGAGGATTTGGAAACAGTACTGCTGGAGGAATCCTGTTCATTCTCTTCTTCTTGCTGTGGACCTGAGTAGGAAGCTACTTTTCTTCACCTTTTATTTTATTTTATTTTTCAAAATCTGGAATAAGGTGTGGTGAGCAACCATTTTCTGCTAATGGCTTGCAAAGTGCTTGGAAGGCAGAAAAAAAAATGCTCCATTGATGTTAACTGTTCCTAATTATGGTTATCATCACATCATAATTATGGATAGCTCCAAGCTTGTTAATTGAACCCCGAACCTTGGCCTCTTTTTATTTTGAAGACTCTTTGAATTCTGCCTGGTGACTATGCAAAGCTGCGCTAATCTGCTGGTTGATGAGAAAAGCCAAGTGGTTAGGAAAGATGCTCACTCCATTTAGCCACTGCCTCTTGGGATTTTCTGGTTCTTTTTACAAGGGCTGTTCAGACAATAAGCTCACTGGTCTGTTGCACATAGTCCAGCCATGCTATTGGTAGCACATGGTTTTCTTTAAGCCTCTGTGCAGCCCTATAAAATGTAGCAGCTGTGGCTATTGATGACTCAACCCAGGAGGCAGCATGGTACAGTACCGAATTTGGAGTCCAAAGCCCTGGATTCAGATCCTGCCAAATCACTTAATTTCATAATTTGCTTCAGTGTAAAATGAAGGTATTGGACTCGTTGACTCTCAGGGTCCTTTCAGCTTTTAGTCTATTATCCCAAGGTCTTATAAAATTACCCTTAAAGAAAAAGTGTTCTCTGAAATAACACAGAAGTCTCTAAATTAGCACATGCTATGATTTGATTTTAAAACAAACAAAAATGTTCTTCCAAAGGAATTTTTTTAGCACCAACTCATTAAAGCTAATGGAGAGTGTTTTCAGTAAAAAACAAAACAAAACAAAACACCTTATCAAAGTGGTGTGCAAAGTTTCAGGGAGGAGGGTTTATATGAGCTCTGGTAAGGCTGTAGAAATGAAAAGACTGGCAAATACAAGTTAGGACCCTTCTGCTTTAATGAACTAATATTGAAAAGTTTGTCCTTGTACTCATGTGGGTCATGTATGTTGTACACTACAAGGATAACTGAAGGCCATTCTGTGTGCTCCATTGATATCCATGTGCATCTTCTATGAACTTAATGCTGGGAGGCCAGTCTGTTATAAATGCCATGAGGCTAGTCAAGTCTCATAACCTTATTAAATATGTCAAGTCAAAAGAACCCAAACAAGGCCTCTCATTTATTGGATATAACCCTGGGAAGGATTAATGGTTGGTCATAAACAAGATAAATTCACATGGGATGAAAGGAGGTGGATGGATTTCAGTCTGCATTTTTAGGTACTTACCCATATAGAAAAGATTACACACAGATCTACTAGTTGTCAACCCATCAAAGTAACAGGTATTTGCCATAAGATACATATCCCTTTACTAAAAATCTCTGGCAGACTTATTTTTTGTACACTTACATTCATAACATTTTCCTTTCTTCTCAAGTCAGGTACTACTTCCTCTCTGATCCTTCCAGTGGGAGCCAAAAGCTCTGGCTACTTTTATCCCAGTCACCAGCCAGCCATGCACCAGCCCTCCCAGACAGGGGTGCTGTTTCATGACTTCTTGCTGCTTTCCCAATGTCTTACCCACCAGCTTGGAGAATCTGAGCTCAAGTTGAGGCTTGAGTCTTTGTGGCCTGTGCTTTTTTTTTTTTTAATATGTGCTGTTACACCATTTGGATTGCACAGTTGCATCAATATTTGGAGAGTGTTGCAAAAGTTTTTTTAATTACAGATCTTCACTCACTTCTACAGCCTCTAGTGATTCAACCACCCTCAAACTTACAGAATAACCAGAGGGTTGATTAGTGGCGGTAATGGTGATGGTGGTAGAGTGTGAGAGTGTGTGTGTGTGTGTGTGTGTGTGTGTGTGTGTGTGTGTGTGTGTGTGTGTTTTACATTTCAAGGGGAAATTTCAAATGCATAGAGCACTGCTGAAACTTTGGGTTGATCTTGTGTTGCAAGTCATTAGGCATGTCAGAGTATCACATAATGAGCGCAAAGTCACTAAAAGAAATAGATTTGTAGAAAAGTGCTAAATCATAACTTTGGAGAGAAAAGAGATTTTAGTAATCAGTTAGACCAACCCCTTCAGCAGATAGATAAGGAGCTTGAAACCCAAGAAGTTGAAATGATTAGCCAAAGGTTTTACAGGCAAAGCCTGTTTGTCCATTGCCACTTTTATTTTCATCACAGAGATAGTTTTGTTTGATCAATCAAAGAATTGAATCTGAGAACTTAAAAAAAAAGTCAAAGCAGTTTTCCAATTAGTCCAGGAACTATGTGTCAGGTATGTACTAAGTGCTGGAGCTACAAAAGAGACAAAAGGTAGTCACTGCCCTCGAGGAACTTATACTCTAATGAGGAAAACAAATATATATAAAGCAAGCTCTGTACAAGATAAATAGGAAATAATTAAAAGAGAGAAAGCACTAGAATTAAGAAGAGCTAGGGAAGGCTTCTTGTAGAAGGCCGGGTTTTAGTTAAGACTTAAAGGAAGCCAGGGATGTCAGTAGTTAAAGCTGTGGAGGCAGAGCATTCCAAGCATAGGGGACAGCTATAGAAAATGCCCAGAGCTAAGAGATGGGGTGATTTGTTTGTGGAATAGCCAGGAGGTCAATGTCACTGGATAGATGAATACTTCTTGGGGAGTAAAGTGTAAGAAGATTGTCAAGGTAGGAGAAGGCTAGGTTATGAAGAGCTTTAAATGTCAAATAGAGCATTTTGTATTTGGCCCTAGGGACAATAGGAAGCCACCAGAATTTATTGAGCAGGGGGGCATGACATACCCAGACATGTATTTTAGGAAAATCGCTTTAGTGGTTGGAGGATGGATTAGTGGGGAGAGACTTGAGACAGGCAGATTCACCAGCAAGCTATTGTAGTAACCGAGGCACGAGGTGATGACAGCCTGTGCTAGTGGGGTGGCAGTGTCAGAGGAGAAAAGGGAAAATATTTGAGAGATGTTTCAGTGATGAAACCAGCAATCCTTTACAATAAATAGCTTAGACAGAAGGGTAATAGATAGTGAGGAATCCAGGATGATTCCTAGCTTGCAAGCCTGAGGGACTGGGAATAGGTTCTTGCCCTCCTCTGTAGTACAGATAGGGAATATATATATATGGAAGATGGGAAGTGGGGAGAGTTTAGGGGGAAAGATAACAAATTCTATTTCTGACATAATTGAGTTTTAGATGTTGATTTCCTAAAGACCTGAAACTTGCCTTGAGCCAATATCAAGATCTCCAAGGGCCTTTCTCTTCACTTCAGACTAGGGATCTACTATAAGGGATGGCTGGAATTCTTGGCTCTACTGTCAGCCACAGACATTGGCTCCTTTTAAAATTCTGTGATCTTTAACATTCTAACGTGTGTTTGTGACAGTGAGGTTGGATTCCTAGCTTTGGTTCTGGATTGGGTTACTGAAGAGGTTGAATCTGTGCCAGATTTGGTAGCCCCATCACTGGACATGGGCAGATGGGACTTGGCCTACCTGCTCTATCACGTTTTGACCAGTTGGCATCAGGGATCAAGTTTTAAAAGATTTTCATCTCTAGCCTTTAAATCCCTAAACTAGTAAGACCAGTAGTACCACTTGGTCCCCGTGTCCCATAGCAAACCCTTAAATTAGCATCACCATAAGGAAATGCTTTCTTGAGGGCATCATGTGTTCTACTGGTAGTATCCAAGTTAGGTCACCGAACTGAAATACCGAAATTTATGATCATTAAATGTGGAGACATATCTTGTTGCCTACAGACATACTTCAGCATCAATATGAATTGGCCAATCAGCCAAAGAAATATTTAATTTATGATTTGTGGGACATGGACTCTATTGCCTTGAAACCCTTTCAGGATGAAAGTAGAGTGATCAGGAATTAAAACTTAGTTGGAATGAAGTGTCTGTGTGTGCTCTATCTGATCATGCTCACAAAACTCATTGCCCATTGGTAACATCAAGCAAAGTAGAATTAGTGAGATAAACTGATGCTGACTGGGACCAAAACAAGGACATTATCATCATCAAAACAGCAGCTTAAATATATGGATCTGTAGTAATAAGATATTTTTACTTATATTAACGAGGGGAGAAATAGCACTTTGTAAAGGTATAAAAGTCCTACATAAATGAGCTGTTGTTACTTTTGTTGTTCATGACACCCCTGTAAAGTATAGAGAAGTAGATAACTTGAAGAGTTTGAAAAGTCTCAAAGAGGTAATGGGATTTACTCAGGGTCACACAGATGGTAGCTTATAGAGTTAATATTCAAACCCAAGTCATTCTGACTCCAAGTCTAATTATCTTTTCGCTGTTCCTCACTGGCTTTCCATTATATGGTATAAGTGCCATAAAAGATTGTAGTGAATGTGAGGCTATGAAAATTACTATCTCGGGACTTCTGGCTCAGTTTACTCCAACCTACAGCTTGTAAGACCTTTGGATGGAGGAGGATGGAAAAGTTTGATTTGGCTTTGAGGGAAAGAAGATAATAGGGAGTGCAGCTAAAGCCTTCAATCCCAGGAATTACCATACCTCTTCTCTTGACTTTCTTATGGTCTAACTACATGAAGTTCATCTTTCTTTCACAGACTGTGAGAACTTCCTACCCAACTCAACTCTAAACAAGATAGGAATGAGCGCCATCCTCACTGTTACATGCACATTCTTGGATGAGGCTTTATTATTGCCTCATATTTGATTACGGCATGATGCTCATTACAAGTGCCATTTTCCCATCCCTGCTCTCTTTGGTTGCATTGTTAGGTATTTAAGCCCTTACAGGAAATGAGACCACAATATGGATGATGTTTATTCTCTTCTTGTTGTGCAATGACCTATGATAGATGATGTAAATGGTTTGCAGCTCACCAGATTCAGTTCTCATATCTTTATAATCTGTCTGAGGTTTGACCACAATGTATTTTCTTGAATGAAACTTTCTCTCCGTTCAGCTTTTGATTTCTTTTTTCTTTTTAAATTCTTACCTTCTGTCTTAGTATTGATACTGAGTATCTGTTCCAAAGCAGAAGAGCTTTGGCTAGGTAATTGGAGTTAAGGTAAGAGCTAGGCAATTGGAGTTAAATGACTTGTCCAGGGTCACACAGCTAGGAAATATCCGAGGTCATATTTAACCTATGTCCTATCCGGGCCTGGCTCTCTTATCCACTGAACCACCTAACTGCCCCTCAGTTTTTGATGTGATTAAATAGCAATGTTAACTTCAGTATAATTTTGAAGATAGCTATACAGGAGGCATCATAGCATTTTTAAATAACACATCAATTATTAAAACTCCCTAAGCTTAGCAGTAGGCTTATCATATTGTTTCTCTAAAATGGAAATTCATGCACTATTTGTGAGAGTTAAAAAAAATCTTTGTATAACACTTTGAAAACTTTAGGACACTATATAAATGTAAACCACTCTTACTAATAGTTTCTGGATGTGCCTGCCCATTTTTAATAGAAAGCAATACAATGGACAGGCAGGTAGGTTGCCCAATGGACAGAATTCTGAGCCTGGAGTCAGGAAAACTCACCTTCCTGAGTTCAAATCTTACCTCAGACACTTACTGTCTGTATGACTCTGGGCAAGTCATTTAACCCTACTTGCCTTGGTTTCCTCATCTGAATAAGGAGATGGAAAAAGGAAAATGACAAGCCCACTCCAGGATCTTTGCCAAGAAAACCTCAAATGGTATTATGATTGAAAAACAACTCAACAATAGCAACAATATAATGGGAAAAGCTATCTTGATATTTTCAAAGGGAGGTAAACAGGAGAAACAATTGCTGGACACATAGATAGTACCTAATAAATATACATTGTTTGATTTGAGCAAGTAGAAGTCACTGGCTACCCTTGGAAGTAGAACAAGGAAAAGAAAGATTCACCAAGTACATATCAGGGATGAGATTCTGAAGACCTGGTGTTGAATCCCGGCTCTGCCATTTTCTAGATAAGTGATTTAAGGGAAATCACTTAAAAGTCCCTATAACTTGAGATTCTGATCTATACAATGGCAATAATAATCATTTTAACTATCTCACCTACCTCAAAGGTGCTGGGAAGAGCAAATGAAAGTAAAAATTGAATAAGATCTGAGTTTTAGCTCCCAACTATGCTATTATATTGCTGTATGACCTTGGATAAGTCACTTCTGCTGAGTGTCAGTTTTCTTATCTTAGATTATCTCTAAAGTTTCTTTCAGCTCTAATATTTGATTCTAATATGTTAGAAAATACTTTATTATTGTCATGATCATCAATAAGAACTCATCTATTTTAAATGACACATTACTACTGTTACTTCTATTGCTCTGGGCAAAGAATGGAAGGAGAAGGAAATAAGCATTTATTAAGTGACTACTATATGCCAACCATTGTACTAAGCATTTTGCAGATATTATTTCTGGCACTACAGCTTTGGGTTTCTGTGCTCTCTGTACACTCAAGCCCCTGCTCCAGACTGTGCCCCAGTTAGTCATTGTAATGTTGGCATATGCATGCTCAAAAGTGATGTGAGCTCACAGGAAATTGTCAGTGACAGCTTTAGGGTCTTGTGTCATCTAGAGACTGAGACAGAAGTGATATGATAGATTTTCTTGGAGGTGAGGGTCCCTTGGAGAACCCAGACAAGATTCTTTATCTGGATACTAACCCTTCAAAGGGCAAATCACTGAAACATGTTTATTTCCTGCTTCTATTTTCTGTGCCTCTGGAGAACACTTAGGAGAAATAACAAGCCTTACATATAAATGGAAATACAAACCCTGCTGGACAAAAACCTGGCTTCCTTTCTTAAATGAGGCTATTTCCTACGTCATTTGACTCATACTATTTAGCCAATTTTCCCACCTAATATGACTCTCAGTTCTCCTGTTTGTTGTCGGTGTGAGATGACACTCTTTGCAGATCTGGGGCACCCTGTGGAAACCCTGAGTTGGCTACTTTTCTCTCATTGGTGTAGATGATAATTATGTTCTCATGGGACAGGGGGCCTGGAAGACTCCATCATTTCAAGTAGAAAAAGAAATGTATGCCTGTGCACAGGGAGCCTTGAGCCTGGATCTCTGGTATCACCGAACTAGTATAGACCCACGTTAGGAATCCTCTCACTGTAGGAGCTATGTCTGCTCTATTATTTCTGTGTGCTTCAGTTTCTTTTGACACTCACTCCCCCTTGGTTCAAGTCCTCATCTCTCACACCTGGACTACTGCAGTAGCTTTCTTGCTTCAAATCTCTCCCCAGTTAGTTCATTCTTCACTCACTTTATCATATATACAACACGTGTGTATGTGTGTGTGTGGGAAGAGAGAGAGAGGGAGAGAGAGAGAGAGAGAGAGAGAGAGAGAGAGAGAGAGAGAGAGAGAGAGAGAGAGAGAGAGAGAGAGAGAGAAGAGAGAAGAGAATGAGAGCACTTGGTGGAATGGTAGAGCTGGGGCCTGAAATGAAGAAGACTCATCTTTCTGAGTTCAAATCTGGCCTCAGATACTCACTAGTTGTGTGACCCTGGGCAAGTAATTTAACCCTGTTTGCCTCAGTTTCCTCATCTGTAAAATGAGCTGGGGAAGAAAAATGGCAAACCATTCCAGTATCTCTGCCAAGAAAACCTCAAAGGAGGTCACAGATAGTCAGACATGACCAAAAATGACTCCAGAACATCAAATATAGACATATGTACATAATTTTTGTACAAAGTAACTTGGCGTGTTGTCTCCCCATCAGATTGTGAGCTTAAGTCCCCAGTACCTTTTAGAGTATCAGGCATTCTATCCACTGTGCTAACTTCCCCTAAGAGACTTAACAAGGACTTGTTGACTTGATTGACTTTCAGTTAGAAATTCTTAACCTTGGGTCCATGAACTAGCTTTCTTTTCTTTTCTTTTCTTTTCTTTTCTTTTCTTTTCTCTGCTTTTCTTTTCTTTTTTCTCTTCTTTCCTTTCCTTTTCTTTTCCTTTCCTTTCTCTTATTTTCTCTTCTCTTCTCTTCCTTTCTTTTCTCTTCTTTTCTTTTCTTTTTTTCTCTTCTTTTCTTTTCTCTTCTCTTCTTTTCTTTTTT
>NC_058131.1:621378245-621425351 GCF_016433145.1 Gracilinanus agilis
TTTCTTTCTCTCTCTCTCCCTTCTATTCTCTCTCTCTCTCTCTCTCTCTCTCTCTCTCTCTCTCTCTCTCTCTCTCTCTCTCTCTCTCTCTCTCTCCCCTCTTTCCTCCTCCTCCTTTCGACTCCCAAACTTGTGACTTTGTAAGAGGAAGCTTGTAAATAATCGGCATGCAGAAAGCTGGTAGAATGTCATTGGAATTTCCTAGGGAGGCACATTCGCAATACCACCACCCAAAATGACCCGCGGCTCCAGTCCCTACAGGTCAGAGCTCAGTGCCTGGCACCCTGATATTTTTCAGAAAGGTAAGGTTGCATGATGTCATCCTTGTCTTCCCCCATGCAAGGGAGAAATGGATCATTTTCTTCACATTTCACTAGTACACACGGCCCTCCTGACAAAGTTCCCATTGGTAGGATTTTGTGCATGCATACACAATTTGTCTGTTTTCCTTTCTTCTCCTGTCACCCGATTATATATATTTTTTTCAAATTACCAGCACCAGCAAGCTGACATGTGACCATGATCATTTAGCTTTTCTCACTTCATTTCCAGGGTGAAAATAACATTCCCCCTCTTTTTGGTTTAGCGAGTCTAGATACTACTTTTATTTATGAGTGATCAGATCATTTTTTAAAAGAAACATTTGGCTACAGGGTATTTCCCAAGAACACTGAGGACCTAGGCATTGGAAAGGAAAACATCTAGAATTGGAGATGTTCTCAGGATTGAAAAATTTTTGCGTTTTTGGAATATTTGAGCGACAGAAAATGAAAGGCAGGATTTTTGAAATACACTAAACGTACAAAATGCTCCATTTCTGTAAAATGAAGAGTTAGATTACATTTGAAGTGGAAGAAGTCCCAGAATTGGTGAAGGAAGAATCTTTCCAAGAAGGGAGAATGTTTGAAATGACACAGAATTTTACTAAGTAGCCCTAACGCGCTACTTTACCACCATTAGAAAACTCGAAATTAAATTTTAAGCTAGATTTCAAAAGTAGAATTTTTAGACTTGTCCCCAAGAAAGCAGCAAATGTTTAAATCCTAAGGTGAGATTTTGGGGACATATTTTTACATGAATGTAATGAGCTGGAGAAGGCTACAGCACAGTATGACTCACCTCATTTCTTCTTTCACTTCAATAAACAGCTTCAACATATACCGTAGTAGCACTTACTGCCTGCTTGCAAACATGTAAAAAATAAATCCACACTTTTAAAATGGCTGTTCGTAGAACATAAACCATGGGAATAATTTTTACCAGAAATAATGCTGTTTTACAACTTTGCCTATCAGTTGCGGTTTGTGTTTTCTTGGAGATCTTTCTTTCATGTCTTTTCAGAGATGTCAGATAACTGTGAAGGATGGGGTTAATTTTTCACACACTCCTTCCCACCCTTACACATACTAAACAGCTGCTACGTATGATTTTGTGGAATTTGATATTTCCAACAAAATTACTTCCTTATTTTCCATAATAATATGCTAATCAATTTTACCATAGTGATCCCAGTACATGTCAGTTCCTGACTCCTTCTAATTAGCAATGGATGGAGTCAGCAGAAGAGAAAGCCAAAAAATAGTTAACAGTGTAAAATTGTCCATCAAATTTAGCTATTATTTTCGGTACTCTGCCATGGTTGGTCTTGGTCTGCTTGGATTTTTACCACAAGTTGGGTTTGTGGTTATTTCCCCATACCCCCAAGAAATTAAATGGAATGGCCCGTGTACGTGTTTAATCTAGATGGTCCGGTTGATCAACTGGTATAACTTGTCTGAGCAGTGTTGAAAGAAAGCATGCTATCTTGCTTCTGTAGCTCATATAGAACTGCTGATTTTTGTTGGGTTTTTTTTCTAAAGATTACGGAAAGAAAAGTCAATAGTAGCCTGTTCCATATGTAACCCAAGATGCCACAGGCTTTAGAACAAGCATATTTTGCTTGTTGTGACAATTTTTTAAAAGTTAGTGGCCAAGAAACTTCAGCTCCTTTCATTTCAGAGTTTTTGCTCTTTCAAAGAAATTTTGAATTCAAGTCTTATTCCCTTTTAATCAGAGGGTTGAAATGAAACATTTTCATTTCAAGCAGACAAAATCTCAGAATCTTAGTTAGAAGGGACCTTAGAAGCCAGCTAGTCTAACTGGAAGAAGAACCAACTCCTCACCTCTTAACATACCCCAGCAAATAATCAGCTGAGCTTTGTTTGATTAACTCTAGTGATGGGGAACCTATACTTATCTTGCTTCTCTGTCTTTTTTTAAAGCTCAATATGAACAGAGACATGATCTTAACTGGGAGAAAAAAGCCTTATGCTTTTTAGGCTGACTCAAATAATCAGAAAAGTACTGCTAGGGTTGGATGAGATCTGAATGCTTGGATCCAGGCAGCCTAATACTAAGGAGCAAAGTTGAATTTCTTAAAGCACTACATTCCCTAGATGAATCACATATGTTCATAAACATAATATTTGGAACTGCTAGGGAAAGAAAAGAAAACCCCTGTTTTTAAAATTTAGATAGATTGATAATAAAGTTCAAATTTTATAATGCTTTCACTGATTAAAAGTTAGGACTTTTTACTTGCTTAAATTCATGTCTCTATGTTATTTGCATATCTATCTAATACGAATAATACAAAGATTGAAAAAATTACATTACTACCGGCAAAGAATGTTAGAGAATCACAAAACTGAAAGGGATCTTGCATAGCAATAGTCCACTTTTATTTTACAGAAAAGGAAATTGAGAGAGGTTAGGTAGTCATATAACTAGTTAACAATAAAACCAGGACCAAAACCCGTATCTCTCAGATTCCAATCTAGTTCTTTTTCTATTTCTTGTCAAAATGGACATTTAGTTTGACAAGAATTTATAGTATGTGCCTAAAGTTTATGTTCAGAAGAGATATAATTCCATTCTTTCACCAGTGCAGACCACAGCTCTTTCCCACTTTTGTAGATGGTTTAAATGAATTTCAGTAGTAAAGGGACAAAACACTTTGGTTAAAATATTACCATGTTAAGAAGAAATGACTAGGTTTTTAGCCACTAAACTTATTGTAATAGGTATGTATACATTTTATATTTCAGGGCTTCATTGAGGTAATGTTCTTATCACTGTGATACTCTTATCATTGGCATAGTTCTCCAGTTATCCATGCTTTCTGTCAACCTAGAAGTATCTCTTTTAACTTCTAAAATCCATTTAAATTTTTATTTCAATTTAAATTGAATTGAACTCTGTAACTGAATCTATTGGAGATGGTTCAGAGATGTGAAAGCTAAATATCCTATTCCCTGTGACAATTCAATCAATCATTAAGCATTTATTAAGCATCTGTTATGTTCCAGGTATTGTGCTAAGCCCTAGGGATAAAAGATGATAAAGAAATGGGCTCTGCCTTCAAGGAACTTACTGTTTGCAAGAAAAGCAGTTTACATGCATATTTGTACTTTAAAATGCAGAAAATGCATTTAAGTGTGTAATCTCCACTTTTAGAATCTAACAAAACAAAACAAAACAAAAAACATGGGGACCTTTCCTTTCATTTTCTTCATGGGGTTAGAGTTAAGATAGAGCCATATCTTATTCTATACTTCCCTGAAGGAGCTCAGTGCTACAGTGGATTGAGTGCTGTGCCTGGAGTCAGGAAGACCTGAATTCAAATCCCACTTTAGATACTTAATTATCTATGTGACTTGGCAAGTCTGTCTGATTCCACACTTGTAGAATAGAGATAATAATAGTACCTTTGTTGCTGTTTGGTTGTTTTATTTGTGTCCAACTCATCACAAACCCTTTTGGGATTTTCTTGACAAAGATACTGGAGTGGTTTTCCATTTGCTTCTCCAGCTCATTTTACAGATGAGGAAAGTGAGGCAAGCAGAATTGAGTGACTTCCCCAGGGTCACACAGCTAGTAAGTGTCTGGGGCCAGATTTGAACTCAGGAGGATGAGTATTCCTGACTCCAAGCCTGGCACTCTAGCCACTGAGCAACCCAGCTACCCCAGTAATAGTGCTTACCTCACAGGATTGTTTTGAGGATGAAATAAGATAATATTTATAAAGCACTTGGCACAGAGCATAGCACATAGTAGGCACTTAACAAATGTTTGTTCTCCCTTCCTCCTATCCTAGTACCACGTCTCCTGAGTGCTATGCAAGTGTTCTTTTTGCTTTATCATGTTGCTTCTCAGTAGTGTTCCAAGTGAGAGTGAGTGCTCACAGGATTACAAGAACTGCTATTTACACACCTAGGGCCACAAAGAAGTTTACATTTATTTTCTTGTTTGATCATCACAACCCTGTGAATTAAATGACTCAGGGATGGTGAGCCTTATTTTACAAACTGGTAAACAGAGGCTTGGAGAGGTTATGTGACTTGGCCAAGGATACACAGCCAATAAACATCTGAGTTCACATTTGAACCCAGATCCTTCTACCTCGAAGTCCATCACTCTATTAAAAATACTGTATTGCTTCTTTTTTCTTTTCTTTTTTAAACCCTTACTTTCCACCTTAGAATTAATACTGCGTATTAGTTCCAAGGCAGAAGACTGGTAAGGGCTAGGCAATGGGGGTCAAGTGACTTGCTCATACCTAAGAAGTGTCTGAGATCAGATTTAAACTGAGGACCTTTCATTTCTAAGCCTGGCTCTCTATCCACTGAGCCACTTAGCTTTTTTATCTCAGCCTCTTATTTTATGGATGAGGAAAAGAGACTGTGAAGTGACTTGTTCAAGGTGACACAACTAATAACTGGCAAAATTTGGGACTTGAACTCTTGATTTCAAGTACAGTTTTTTCCTAAACTACTACTATTAGCCATTTTCCCACTCTCCCTCCCTATTTCACATAGTCTTATTAAATATATTTCTGGAATGAAAAGATTGTCCTTCAATATGCAAAAACAAACATTTTAAACCATATTCTGAGGTTCTTGTTAAATGGTTTTACACTCAAGGTAATTTTTATTTGTGTTCCCGTTAGATACGGAGCATTGACTGTATGCTTCCTAATTGCACACAGAAAGTTCTTGATAAATGTTTGAATTGAATTATTAAGTTTTTTCTTTTCTTCTAGTTTGGCCAATTCTGACTTGAGAAGTAAGGTATTTATTTTCTGATTTTGTTCATTAAGTTATCAGTTTCCTTTTATATACCTTGGTGTACCCTACTATCAAATAAATTCCAAATAACAAAAAACTCTTAGCCTAACTTGTCAGATGCACAAACATGGTTCTAGGAACTGAGTGAGAAGAGCCATCTACAGAAAGTAGGTACTGAACAAAATTGATAAAAGTGCCAGGTGATTGGGCTCAGGAAAGAGATAACTCATCAACCCAGAATGTTTTAGCTATGAACACGAATCAGACAACAAGGATATTTATGCTCTTCAAAAATGAATTGTTCCTCAGTTGTGCCAGGGTGATATAATGAACCCTCAAATGACAATAATTTTTATTTTTATGCTGCTTTAAGTTTGCAAAGCACTTTGCGTACATTATCTTATTTGATTTTCCCAGCAACCCTTTGGGATAGATGCTATTCCCCACTTTACAGCTGAGTATAAACTAAGGCACAGAGTGATTTTCCAAGGTTACTCCAAGGGTGGTGGTTTCTTTTCTAACCACTCACTCCCTGTGCTGCCTCTCAACCATAACATGTCCAAAGTCAAACAATGCTCTGAGATTCATCTGTCTCAAGATTAGTCAGTGAAGTCAGATCAGTGCTAAATCTTGGAAAATCAAAAAGAAATGGGTAACCTTGGTCTCAGTGAATCAGTCCATTAAAAACCAGTCATTGCTAGAATTTTGTATGTAGATGAAACTTCTCTAATCTTGGTCAATGAGAAATCCTCTTTTTTTGAAAGCCTTATCTGGTGAACATGAATGAGGCAGTGTTGTAAAGAGCCAGAATATCTGAGGTTTAGCCTCAACTTTTTTGGTCTGCCATTATCTAGCCAGGCCTTACCCAAGACACATAAACTCTCTGGCCTTAATGTACCTCCTTGGGAAAAAGTAGGGTTTGGAGTACATGATTTGAATTCTGTTCTGAATATAACATTTGATGATTCTATAATATTAACCAGATTTTGAACTTTAGACATAAGATTATCATTGTACTCTCAGCATCAAGTAGCAGATCCCATAACTACATGGTAGGGTCTTAATCACCATGATAACTGCAACAAACAGTTTAGATGTTTTCTGTGCCCCGGAAGAATTTACATCCTAGCAGATGGAGCAAATAGAAACTATTCCATTTGTTGTAGGCATTTGGAAAGCAAAATTTCGGTGTCCATGTGTTCTTTGGCATATTTGAGTTGATATCATTATAAAGCTCCCAACCCAATAGTGAATGAATCTGTAATATGCTTAGATGATCGTGAACTTTGCCTTCAAATACATTTTACATTGATAGATTGTAAACTCTTTGAAGGCAAGGCTGTGTTTTTTTTTCCAACGAGGTATTTATTCTCTGTGCCAAGCAGTGACCTTGACAAGTAGGTACTTAATAAATGTGGGGTGTTTTTTTTTAAGTTGAATTCAATTTGTACCTAACCCAAGAAGAATTAGAAAATGGTGAATTTGCCATTTGGTGTTTTGGAAGAGAGTTCAATCTAGTTGACTGACAAAGTGAAATGGAATCCCTGAATGGGACTACCCCTTTTAGAACAGAGATCTTTGAACTTGTTTAAATATATACATATGTATATGTACAGATAGATAGATTATATTCCAATATCAGTTGTTTTCTTTGTAATCCTATGTATTTTATTTTATTCATTTAAAAATGTTATTCTGCTAAAAGCTCTAGGGACTCCATCAAACTTCCAAAGGGCTCCAAAACACAAAAAGAGATTAGTTACCCTTGAAGATGTCCTATCTAATTGAAATGTTTCCAGTCCAGTCTCTTTTAGCCTTAGGGATGTGCTTTATAATTCAATTTTTGCTATGGCAATGGCCTGAGTTATAAGTGATACTAGGTGATAAATGTCATTGCATGCCTAGGGTAAGTTTTCTGACAAGTGAAATATTTGTTCCAGCACCACATGTAGTTTCAGTTTCTGAAATTCCTTCTGAACTTTCACTTACCCATGTAACTTCCCTCTAAGGCCATTTTCATCCTAAAGAGAAAAATTCTGTTTGTTATTGTTACTATGACCTTTCCTATAGAATTAGCTATCAATGTACATAAAGCTATATTAGCTATCGGTGTACAGAAAGTCTTTGGGCTTTGGGCCAGTCCATGTGGACCTTGGCAAAAATGATTGGAAATAGCATTTTTCCCATCATTCTCTAAACAAACAGGATTCTGTGCATGCCCCATGAAAGTTTTCTGGGACATGTGCAAGCGTCATTTACCAGCCTCTATCAGCCTCCCCTGGCTGATATTTTCTAAGTCACACAAGTAATTCTTGTAATTTTATCCTTTGGGGGTTCCATACAGGAATGGGGTACAGGATGTAAGTGAAATCTGTTTCTGAGACTCCAAGAAAGCAGTGGCTCTCTGGTCAACAGATTCTTACAGTGGTATTCCTGAACAGGTTTTCTGTTTAGCCTTTTCATCACTCTCCTTAATGGCATGACACTCCTAATCCAGGAGTCCAGTTATATACTGCAGATACCTGTATGACAGGCAGAGCCACAGTGGGTCAGGATTCCTCTGGACAGCTCAGTTATAGCAGCAGGAATTAAGCTACCTAACTAGTGCCTAGCTCGTGTGGTCTAAGTAACAGTAATTCTCAACTCATTTTTGGCAAAAACTTTTTTATTTATAACTTAAAACATTTAAATTTCTTTGAACTGATTTGCTATCAGTAAAGTGTTATAATGGATAGAGTTCTGGACCTGGAGTCAGGAAGACTTATCTTCCTAATTTCCAATCTGGTCTCAGGCACTTATTAGCTGTGTGACTCTGGACAAATCTCTTAACCCCATTTGCCTCAGTTTCTTCATCTGTAAATGAGCTGGAGAAGAAAATAGAAACCACTCTAGTATCTTTGCCAAGAAAACCCCAAATGGAGTTATGAAGAGTCTGAAAAATGATTCAACATCCATGGAAAACTGTAGATTTGTGAGGGAAGTTCCTGTTGTTTGGCAGAGTAAAAGTGAATGCTGAAACCAGAAGGGATCCTAGAGATCATCCAATCCAATTCCTCAGAGAGAAAACAACTTGCCCATGGTTACACAGCCAGTTAGTATTAGAGCTAGGACTAGAATCCAGGTCTCTTGAGTCCAGAAGTAATATTTTTTCTGTTAGATTAGTAGTTCTCAGACTTTTTGGTCTCTGGATCCTTTTGCATTCTTAAAAATTATTGAAGATCCCCTCAAAGAATTTTCATTAATGTACGTTATATCTATTGATATTTACTATGTTAGAAAATAAAATTGATATATTTTTAATGTTGATTTGTTAATTCATTTAAAATATATTTTAATAATTTATAAATCTATCTAAATGTATAATTTAACAATGCATTATCACATACTAATATAATGACATTTTTGTGAAAAAATAATTGTAGTTTCCAAACAATTTTGTGAGAAGAATGGCACTGTTTTAAATATTTTTTAAGACAGTTGGATTCTTTCTGCTTCTGCATTCAATCTGTTAGGATATGTTGTTTTGTTTAACTACATGAAGAAAATCCAGCCTCCCACAGACATGTAATTGGAAAGGGGTAGAGTACTTTATTATGCAAATAATGTCTTAATATCATTGTGAAAATAGTTTAGATCTCATGGACTCCTCCGCAAGGGTCTTAGGAACCCTATTAAGAAATGGTGTACTAGCTAGCATATACTGCTTTTCAGTTGCCCAGAATGAGGTCTTTCTCTTTTTATTAAAGTGGTATTGCTGTTTAGTCAATTAGTCAGGTCGTATATTTTGTGACTCCATTTGGGATTTCTTAGCAAAGATACTCGAGTGGTTTATCATTTCCTTCTCCGGTTCATATTACATATGAAGAAAGTGAAGCTAACAGGGTTAAGCAAATGACTTGCCCAAGGTCACACAGTTAATAAGTATCTGAGATTAGATTTGATTCTAGGGCCAGCACTCAATCCACCATACCACCTACATACTCCTTCTATTAAAGTAATAATAATCTAACATGATTCTTACCAGCAAGACCTGAAAGAAGGACATTTTATACAAAACCTTGGGTCCATCACAGCATCTTATTTAGGTCTCAGAATAAAATGTAAGATGGCTTTTTAAACCAGTTGTTAGAAAGGGCTGTCAAGTCCTTCCTGTTATATATCTTTTTTTAACACAATGGAATTAAATTATGGGCAACATTTCATTTCCTAAATCTCTGGATGTGATAAGTACAACTACTTGTCCTTTAAATTTTATTTTCAGACTATGGATTGCTTATTTTATGTTCCTTTAAAAAAAGAGAGATCCCAAAGTGTTAAAGATGGCAAGAATCAAGTTTATCTAATCATGCAATATGTGTTCACTGCATGGTAGATTAACAACTAAAAATTAAATCTCAGCCCTGAGGCAGTGCACTTTCTAGGGGCTGAAATGAATCAGAATGATGTATCTATAATTTCTCCCATAGTGCATGTTTAAGCACTTCACTTACATATAATTCTCTAGGAGCCATATAATAAGCTTTCTATTTGATTGCCCAGTTCTCTAGGTTATATAAATAACTCTTTTGTCTCCTTCCCTAGATCAAATATAAACTTGGATCAGTCGTAACAGAACACATGCATACCATGCACAATAGGTTTTGCAGGCAATTGGGGGCAGGGAGGGAGGAAAAATACCAGAAATCCTAACCATTTCCAATTCCCTAATCCTTCCCAATTAGAAATCAAGGACAACAGGATGCCATTTTCACCACTTGCTTCTTAGGGTTGGGGTAGGGGTACAATAACAAAGCAAAGACTATGACTGAGTCCAGGTAATAACAATGAAAAGATACTTCAGGGGGGCCACTGCCCCAGATAATAAAGGCAAGCAGACTTTTAAAGAGAAATAGACTTGCTTAGCTTTCAGAAAAGAACCAGGTCTTTGTGCTAGTAAAGACATTGCTCCAGTTGAGTCTTCAATGGCTCGTGTCTCCCAGTGATTTATAAGAAGGAATGCCTTTTGCAAAGCACCTCTCTTCTTCAGGGACCCAAATTTTGTCAACATTCAACCCATCTTCCTCTCTCCTCTCCAAAAAATTCAAAAAAGATATTTTACCTCCTAAATTCATTTGCCCCTTGGAAATAGTGTCTTATCTTATGCAAAACTTTAGAGTAGATATATTGGTTCTAGTCTAGGCTCTACCATTAACTAGTTGTATGATCTAGAGAAAGTCCCTCTCCTTCTGTGGGTAAAATAAGTTGTTGGACTAACCAAAGTATAAAGTCTTTCTGGGGCTAACATTCTTGTATCTCATGACTGGCTTGTATTCTATTGTATACACGAGACAGCTTACAAGTCTCTGATTTCCCTTGACCCTGGTATTGTCTCCATTCTTCAAGTCACCTTTATTGGGGCAGTACATATGTCATTCCTCTTACAGGCTGTTGCAGTTGGGAATGTTTCTTACTTCACCGAGAAGTTATTTCATGCTAGATTAATTTCTAACCTTGAGAGCCTGAATACCAATGCTAAAATGGATGGTATGAAAAATGACTCTCCCTGAACCACATTGACTAATAATGCTATTTTCCTAAGCTAGTGAGCCATCAGAAGCCAGAGACTTTTGATTATTAGGATTTCACCTCTACCTGGAGCCCGAAGAATAGGAACTCAGTGTCACTTTATTATTAGATTATTTGTTGTTAGATGACACATCTGAGGGCCTTTTCCCTCCTTTCCAGCACAGCAGAAAGGATTGCTGTGAATGTTCATTCATTTCACAGAAGCAACCCCATATTTTTTGCTTATGTATAGGAGTGTATTTATGCCAGTGCCCTGTGATGAAGTGGTAGATACTGACATTTGAAAAGTGATCTCTTCAAAATGCTGTTAAAATTCTTACTTATTTTTGGCATCTCTATATTTTTTGTTTGAAATAGCCTTTCAGTTTTAATTGTTAAGAGCAAATAACCTTTCATTCCAACTGGGTATCAAGTTAGTTAAGATTTTGTTTGGCAAATGGCAGCATCCTATCAATGGTAGGCAGACAATTAGGTCTTTCTTCTTGATTTGTGGTAGATCTCAGGGTAAACTGACCACCAGCTGTATATTCTGGGCCTGATTCCAGGATTACTGGCTTCCTATGCCAAGCCTGCAAGTTTTCAAAAAAATGGTTGTCTATATTGGGTTGAAAAGATAAACCTTGTATAGATAACTGTTTAGAAGTATGCATTTTCTCTTCCCCTTGTACTCCCAAAACCCTGACTGAAAACACTACCCAAAATTGTCTTATTGTTTTGTTTTGTGTTTTTGGAAAATCCAACTAAGTACTCAGAAAAAAATTCCTTTTCCATTCTGGTTGTGGAAACTCCATTGACACCTCATTAGCACCTTGTTAGTGAGGACAGGGTGTGTTTTGGACAAACCGGGTAGGGAGGTTTGGCTGCTGTATGGAAAGGGTTTTCAGTTAAGCCTAATTGCTCTTCCGAAGCTTAGCTACTTAATACTGGCCAGCATTAAGGGTCTATCACCAGCCCCTTGACCATCCTTTGCTTCCTTTCATATTCTCACCTACTTAGGCAATTAGCACCTTCCTAACCCTACTCCCTCTTCATTTTTGTCCCTGTTCAACCCCAACTGCTGCCCCTGAGCTTAAGTTTATGCCACGACAACCTCCCTGGAGAGCAAAGGTATGTTCAACCTTGTCGGCCCTCCAGCAGACATCTTAAAATACAGCTGACCTGCTCTGCACTTAGAGGGAAAGAGTATTGTCTATTTGCTGCCTGCCCCTTTAGTTGGGTATAATCAGCCCTTGATTATTTGCTAAGTAAAGAGAGAAGATGGCCCAGAAGTTTGACTTTGAAATGTGTTTTTATACCAGCATTTAAATATGGGTGTGCCAACTGTTCTGGGAATTCACTTTCAAACAAAACAATGGAGCTGGGCTGTGAAGACATGACTCAGGAGGAGAGTGGAAGTTGTATGCTATTAACATCCTGTACCAGCTCTTTTCCTGACTACCTCCTGCCCCTCTCCTCGTCCCTCCCTGAACACTTAAATCATGAGAGAGACAGAAAGAAGCACTTGTCTCACTGACATACTGAACCTCCCTAAGCAAAGCTGTCCTCCCTCAAACTTTTCCTGCAGTGGAGGATTCAAGGTGTTTAAAGTATAACATATAAAATTATCTGTTTCTTCTAGATCCTGCCCCCCCATTAGTTGTATGCTTTGCTTATTGTATGGTGTATCCTGTATATTAAACATTGTGATATTGGTTTTGAATTTTTGAATTTTGAAATTCAAGTTTTGAATTTTCAGTACAAACCTAGACTACTATAGGTCATATGACAAAGATTAGAAAGGACATATCTGCCACGGGTCATCCTTAAGAAAAGATGGGAGTGTCTCACCTGGGTGGCTCAGTAGATAGAGAGCTAGACCTGGAGACAGGAGGTCTGGGGTTCAAATCTGGTCTCAGACACTTCCCAGCTGTGTAACCCTGGGCAAGTCACTTAACTCCCCATTGCCTAGCCCTTATTGCTGAAGGCAAAGGTTTTTAAAAAGAAAAAGAAAGAGAGAAAGGAAGGAAAGAAGAAAGAAAGAAAGAAAGAAAGAAAGAAAGAAAGAAAGAAAGAAAGAAAGAAAGAAAGAAAGAAAGAAAGAAAGAAAGAAAGAAAGAAAGAAAGGGAGGAAGAGAGGGAGGAAGAGAGGGAGGAAGGGAGAGAGAGAGAAGGAAGGAAGGAAGGAAGAAAAGATGGGAGACATAGGAAAGAAATTATTCACAGAATAATTTTCACAGAACTGTGAGTAACTGTTAGGTACAAGATATTATGGTAAAGGCCTGAGAGAGGTAACAGGACAAAAAAAAAATGGTCCTTGAACCTAAAGAAACTTACAGCTTAATACACAACAGAATGTTATAAGTCTGTCACAGCACAAAGTCTTGTGACATTTCTGAGGAGGCTATCACTTCCATCAGGTGAGATCAGGGAAAGCTTCATAAATGAATTGGTACCTGAGAAAGCCATTTAAGGTTGTCAAGGATTTCAACGGGCACAGATGAAGAGGTTCAGTGCGTTACCTCATAGGCACATATCATGCTAGGAGCACAGACCTGGAATGGGAAAAGAAAGATGAGAAAATACCAGGAATGGTGGGTTGTCTAATTTGGCCAGAATGCCGAAAGGGTCCTGGGTAACCCTGTACCACCCTCCATTCATTTCTTTGCTAAGCATATGTATCTTTCCTTCTCTGCAGAAATTTCTTGATGGATACGTTGGTATATTGGGGTGGAAAGCATGCTTTTGACACCAAGAATCTGTCTGTAGGTCTTGAGTGCAAGGACAGAGATTGTATCAGGTAGAGGTTTTTGTAAGTGATTCTCACCATTAAAAACCATTTTAAACTTGTATTTTACAGTGCTGCCAAGCTTCTGGACAAGAACCCATTTTCTGTCAGTAATCCAGGTCCTCTGCTTCCATCTCCCGCAAGTCTTCAATTGGCCCAACTGCAAGCCCAGCTGACCCTCCACCGGCTGAAATTGGCACAGTCAGCGGTCACCAGCAACACCGCAGCTGCCACAGTTTTGAACCAAGTCCTCTCCAAAGTGGCTATGTCTCAGCCCCTCTTCAACCAACTGAGACATCCATCTGTGATCACCACCCCACATGGACATGCTGGGGCACCCCAGCACCCAGCAGTAATGCCCAATGCTAGGTTTTCATCTAGGGGGATCACATTTTCACCTCCTAATCAAGGACAGGGACTGGGACCCTCCATGAACCTGCCCAATCAAGCTACCAATGCCATGGTGATGCATCCTTTTACTGGAGTCATATCTCAGACTTCTACTCAACCAGCAGTTGTCTTGGGCATCAGCAAAACTGGCCCTGTTCCCGCTGTGGCAGGGTTCTACGAGTATGGTAAAAGTACTGGTACTCAGGGCTATGGTTCAGATGCTGAAACGCAGTCGAGCTTCCTGCCAACATCGGGTGCTCCCTCCGTTGGGGTAACCTATGAGGGTCATTGTAGTCATCCAGGGCATCCAAAGCAAGATGGCCAATCCACCTTCCCCAAGGACTTTTATGGGCCCAATTCCCAAGGGCAACACATGACTGGAGGACAGTCCCTGGGATTCCCAGGAGAACAGCACATGAATACATCTTCCACGGGTGGTTCTAAAGGAGAAGTCGATCCCTTGCTCCATGGCACGGCATCAAATAACCAGTGGGAATGGCCACCACTTAGCCAGTCCTATGAGCTCTATGACCCAGAAGAACCCACACCAGACACCAAGTTTGGGCCTTCGACCCCAACTCCCTTCAACAAGAAGCAGAGTTTCAGCAGCACCCAGAGGCGAGGGAAGGAGGAATCCGTGCTGCCGGTGAGGCCCCTCCAGGCTCACGAGCTGAATGACTTTCATGGTATTACACCTCTCCACCTGCCACACATTTGCACCATCTGTGATAAAAAAGTCTTTGATCTAAAGGTAAGGCAGAAAAGGGCAGGGCATTTGGTTTATGTCACCCGGTCTGTTGCCCTCAAACTTTTTCCCTATCCATCATGAAAGTTTGGTGACCTTGTCTGACCATGTCATTCCTCTGCTCATTAAACCTCACCTGATTACCTCAAGAATCAAGTAGATTTATTGGCTTGGCATTCATCTGCTTGGCCCTTATCTCCCTTAGCATCCTTATTTATATCCATTATTCCACTCTTTCATACGCTCAATTTTCTTTCATCTTCCTGCCTTTCCAGAGGTTGTCTCCTACACCAGGAATGCTTTCCCACCTCACCTCTGACTCTTAGAATTCTGAACTTCCTTCAGATATAGGCTTTGAAATAACACTTTCTATACCAAGTTTTTCCTGATCCTTCAAATACTAGTAACTACACCCATCAATTGACCTTGTATTTATTTTGTACATAATTAGGATATAGTCTTATGTGTATATGTTGTCTCCTCAGAAAGTATTTGCATATCCTTGAGGATCCTATAGAATCTTTAAGATTCTCTCCTTAGACCTTCACTTCAGCTCAGTTTTCTCATCTGTAAAATGGGGATAATTCCACTTTCATGGTATTGGAATGAGGATCTATTGAAATAATGTATGGAAACCATTTAATACCCATAAAATATAGCATAAATGGGAATTCCTACTGTTATTCATCTGTCTTCAATATGTGCTGGAGTGCTCTTTGATCATTTATCTTCTTCTTCTGACCTAGGACTGGGAGCAGCATGTCAAAGGGAAAATGCACACTCAGAAATGCATGACCTTCTCTGAAAGGTGAGTTCTGCTGACAGTAGTGGATGACTTGAAGAATACATATATTGAAGTCTCTTCTTTTAGCAGGTCTCCTTTTTCTTTTTCATTTAAAAATAAATTATTCATTACAAACTCATCTTTAAATAAAAACAAAGCCAATCAAGCTTATCTTTATAGCTCTTTAAAATTAAAAATGGCTTTCATGTCTTTATTCACTGTCTTCATCCATTCATAACCATTATATACACATACACATATATTCATTTATCTCATACTAATCAGTGTGAAGGCTTAATTATGGGTTCTGCTTTCTTTCCTTCACACCATTTCATAGTAATCTTTCTCTGTTTAATTTATATTCCTCACATTTATCCATCTTAATTACATAATGGTATTCCTTTGCATTAATATAGCAGAGTTTATTCAGCCATTTCCAATTTGTTAACCATTTAAATTCCTTTCAGTTTTTTTAAATCACAAAATAGTGACACTACAAATAAATTTGAAAAGAGATTTATTTAAATAACATTTTAAGGTTGTATTTTGAAAATTAGACTATTGGAGCAGAAGGAATCCAAAAAGATTCCACTCATTTTCAATTCTACCAGCAATATATAAAGATATGTTATTTCAATAGCCCTTCAAGCTCTGAATTAAGCCATTTTTCTTTGTTTTTGTCAAGTTAGTGGCTTGAGTTCATATTTAAGAGTTGTTATCATTTAAATTTTTTTCATCAAATATTATTCATGCCAGACCTTTTGATTTTTTATTTCTAAACTGGTAGATCAGGGCAACTATAGATATATTTGCCTAGATTTTAGCAACATTTGGTAAAATTTCTCATATTATTTCTGTAGGAAGATGGAGAGCAATGGACTAGACAATAAAATAGTTAGATCTGAGTTGACTGGCCAGATTCAAAGAGTAGTCATAATGGTTCCAAGTCAACTTTGTAGAGCACTCCCTAGGAACCAGTACATAATCATGGATAATTTAACATTTTTTAACAATGACATGGATAAAGGAAAAGAAGGGAACAAGTATTTATTCAGAACCTACTATGTGCCAGGCACTGTGCTAAGCAAAAATGTCTTGATGCTCACAAGAACCCTGTGAGGTAAGTCCTATTATTTATCCCCATTTTATAGTTGAGGAACAGGCAGAGGATAAGTGACCAGCATAGATGATATAACATTTTTCAGACGACACAAAGCTAGTAGTTAATACATTGGATAACAAAGTCAGAATCTGAAAAGATCTTGATAGTCTAAAGCATTGGTCCAAGTCTAATAAAATATGAAATTCAGTGTAAAGATAAATGCCTCATAAAGAATTTTAAGAATTTTTAAGTTTAAGTTTTTTAGTTAACTTAACTTTAGTAACTTAAATTTTAAGTTTTAAGTTTAAGTTTAAGAATTCAGTTTTACCTGTGATGTGGGCTGGCAGTGGGAGCAAGGGGGTAGTAATAGGAACGAGACCCTCATTCTCTAAAATCTTGTATTTCTCACTAGTTACACTAGTTAAACATCAACTACACTTCAGTTTCAGCATTAATCAAACATGAATTGTAGATTGTTGAGTTACACACGCTGTGTACCAGATTGGTAATATTCTATGCTAGGCATCAGCTTTGTACACATTCTGTTTTATTAATTGCTTACATTGTTCATAGAAATAATTAATTACCTATAATGGTCCTCCAGTGTACCATGTCCCCTTCCCATATTCCCACTCTGAACCTCTCCCTGACAAATGATGACAAGGTGGACAGTGGAGGAACGTGGTGCTCATTGAGGTCTCCAATCTTGCGCATGCTCCTTATTCCCTATGACATTTCCCCCCACCTGAGTTTGGAAAGGGAAATGCTAAACTACCAGACCTCCCAAAATACATCAACCCTGATCCATAGAGGAAGAAAGCTTCACTTCTTGGAGGAAGCTGCCACCCTATTGTGGAGCTGCTACTCCCTTCTATCAGCTCCAGAGAGGCTAACCTACTAGTCCCTGGGCTTATCCATCAGCACTAAGGCTACCTGATTAGCCCCTAGATTATTCCACCAGCTATTAGGCTATTATACCACCAAAAAGCACTTCTCCTTCAAATAAAATTATTTTCTTATTTCTGAACTGAACAGAGTTTGAGTCTCCCATTCATGGGACGAGATGCTGCTACAAACTAGGGTGTATTTCTCCCACATCACATGTACAAAATGCTGACATCATAGTTAGAGAGCAATTTGCCTAAAAAAGATCTGGGGCTTTTATAGCAGTCTTCAAGTTATGAGTGGCCCATGTGATACTGCAGCCCCCAAAATGAATGTGATCTTGGATTATATCTTCTAAGAATAAAAGTGATTGCCTTTTGTACCTGCCTTAGACCACATATGGAGTATGATATTCAGTTCTGGGTACCAAAGCATAAGATAAAGACATGTCCAGAGGAAGGCAATGAGAGTCATGAATTGAGTCCATGTTATATGTTAGTAATGATGCTAATATTTATTAAGGTTTGCAAAATGCTTTACATATGATCATTAGTCGGTAGAACTTAAGACAGAGGGTAATAATGCTTAGCCTGAAGAAGAAAACATTCATTCAAGCATTTGAAGGAATGTCATACAAACTAGGGAATAAAATTTGACCCTAATGGGTGAGCAAAAGGTAGACTAGAAAGAGGCAAACCTAAGCTCAATGTCAGGAAAACTCCCAAAAATGTTGTTGTTTATTGACCAAAATGTTCCAGAGAAGCCCAACATTTTTAAACAGGAAAAAGGAATTATCTTCCCAGATATAAGTACCTACCCTATGTAAAAGTTCCCCAGGTCAATTAGAATTATTAAGATAGAAATAAGTAGTCCCATAACTTTAGCCCCCAAATTACAAAAATCAAAAATAAATCACTCCCACAAACACACACATATGCAAAATAAGATAAAAATAAAAATGTTGTTGTTCAGTCATCTTTGATGCTTCATGACCCCATTTGGGGTTTTCTTGTTAAAGATACTGAAGTGGTTTGCCAGTCCCTTCACCAACTCATTTTATAGATGAGGAAACTGACGTAAACATGATTAAATGACTTACCCAGGGTCACACAGCTAGTATGTGTCAGAGGCCACATTTGAATGGAGGTTCTCCTCATTCTAGGGACAGCACTGTATCCACCGCTTCACTTCACTGACATTCCTAAAAATTAAAGCTGTCCAGAAAGAGAATGGCTTGACTCAGGAGGTAGTGGGCTCCCCCTTATTCAAAGTCTTCAAGCATATGCTGGATTATTTGTCAGATGTATTAAGGTCAGGGTTCCTGTGGGTTGGATTAGATAGCCACTGAAGACCCTTCCAACTTTCAAATTGTGTGTGATAGAAAATCATTTACCTCTCTGCCAAGGCTGAGGCAAAGATATTCTTTTTCTTCTAACTTTTTGTTCTTTTTTTATATTTAATTCTTCCCTTAATTTTTTTTTTAGTGCGGGCATTCGATGTGTTGTTGGCTCAGCAGAGGGAGCACTGTGCACCTCACCAAATAGCACAGCTGTTTTTAATACACCCGGGACTGAAGGTAAGAGATATCCAGAGAATTACTAACATAAATATGAAATCAGGTTTCTGATGACACCTTGTTTGAGATTTTTCAACCCCATAACTTTCCCTGTATCCCATCTTACAAAGTTAAAAATCTTTGGAAGACCAAATGAATTCTATATTTCATGTATTAGTATTTTCAGTGTTCTTTTAAAAGTAACCTTTATATGAGTGATCAATGTTTCCAAGAGAAATTGAGAAATAATCATGATGATCATTAGCAAGTTTTTTTAAGAGAAATCCTTTTTCCCCCTTGTTAGTCTTAGGCAGTTGACATTTAAAAGCAATGTGACTGTCTCTTTTTTTCCCCCACTGGCCCTATGTAATTCCTTTAGATTTTGCCTCAAATATTGGATCGTCATTTGCTGTGGTTCCAACAAGGTCCTTTGCTCAGTCAAATCCCACTTTCTCTCCCACTGCTTCCGGGACAAATGTGAGTATGAAAGTAATTTCACCTTTGTCAGCAGCAGCAGCAGCATTTATAACACCTGTTTATATGCGGTATTGGACAAAAAAAGAACATAGTTATCTCTACTATATTTCTCTCAAATCCCAGAGTTGGATGAAGTGAATGAGCTACAGATGTGGCTTAATGTAGTTTGGAAGAATGTGTCCCCAGAGAGTAGTGTATAACTTAATTCAATACAGCTAGTTTTATAGAAAAAAAAACTTGATACATATACTTGGAAGGGGAAAAAATTATAAAAGCAAATTCCATTTTCCATTCACATGTTTTGTTGGGACCTACACTAGCTTAGAAAAGCATTGCAGCTGGTGAAATGACTTTTGACTTTTATACTGAAGTGGATTTTATCCCAAAAGAGGGTTATCCTAGACACCAGGATCAGAAAGGAAAATATATCTGAAAATAAAATCTATGTGCCAATGGATTTTAAGGTTCAGAGAATTAACTAGTTGATAATAAAAAGGTTTTTTTGCTTCTTTCCTACTCCCTACAACCTGCCTTTCATTCCCAAATAGCCATTCCCTGCTCCCTTCCACCAGTTACTATAGCTTCTTCTATCTCTCTAGGTTCTTCAGTCCTGATTCTTTCACTCATCCTGTATTCCTCAGCTCTTCCTTTAACCTTCCTTGCCTTGAGGCTCCCCTTCATTCCTCCAGAGCATCATCCTTTTTTCACTCTCCCAGAAATACATAGCAGAGACTTGGAAGCAAAATGCAAAACAAAATGTGTTTGGCTAAACTGTGGGTCTTGTATGCAAATATTTAAGTCTGTGGATCTATCTATTTTTTTAAAATTGCATGTACGTGTGTGTTTAACCAATGAAATTAAAGACATAGGCAAAATAAAATTAAATACAAGATTATAAGTGTTTCAAGAGAAGGGGTCTTGTCTTTTTAGCACACTCTGCAAGAAAATGTTTGACTCCCTAATACTGGCAATAATCTCACTGAGACATGAAATGTTCTCGAAGACTAAATCTTAGAGTACATCCTCTGTGAGCCAAAATTCTGACTTGGGCTATTACTTGTTTCAGACATTGTTGGTAGAAAACATTGAATGAATAGAAAATGAGACAAGAAAAGTGAAATATAGGGCTTTATTAGGGAGCACTAAAATAGTGGATTGATGAAATGTGAAGAGTTGAAAAAAGATTGTCTAGACCCAGGAAAATAATATACACAATGATTTGAACAATATCAGTCAAAGAGTGCAAACACAAAATTGAATGCTGCATAAGTATACAGAACAAGCCTGGCCTCAGAGAAGAGATGAGAGCATGTACTTCCCTTCCTTCACAGAAATGGGAGAGAATGGATATAAAGCATCGTACTCATTGTCAGACTTGGTTGCTGTGTTGGTTAGATTTCCTGAAATGCTTTTTCTCTCTCTCTTTTTTAATTCTTTGTTCCAAATATGACTTGATAGATAGGGGAACAAAATGGATACATTTGGAAATGAAAATAAAATAAGAACAAAAGATATTTGTAAAAAATTTTCTTTAAGAAAAGGGAATACCTGTACCACTGGCCACAGGGAGGTTTCTGTGCCTGCTACCAAGGACAAGGAGATCAGTTTGAGGGCAATTGTGTATGGGCAGAAAAGGTAAAGTCAGGGAAGACGAAAGGATTACAGAGTGATAATTGTATATGGGTTAAGGCCAAAATTAAATCATTCTATTAGAGTAATAAAGATAGACAGTATCTGTTTAGAAACCTTGCAGTGTTTCATCTCCAATGAAAAGAAATAACTTCATTCTGTCTTCTTAGCACTGTTGTTGGTTACTGAATTTATTGACCTGAGTATTAGGTGTCCACTGACCATGTTCCACAAAGCCAAAGGTGGTGCTGTCCCTTTATTGGGAATCAAAAGGACAAGTTTCAGATCTCCATTCTGTCACTTACTAATGGTATAACCTTGGTTAAATCACTTTAATTCATGGCGCCTTAGTTTCCCCATTTTATTTCCCTTCCATTTCTAACATTCTATGATCCTATTACCTGGAGAATTATAACAATTGTCATTTACCTCTCAGGGGCAGCTAGGTAGATAGAGCACTTGGCCTGGAATCAGGAAGACCTGAGTTCAAATCCAACCTAAGACATTTACTAGCTATGTGATCCTGGGCAAGTCACTTAAGGAAATGGCAAACCACACCAGTATCTTTGCTCAGAAGTCTCCATGCACAGTATGGTCACAAAGAGTTAGATGTGACTAAATGACAGAATAACAAAAATTTGTCCCTGGTTGGTTCTTAAATTCAGCCCTGACTGGATCATCAAATTACTTGCCTTTGATGTTCTCAGTTTTCTGCTTTTGAAAGAATGAACCAAATGCAGGTGTGCCCCCTCTTTAAGAAGACCAACATATAATAATTTGGTAATACAGAATCATAGAATGTTGGAGCAAGAAAAGAACTTAGTCACTATGGAGCCAAACCTCCTCATTGTACAGATAGAAGCAAATAAATGGATGAGAGGGATAGGGACTGGGAAAGAAGATCCACATTGCAAAAGTATTCTTTCCCCATCAGAGGGTTCCTTTAAATTATTATTTTGTTTTGTTTTTAAAACCCTTACCTTCCATTTTAGAATCAATACTAAGTATTAGTTCAAAGTCAGAATAGCAGTAAGGGCTAGGCAATTGGGGTTAAGTGGCACTCCTGGGAATTATATAACTAGGAAGTGTCCAAGGTCGCATTTGCAACTCAGGACCTTCCATCTCTAGACCTGGCTCTCAATCCTCTGAGCCATCTACCTGTCCTGTGTTCCTTTAAATTATAAGCAATTTTGTTCAACTGATACAAGTCTATTTACATGCAATTTTTATGAAAAAACAACCAAATACAGGAAAATAGAACTAAGATTTTGATAGTGAATAATCATATTGTTTATAGAGAAAAAAACCAATTGCTACCATTAATCCTCATTACTTCTGAGTAAGACCACTGCAATCTGATAGATCAGGTGAAAATCTCCCTTTGGATTGAGTAACAGTCCAAATGACCCATCTCCTTCATCCTTCTTGCTAAGGCAAATGCCTTGATAGATACAATGAGGCAAAATCTCTTGACTGGGACTGGATGGCAGCTTTGTGTTTTCACATATGTCTGGGGCAGTTTAGAAAGATTACATGGGATTGATTGTATTCATATATCACCAGGCAGTCTGCATCTTGTCTTTCACCAGCTGGGGTCAGGGCTTAGAAATGATTATACCTTTGTGAACCAGTATTCACTTTCACTAAAGCTGCTGCTGATGGATAGAGCAGCAGGGAGTTTATACTTGGCTATGGAGTCATCATAAACAGAGTAATCAAGTTTCTGGAAGGGGCTGCCTGGGTGCTCTTTGGCTGTAAATAGCTTCCTAGCATCTGCAAGAGGTAGATGCAGACTGACAGGCTGCCTGTCCCTATAAAATGGCCTTTGGGTTTTCACAGCCTCTGTGGTGTTTATTTAGTGCATGGTGCCAGAGCTTGAGGCACTTGTGACCCAGGGACATTTGAGGTCTTCCTGCAGTTAGACAGCTGTTAGTATTGGTTTTGTCTTTCTAAGACCTTAAGCATTAGGGTGTTCACATAAATGAAGATTCTTAAGGCATAGAGAAAAGTGGCAGTTTGCAAAGATGCTAACTGTTAGTTGTCCAAAAGAAAGCATGTGCATACTTCAGACCAAACATGAGGCAATTGCCCTTTCCAGTGTGAGCATTTATACCTCACATATAGGCAAGTTTTACAAATCGGAGCTTGATTTTTATCTTGTTGATTGTCTAAACTTTAAAAAGTTATTGGAAAATGTTAACAGAGCGGATTAAGCTTACAAGTTTGTCATGTGTACGGCTGCTGGTTTTTTTTTTTTTTTCAGAGAGACTATTGTTAGACATTTCCTGGTATCTTCCTACTTTGGACAATTGTCCATGTACTGAATGCCAGTCCATCTACTTCATTCCATCCTAATACTTTTATATCTGCTTTACTTCATTCTGAACTCCAACTTCAAAAACAAACTTCAAATACAAACCTTGGTTGGCTGGTAAAAACTGAAAGAATAGATCCCAGTCTCCTGCTTTTCAGGGCCAAAGATGCATCTTTGCCTTTGAACAATCTTTCCCTTTACTCCTCTCAGAAGGATATCACTTCTATTTTCACATTCATGTATAAGAATGACAGTTGAACTCAGAACTGAGTAACCTTGGTCGGCTCCACAGCTCTGCTACTAACTAGCTATGTTTCAAGTCATTTCCTCTATTTGACTTTCAATTTCTTTTCATCTGTAAAATGGTGGAGTTGGATTGTAATCAATCCCTAAGAACCTTTCTGGCTCTAATCTTTAATGATTTTAAATAGTTAATGGAGGAGAAGCAAGGTGGTGCAGTTGATAGAGACCCAGACCTAGAGATAGGAGATGCCAGGTTCAAAACTGGCGTCAGACATTTCCTAATTATGGAACCCTGGACAAGTCATTGCCTAGCTTTTACCACTCTTCTGTCTTGGAACTGATCATTAGTATTGATTCTAAGACTGAAAGTAAGGGTTTAAAAATATAGTTAATGGATATATTGAAGGAAGTTAGTTGAAGAACTTCCAGTTAATTTTGGTTCAAGAAAACTGATCACTTCATAGACTACCAATATTAATGTGTATTAGAGAGCTTTTAGAGGGTCCCAAACTCTAGAATTCATGTTCACTCGCTAGCTGTGTGATATCCTCAGAACAAGAATGAGCTAGAAAAACTTAATTGATGTTTATGTTCAGGCATAAGGAGTGATTGTATAATTTAAAGAGACTTCCAGAATCACAGAAACTCAAGTATTTGTAAGGGGCTTAAGTAGGAAGAAACTATACCTTTCTCAGGGCAGCCTGGAATAGCGTGAGTTTTTTGGCTGCCATTGTCACCTTGTTGACTCTTGTTGAATCTCCAGTCTACTAAGACTCTCAGATTGTTTCCATAGGAGGTGCTGTCTAACCACGTGCTTCATCCATCCTTAAATTAGAGAGTTAAAATTTTTTTGAACCAAAGTATAAAACTTTACACATCTCTATTAAGTTTCATCTTTTTAAGATGGGCATCTTTCTAGCTTATTGAGATCTTTTTGGATCCTGACTTTATCTTCCACTATGTTAGCTATCCCCTCTAACTTCATGTAATCAACATATTTGACAAGATTGCCATCTCTGCCTTCATTGAATCTATTGAATAAAATGTTAAACAGCACTGTACCAATTCTTAGAGACCCCATTTCTATTTATCATCAACTTATTTCAATTTGTTGGGTGTTCAGCTCACACATTGTAAAGGTGAGGTGATTTACACAAACACATTAGCACAGGGTCATGAGCTCCAAGTCAGAATGAAATCAGGCCACTACTAAAGGAAGTCAGGTTTGGGGGAATGAAAAAAATTGTTAAAATTGGAATTGACACTTCAGCGAGAAAGGGAAGCCCTTCCCTAGATTCCTGAAGCTCATTGCTGTAGCCACATTTTTATAGTAACTTAGGGGAGGTGAGTCCTTTTAATTGAACTCTTTGAACCTGTCTCCAAAGTCTAATCCCTTCCTGCATGTCAGGCCAGGCAGTGGAAGATTTTGAAATCTGCATGCCCTGGTCTGTTTGCTATCCTCATTTTCCGCCCAACTATAAAAAGTTTGCAAGCAAGTTGAATGATCTGGGAACCAGGCACATGAAACTTCAGAAATCGGTCTAGAACAGAGATTGGCAACGTATGGCTCTTGAGCCATATATGGCTCCACCTCCCCACCTGCCAGTCTGGGCAGAGCCCCAGGATGTGCCCCAGGGACCCTTCAGCCCCCACCCCATATTCCAGCACCTTCCGCCTCCATCCTCCTCCTTCCGCAGGCGTTTATGGCTCTCATGGCCAAAAAGGTTGCCTACCATTGGTCTAGAAGCAGCAGGCAGCATCCAATTTTAAATGAGTAGTGCCAGTATGTATGCAAAACCAAAAGCTTCCAGTGTCTTCCCGGAGAAGGGACCCGCTAGCCTGAATCCCCAGACTGATTCCTGTTGGTTCAAGGGTTATATTCCCATATATTAAGTGGGAGAGTTTTGAAGGTAGCTCAACATCTCACTCTCATGTGTGTCCAATTCCTGGGACTTTCATGGAGTCTGTGTGCATTAGAAGATGAGGCCCAAAGAGGCCCAAAAAACCTTGTCACTTTAAACTATGGCATAAATACCCCACAAAGAAAATGTCAGTGGATGAGCCATTACAAGAATTGTTAGATTGCTTTGCAGACTCTGCTTATCTGTCCCAAAGCATCTCTCTCTAGAATTAGTGCTCAATAAATATAGACCATAGCCCTGGAATATATCTGCACACACATGTGTTTTCTATTGATCTCAGTGTAGCATAGAAACATTAAAGTTCCAGAGAGATATAATCAAACAAAGAAAAGGCAGGTATTTGTGATCCAAGGAAAATTAATCAAGCAGACACATTGAGACACCATGTCATGGTGATGGAAATAACACTGGACCTGAAGTTTGAAGACTGGTGTTCTTATCCAAGATCTACTGTTGACTGATTGTGCAAGTCATTTCTTTTCTCTCAGACTTAGTTTAGAGCTTGGACTAGGTGTAGGACAAATTTTCTGTTTTTGTAAAAACTGTATTCACTTTTAGAAAATCAATTAATCAAGGAGGGCAGCTCTGGGTGGTGTGAAAAGAATCCCTTTTTGTGAAAAAAGAAATTGCAGAGATGTGAGCTTCTAATTTTGCTTATTACTAGAGTCTCTAAGGAGGGTATCCTGTGACATAAAGAAGTACACAAGAAATATAAACAAAAGATGATCTTATACATGTGTGTATGGTTGTACATATAGACAGCATGGCATTAGTTTAAAAAAGTCTCACACATGAAATCCAGAGAACTAGGTTTGAGTCCTGGCTTTGCAACTTATTAGCCCTTTAATCTTGGGCCAATTATTTTACTTCCTCCATGCTTCATTTTCATCATCTATAAAATGGAAGTAATTGGGGGCAGCTGGCTGGCTCAGTGGATTGAGTGAGGCCTAGAGATGGGAGGCCCTAGGTTCAAATTTGACCTCAGATACTTCCTAGCTGTGTGACCCTGGGCAAGTCACTTGACCCCCATTGCCTAGCCCTTACCGCTCTTCTGCCTTGGAACCAGTACATAGTATTGATTCTAGGACAGAAGATGAGGGTTTAAAAAATAAATAAATAAAAATAAAATGAAGAGTAATACTTGTATTATCTTTCTATCAATGTTATTGCAGGTAAAGCACTATATAAATTTGAGATACTATTGCTCTTCCTATTGTAGAACTGAGGTGGTGATCAAAAAGGGGGAATACAGGAATTTCCTGTTTAGACAAAAGAGATTTGAGAAAGCTATCATTATCACCATTCCTTTGGTTACTCTGGGAAAGTTTCCAGAAGGAATGGGATTTTAGGACTTGCCTAAGGGTACTAAGATATATATTTGTCAAATAAAAAAACATTTTTTTACAGGCCTTCATGTTGGCCCCTTTCCTGACAGTTTCTGCCCCTGTGATTGATTGCTTTTTATTGATTTAATGGTATGTTTGAAAGTATTTGTTCTTTGAGAGGTGAATATTCCAGCTTAGGCAGTAGTGATTGCATTCCTAATGTGGGAATGAGACCTTCTCAGACTTTTATTTCAATCTAGAAAGAAAGTTTCGAAGCTAATCCTACTGTTTGCTTCCCTAGTCAGTAGCCAGTGGGGCAAAGAGAAGCATTCCAAAAGCCTTACAGAGTTTTGGGGTAAGATTGGACTTTTTGTCGTTCACGGTGCAAATAGAAATTTTGCCCAAGGGAAGTTGTATGTTGATCACAGAAGACTCAGACACAAAGCTCTGGACTTGCCAAACCCAAATGAGAAATCATTTTGCTGAACTTGATCTTGAAAGCTCTCTTGATTTCATCTTCCTTTGAACAGCTCACTCTAATTAAGTCTGAGATCCAGAGCTCTTTAAAAGACACTCCCATCCATCTCCTCAGAAGTTCTCAGTGTCATTAGCTCAGTTCAGTTACATACCCCTCATGTGTAGATCTGTCTTTGCACAGAATACAGAAAGCTCCATTTCCACTTAAGGGAGATGGGCAATTGCTTTGGGAACTACATTACAACACGCAGAATGCTCTTTCCACTTTGGGGAAGCAGTTACCACTGGGAGACCAATGGATGTCTAAATACCTTTAGGGAGAGGGGAGAGGGGAGAGGTACTGTTTGAGGCACTTAGCCTTCTATCTAAGCCTAAACTTCAAAAAAAAAAGGAATTTTCAGTGACTTTATTTCTAGTCTAAAAAAAGAGATAAGTATTTTTGAAATGGAATGGCCAAGGAATAGCTTTTGTATAAGTCTCCAAATAGATTTTTGTATTTACATAAGTATAATCCCCATTTGAAGTAAGACTTTACTTTAGCTATGGAAGGTGGTGATTCTGGAAATTTAAGGTATAATCTTGTAACTCACTTGTTTAGAAGTGAGTCTTTCTGTTTCATAATGCACATGATTAGATTTATGGTGCAATAGTTCTTGAGCCACTAATATGTGCTAAGCATTATGAGCATAAGAAGAATATAATTCCTGCCCTCTGGAAGCTTCTATTCTAAGGGCTTTACCCAGTCATCATGAAGTCTTTGTATATATGTAGGGGCCTTGGTGTGTGAGCATGGAGTCTTCCTCTCTCTCCATTCATTATACAAACCCTGGAAACCTGATTCACCTTCTCATGCATTCCTGTCATATTCTCCCTTCTTGGATCCTACTTCTGAGTAGTCAAAGCTTTTTGGAGGAAATTATAAATTCATTTTCTCTAAACCCACCCAGGGTCTCACCATTGCACTACAGTCCTTTTTTTCATTTGAACAATGCCCTATTTTACTCCCCACAATGGCTTTTCATAGACTGTGACTTTAGAGCCAAAACGTTCCCTAGAGATTATTTTGTCCAACCCCATCATTTTACAGATGAGGATTTGAGATCCCAAGAGGTTGAATGACTCGCCCAATCTCACAGAGGTTTTAATTGGCAGAACCAGGAGTTGAACTGAGGTCCTCTGACTAATTCCAGAGCTCTTTCCATTGTAGCATGAGCTTTTCTGAACTCTTTCATCCTGCCTCTAACCTCAAGTTTCACTCAACAAACCATCTTTCTTCTTTATTGAGAAGACTGAAGCCATCTGACCTGAGTTCTCTCAATTCCCCTTCGCCCCACTTCACAAGCTTTCTAAACTTCTGCTGCTCTTTGAGGATGAGATTGCCCCTCTCCTTACCAAAACTAGCCCCTTGGTTTGTAACCCCAAGCCCACCCTTTCCCTTGCCTCTGGTGGCTTGCTGCATTAAATGTTATCCTGGTCCCAAACCAGTCATGCCCTTTCAGATACAGCCAATGTGTGAATTTGTTTTGCTCTACTATGTTTGTAAAAGAGTAGATTTTTATTTATCAGGGGCAAAGGACTTATGAGAAGAATGGAGGGCAGTAGTGAAAGTGATATTTAAAAAAAGAAGAAAAGAAAGAAAAAGCCAGCAATGATGCATTAAATATACACAGAAGAGGGGGCAGCTAGCTGGCTGGGTGGATAGACAGCCAGGCCTGGAGATAAGAAGGTCTGGGTTCAAATCTCTCCTCAGACACTAACTATGTGACCCTGGACAAGTCACTTTATTTTAATTGTCTAGTCCTTACCACTCTTCTGCATCAGAACCAATACTTAGTATTAATTCTAAGATAAAAGGTAAGAATTTAAGAAACAAATGCAGAGAAGCAAGCAGAAGTAAATTCAGAAGTAGACATTGATGAACAGGGGCAGCAGCTATTATCATGTTAAATGTAATATGTGCTTCAAAAATAATAGTCATAAAAACCATGACCCCTTCATATTCAAGCTCTATCTATCTATTGGCTCTTTTCACAGTATTTACAAATATATTCAGGTTGTTATTATCCATCTAAAAACAAATCTGTTTTTAAACCATGCACCCATTTACTGCTAAACTCCTAGCAGTCTAGTTTACATTCGCCTTTTCCCTACCAACCACTTAACTCCTTGCCTTCTGGCTTTAGACTTCACCCCTCTAATGAAATTTCTCTCTCAGAGGTCATCAGTGACCTTCTAAAGATTAAGCCCCAGGGCCTTTTCTCAGTATTCCTCCACAACAGTCAGCTCTCTGGATGTCTCTTCTGGCTTTGGGGACCCAACACTCTCCTGCTACCAATTGTTCTTTCACTGATTCATCTTTTTTTTTCCCTCCACCCTACAAAGTTTGGATGTCCACTATGGCTATCATATCCTCCTCTCAATACATTCTCTTCCTGGGTGATCCCATTTTTCCCATGAGCTCAGTAACAATCACTGCACTGAGGACTTCAAAACTAAATCTCTTTGAATAAAAAAAAAACTTCAAATTTCTTTCTTGCTGCCATGTTTGTACCCAGAACTTCAAATGGAAACATGAATTTGTCTTCCCTACCCCAAGCCCCCCCTGCTCATCTTCCCGATGTCTCACTTTAGAGAGAGTTACTGTTCCATAGTGGGCAGAATGCTGGACTTGGAGTCAGGGAGACCTGAGGTCAAATTCTGTTTCTTACACTTTTGTTGTTACTGGATATACAACCATGGGCAAGTCCACCTCGCTTCATCTGCAAGGTAGGGATGATATTTATAGCACCCATCTTTCAGAGTTGTTGTGAGAATAAAGTGAGAATATGCATATCAAGCATTTTGCAAACTTTAATGTATATTATATAAATGTTAATTATCATCATCATCATTATTATTATTGTTATTTCCAGTTGTTTAAAGTGTAGTGCAATGAATAAAGTCCTAGGCCAGGAGTCAGGAAGACTCGAGTTCAAATCCTGTCCCAGACACTTTTTAGTTTACTTATTTTTACATAGTTTAATTATTATTTTATATAATATAAACTTTTTATTACATATTTATTATTATATAAAATTACATAAAAATTTATATAATATAATCTATATTTATATAGTTTAATTATTATTAGCAGATTATTGAGCAAATCATTTTTTAAAAAAAACAACCTGTATTTGCCTCAGTTTCCTTATCTGTAAAATGATGAAAACAATAGCACCTCTTCCCAGGGTTGTAGTGAGATAAAATGATGTTATATTTGTAAAAGTGCTTTGTAAACCTTAAAGCACTATGTTATTATTATTATTATTATTATCATTATTTATCAGTCACCCAAGCTTGAAATTTCAGATCTTTAATTCCTTCATCTTCCCATAAAGTCAGTTGCTAAGTTTTATGAATTCATTCTCCCCAATATCTCTTGCCACCCATTCTTTTCTCTCATTCCCACCACTAACAGTTTACTTCAGTATCTCATCTCCCACCAAGACTATTACAAAAATTTCCCAATTGGTGTCCCTGGTCCAGGCTCTCCATCTCTCCAGCCTTTCTTTGCACAGTTGCCATCCTGCTAATGCATGGGTCTAAAAAAAATAATAAATCGACCATCTTCCTTAAAGTATTTCAGTGGCTCCCCATTGTCTAGAAGATATAAACTCCTTAGCCTGGCATTTAAGGCAATCTGCAATCTACCTTTCCAGCCTTATTTTACATTGCTCCTTTCAAGCCAAATTGGACATTATTCTTTGTTCCACCTAAAACTGGTCTACTGGCTTTTTCTTGAACTCAAATGCCACCTCCCCTTTCTATGGCTTCATGTATCTTTTCTCTGTGCCTGGAATACACACCCTCTTTATCTCTGCCTTTCATAACCCTCTTCTTTAAAGGCACAGTTTAGGTGCCAACTCATCTATGAAAGTTTCTCATTATAATCCCCAAGTGTGAAAGTATTTTCTCCTCCTTCAAGTTTTTAAGAACACTTTATCTAGGGCTCTCCCTAGCACTAATCACATGCTACTCTGAATTATGCTTATCTGCATATAAGTCATATATCTTCTTAGAATGTAAAGTACTTGATGATAGGCAGGGGCTATGCAGTTTTATCTTTTATCTCCAGTGTCCGGAATAGTGTCTTGCACATACTTAGATACTTAATAAGCATTTATTGAATTGAATTAACTGGAATTTGTCAGCATACCAAAAGTTTCAATCTCTGCCCTCAGAGAGGTTCTATTCTAATGTCTTCAGGGAGGGGCTCATTGTGAATAGATTCCTTTTCTTTATTCACAGCACAAAAAATATGTCAAATACTACTTGGGCTTGTAGGTATCTAACTCTGAGAGAATATTTGATTAAATATACTCATTTCCAGGAAGCCTTCACTAATTTTTTTAAAGTAAAGCCCCCCTTTCTCAGAACTTTCATCATGCCTTGTTCATGTTCTTTACACCTGTATTTTGTTTTGAATTCTTTTATTTTTTTGCATCCCCCTGCTAGTCTGTGTTCCTTGAAACAGGGGCTCTTTTTTATTTATTGTTATATGTCTCTGAGCTTGGTACATGAGGTGAACTTTATCACTGTTTATTGACTGAATGAAAGAATGATCAATTGATTGAATGAATGAATGAATGAATGAAGCATGTTTTTTGAAGACCAGCACTGCCATTTGTTCCCATTAGTTTTCACAGCGGAAAGCCACTGCTGGTCGAGTGGTTCACATCTGCAATCTCCCTGAAGGAAGCTGCACTGAGAATGATGTCATTAACTTGGGACTACCCTTTGGAAAAGTAACCAATTATATTCTCATGAAGTCCACCAATCAGGTTTGTTTATCTTTCCTTCTCCCTTCAGCTGCAATCTGTACTTTTGCATTGGAATACATGAAATCTGCTTAAAAGCAGAAAGGGTTGTATGAGTTTTGTATAGATAAGAATGACATTAACTAAAAAGTACCCTTCTCCACATAAGAGCTGAATATTCCCAATTGAAAATTTACTTAAAGTTACTTTTTCCATTGGTTGATATTTTTACATGAAACCAGCCATCATCCATATTTCTTTGCCCTATCCTCTTTGAAGAGATTGTCACCAGTGATTGAAGCAGGGGGCTAAGATCTGTGACTGGTGAAATGAGATAAGCCCAAAAGAGGATAGAGACATTGACCTTGGCCCCTGGAGCTCCATTGTCTAATCACAATACTGTATTCCATATCAACTCCTTGAATGTGTTAGACTGAATTTAGAGCCAGTCAGGAGCTGACTGGGAACAGACTTTAGTAATTAGTCCTTTGTGGCAGTTCTCCTTTTTCTGTCATCTAGCTCTTCTAAGAGCCCAAAGTCAGCACAGGAATGAATGAGAAATGATTAAAGGATATATCACTGTGCTCACTTATACATGAGAAGCAGAACCAGTGAATGGTCTTGCATTTCCTGAGATGCCTGGTATTCTGAGGACTGAGTATTTTTAGTTCTATTTCCAAAGGCAAAAAAGTTTACACTAGGATCTTCCTTTCAATTTCCTAATAGGAGTCAGAAAAATCTTACTTTTACCTCCAACTTAAGGTACGCAGGAAAAAGCCTTTCCCCCCATGATGACTCTTAACTAGACATAGTTCTTTTTCCTCACCATAGTTCCCGATAAAATTTGGCAACTCAGTCACAAATTTTCCCCCGTTTATTTGCTCAAACTACATACATGGTGAATAGCTACTCTCTCCGCTTCCAATATGAACACATCGAGATTCACTATTTTGCTTTGGATTAGCTATTTTTTGCTTCTATTTGATAGTTGGGGCACAGCTACTAGAGTATTTTTATATAAAAATTACATAAAAAGTTGGATGGCAGGGTTGGGATTCTGACCTATGGTTCCTGTCTGTATAGTCCTTCTCACTCTACTATGAGCCAGACTAGACCAGAGAATAAAAATAATTTGAAATGAAAAAAAATTTTAAGTATTTCATATAAACTTTCCCCACTCTGAATCTGTCACAAAAGATTCAAGTCAAAGGTGTGAGAAAGGCTTTGAGTCTACATAAGCTTGGAACTGCCTAGTTACTAATGTCTTTTCTCTTCTACCCTCAAGGAAAGTAGGATCAAGTTAATTTCATTTCATTACATTTTTTAAAAAGCTAGAATAAACAGGTTAAGCCAAACAAAATAGTCCAGTCTCATAATCTTCCCCACTACCCACACACACACCCATAATATTTTATTTGGGGACTAAAAGAGAAAAGAAACTGTGAAGTCATTAAAATAGTTTTCTGTCTTCTTGACACACAAATAACACATCCCACCTCCAGAATTTGTAGGCATCTTATAACTTCAGTGACATATGTATTTCAAGCTTGAAATCAGAAGGAATGAGTTTTAACCCAGGATTTTCAACTGCTTCTTTTGTGATGATGTTAGGCTTGTCATTTCCCTTTTCTAGGGCTCAGTTTCTTCATTGGTAAAATGAAGATGCTGCACTGACATGATTTCCAAAATCCCTTCAAGTTACAGCATTTTAGATTCTATGATTTCTGCCTCCACAGGTGGTCAGGATTCAGATAATTCAGGCTTAGAATTATGTCTCTAGTCACCTAGATCCATCATCACCATCATTAATAAATATGAAATATCTAGTTCCAAGGATCAAGTAGATGCTCAGTAAAGTCTATTTGATAGACTTGAGCCTCAGAGAATCGCTTTTATGTTATGTCACCCAAGATAGGCATACATACTTAGAGTTTAACATGGTGTGAACTTAATAATAGCTGGTGTTTATACAACACCTTCAAGTTTTCAAAGCATTGGACATACATTATTATCTCATTTCATCGTTTAACAGCCTTCTGATATAGGTACCATAGGTAGTATTATCCTCGGGAAACTCAGGCTTCGAGTAATTTAGTGACTTGTCTACAATTATGTAGTTAGTATGTACAAAGAGAGACCTTATAAGCCATGTACTCCTAGTCCCTCAGTTTCCCCATCTGTAAAATGCAAACATACACAAGATGGTTCTTATAATATCCCTTCTAGCTCTAACTCTGATACTATGACAAGTATCACTGCAGAATTTGAACACACATTTTTCTTTATACCAAGCCCAGTGCTTTCTCCAGCATAAATTAATAATAAATTACCATTAGATCTTAGGATCATACCATCAGCAAGTATTTATTAAACCCTTATTTAAAGCCCAGGCACTGTGCTATATAGTGAGGATTTTTTAAAAAGGTTAAAAATAGTCCCTGACCTCGGAGAACTTATATTCTAATGTAGAAAATGTCAATAAGTAGGTATATACAACATATATACAAAAGAGATGGAAAGTAATCTCAGAGTGGAAGTCCTTAATAACCGGGGAAACTGGAGAAAGTCTCCTACAGAAAACTGACTTTAAGTTGAGTCTTAAAGAAAGCCTAGGAAGTTAAAAAACGAAGAAGAGCATTCCAAGCATGGCAAACAATCAGTGTTTAAAAATTTAAGCTAGGAGGGACCTTAAAAGTCATGTCATCCAGTCTCACATTATGATGGGGTAAACTGAGGCCTAGGTTGTAGGTAATAAAGATGAGAGTCAAACTTATACTTCCTGACTCCAGATGAGGGATTTTTCCATTATACCAGGAGACTTGAATAAGGAACGATTTTGTAGTGGGACTCTCTTAAAACAAGGTGCTTTTGATATAACAGTAAAAATACCTCCTTGCCTGAGGGACCAAGATTGAGTCTCCTGGTGAAAAATAGAAAATGATAAAATATGAGTCCAACAAGTATCTTTCTTTTCCTTTGTTATAGGCCTTTCTGGAAATGGCTTATACTGAAGCTGCCCAGGCAATGGTACAGTATTACCAAGAGAAATCTGCTGTGATTAACGGTGAGAAATTGCTCATTCGGATGTCCAAGAGATACAAAGAACTGCAACTGAAGGTAAAGAAGGAAGGAAAGGGTTCTTGCTTTTGGTACCATGCCCATGTCTTGGCTGAGAAGGAGACTGCTCAATGCCATTGTTCATTACCAAATATGCCTCTTTCTTTCCTTTTTTTCCTCTCCTGATTCACTCTTAGCACTTTCTCTTAAAATCCTGCTCTCTTTTTCTTTCCTCTCCCTGTTGGACTTTCCTTTCCTTAGACCTGTCAATGATTTCCATGAGTACTACTTAGCCTCAGTGGCTTCATTAGAGTGTGAGAGAGCTTTTGGATATTAGTCTCAGGGTTGCATCCAGAATATCTCTGCTACAGATTTTCAAATCTACCTAAACAGTTAAAGTTAGAAGGCAAAGACATATTTTTCTGCCTAGGTACCAGCACTTTATGTTTACAAATTAACTAATGGATCCACCACTTTCCAACATTAGATACAAAATTCCTTTGCCAACATTTTGACTTGAAGCAGTCTACTGTTATATTCTACTGATTAAAGAAAACTTATTGCTCATTTCAGATAAGGGAAATTTCTATGCTTACACTCAGCCAAACTTGGCAGAAGTTGCTGTTCTCTTGGGATCTACCCTAGAGTACTGTAATTGAATTTCCATACCGATTCCCATTGGAATTCTAATTAGGACTAATAGCCACAGTTATCATCATAAAAACACAGACTCCAGACTCTTATCTTCCTGGGAGAGAACTCGGGATCATTCCTTTTTAAAACTCCACCCCGCCAAAACCAAAAAAAACAAAAACCAAACCTTCTATTATCTGATAGGTCAAGTGTAGCCCTTGCTGATAGTTCATTATGGAAGGACAGGTACCTTCTAGATGTCTCATTCAGGACCTTTTTCTGGGATTCAGTGAAAATGACCACTTTTTTTCACTTAGACAAATTTTGGCATTCTGCCAACTCAAAGATCCCTATAAATAAATGTGGGTGGCCCTATAGGGGAGACCTTGAGACCCTATGAATCTATGAGAAGAGCCTTTCTGTTTGAGGGAATCTCACCAAGGTCACCCAAAAGGAACGAGATTGCTTCCATTTCTCTATCCCTCAACTGTTTTCTTAAGCAATGATTCCTAGAGGAAAGATAAAGGAAAGGAGAAACAATCAATTGTCTCTTTTTCTCTAATCAATCCCCATGTAGCTGACAAAGTAATATTCTTTTTAAAACTTCAGTTAAATTAGTTATCATGCGTATATTTTAAATAATATTTTATTTTGTTCCCAATTACACATAAAAACAATTTTAAACATTTATTTTTTAAAAATTTTGAATTCCAAATTCTCTTCCTCCTTCCTACCCTCTCTCTTCTTCTCCCTCCCTAAGATGGTAAGAAATTTGATAAAAATTTTACAATGTACTTGTAAATCACATGAAACATTTTTCCACATTGATCATTTTGTGGAAAAGAGCTAGAACCAAAAAAGAAGAAAGAAAGTGAAATATAATATGTTTTGGTCTGCATTCCCATTCCATCAATTCTTTCTCTGGAAATGGATAACATTTCTTATCATAAATGTAAAATTTAAATCACAGAGGTGACCATGTCATTCCACTGATCGTCAAACTATTGGCTCCTTGTTTCAAGTAAGATCACATATAAACTCCTCTGTGTGGTATTTAATGCTAACCCTATCCAAATATCGAGCCTACCTTTTCTCTTCTTCCTATAATTTAGGTCCAGTCAGTTTGGTCTTCTTGCTGTTCCTCATATACAACATTCCATCTCCTATTTTTCATGCTTTTGTCCCTTTTCCTCACTCCTATGCCCAAAATTCAATCTCTCCTCATTTCTTAGAATCCATACATTCCTTTAAAGCTAAAGCTAGCCCTGATATCACCTCCTGAGGTTTTTCCTGAGCCCTGCTGCTAGGTCTCCTCCAAAAAATCACTTTGTATTTATTATATATTTTGTATCTGTTTGTGTGTTATCTCTTTTTTTGATAGAATGTAAGCTCCTTGAGGGCAGGGACTGTTTCATTTTTGTCTTTGTATCCCCTCTCCCTGGCACAGTGCTTGCCATATAAAGGGTCCTTAATAAATGCTTGTTGATTGAGAGTTGATTGATTTCTCCTATTTTTACCATGTATGAATGACAGTGATTCATAAATATGCATTGTGTCTCCTACTAGATTGTAAACTCTTTGAGGGCAGGAACCATGGTCTTCTCCACTTCTCTATTCTACTCAGTACCTAGCCCAGGATGATGCACATTGTAGAAGTTCAATAAATGCCTTCAATGAATGTGGAAAAAAAAGAAATAGAGAGAGAAGCAGAAGAGCTGGAGAGGCATCTGAAGTGTTCCTCTTGCTCTCTGAAGGAATGATATGAAATTAAAGCTGTCCAGAACAGAAACAGAAAGTTCTGCAGCTTCTGGCCAGAGATCTCATACTCAGCAACAAGCATATATTGAGTGATTACTGAAATGTTCTGTGAGAATCTGGACCCTCAGCCCTACAAGCCTCACTTTTCCAATAGAAGGAATCTCTGCAGAGCACAGAGGCATCAAAGTTGAGCCAATGCAGGGAGCTAGGTGTGATCTAGGTAGCCTTTCAGCACATTGGCTCCATTTCTAAACTAAGAAAGTCAAAAATCTCTTGGGAAACATCTGATAAGCTGGTCAGTCATCCACACTTTGAATCATCAAGAGAGAATCCTAGCATGTGACAATTGGGAGAGTCATTGGATATGAACTGGTTCAAACTCTTCTCCTTCCTCTTCCATGATTTTTCAGAGGAGTAAGCAGACCCAAGAAGGGGAAATATTTTTTTATTTTTTAAGTAAACCTTTATCTTCTGTCTTAGAATCAATACTAAATGTCAATTCCAAGGCAGAAGAATAATGAGGGCTAAGCAACTGAGGGTAAGTGATTTGCCCAGGGCCACATAACTAGAAAATATCTGAGGCTAGATTTGAACCCAGGATCTCCCATTTCCAGACTTTGCTATCTATCTACTGAGCCACCCAGCTGCCCTTAGGAGAATGCTTTTCACGGGTTCATACAGACACAGTTCAGTGTGCAAAGCCTTGTGGCAGAGTGGATAAAACTAGGCTTAGAGCCGAAAAGACCCGAGTTCAAATCTAGCCTCAGACCAGCTGGTGGCCCTGGACTATGTCACATAACCACTCTTCTCCTTAGTTTCTTCATCTGTGAAATGGGGATAATAATAGCACCAACTTCCCTGGGTTGTTGTGAGGATCAAATGAGATCATATTTATAAAGCACTTAGCTCAATGCCTGGCACATAGTAAATGCTATATAATGTTAATTATCATCAGCATCATCAGCATCATCATCATCATTATTATTATATGAGGCAATAATTGTAAAGTGCTTACTTAGTACAGTGCCTGGCACATAGTAAGCACTATATAAATGTTAACTATTATCATTATTATAAAAGGCATTGTGAAGGGATGCAAAAGCAACAGAAGCTGTGGTCCTGCAGATTACAGCATTTTCTAATTAATCTAACCCTTTGTTAAGATGCTACAACGTATATTATCTCAATGACTACTCACAAAAACCCTGTGAAGTGGGAGCTGTTATTATGCCCATTTTACAGATGTGGAAAGTAAGGCTGAAAAGTTAATTGACTTATGCAAGGTCACATAGCTAGTGAGGATCTAAGCAGGTTTTGAACTCAGGTCTTCCTAGCCCTAAGTTTAGTACTTTATCTACTGTGCCACCTAGTTGCCTCTGACGTGCAAAATGAGGCATATATTCTTAGACCTGATTAATGTGGGAATTAGTTTTGCTTAATTACGCATATCTGTTACAAGGGTTTTGGTTTTTTTTTCCACTTCCTGTGACTGGGACAGAGAATAAAGAGAAGGAAGGGAAAGAAAATAAATGCTTATTGATTTGAAAAAAAATGAATAAAAATTTCAAGTATAAACTATTTTCAATAACTTACAGTATAGTTGAAAAGCTAAGACAAATATAGAGGAGATTAACCAGTAAGACTATTCTGAGTTCAAAGGGGTAGAAATTACTGTGGCTCAGAGAAGGATTGGGAGGTTTCCCACAAGGAGAGGGATTTGAGCAGGACCTAGAAGCCTGGGAAGGATTTGGCAAGATGGCATAGAAGGGAAAGAGCATTACAGGAGGGGGAAATGGTACAAATCAAATGCAGAAATGGGAAAACACAGCAATAACAAGAATGAAGAGATTTTGATGGCACCCATTTCTGAGGTGTTCTATGTGGCTCTGTGGCCTTTGTAATAAAAACTGGCATTTTCTGTGGTTCTTCTAAGCATTCAAAGCACTTTATGTGGAGTTCTTCTTTGGAGCCTTATAACAACCCCACAGCCTTTTATAAGTGCAACCCTGGTAAAAGGTACTTGCACAACATCCATTCTTCTCTTCATTTTTTACGTGGATAAAATAAGGCCTCTAGAGTCAGTGATTTAACCCCAGGAGACTGGGCCAGATGGGCAGAGCCAGGACTGGGCCTGAGCTTTCAACAACTAGTCTGGGGATGAAGCCTCCAAGCGTTTCAGCTCTCCTGTGAATCTATCCTGCACTTCCTTAGCTCTAGCTCCCTTTGGGGAATAATTCTGCTAAGATCTTAAAACCTGGTGAATTTCTCACTATTTTGTCTTAGAATCAATAAGTATGGTTTCTTAGTCTAATGTCATAGAGCTTTGCTGCTTGTGGCAGGTAAGTATAACGTTTCATTCCCAGGCTCACCTCTCTCTTTTGACCTTTACAACATGATGATGAGACTCAGCATTCCCTGGATTATAAAATAAAGGTCAAACAGTACCTGTTTGTGACTTCTGGTTTCCTCCATAGTCTCTTCTCTAATCTTTGTCAGATTTCTTCTGGCCATGCTTTAGCTACATAAGAGGTCACAGAGGGCTTTGGAGGGAAAATAATGACCACTATAGAACCTCAAAGATGGAAAAAAGAGCCACCAAGTCTTAAGAATCCCTTCAAAGTCTTCTCTGACAAGTGGTTCTCTTTCTTCAATAAGGATTCTTCCTGGAGGGGGAACCCATTTCTGTCATATACACTCCTTCCCCCAAAGGTAGCAGCCCATTACACTTTAAAACAGTTGTTAGGAAGTTTTTCCTCATATCAGTCAAGCTCAATATATTATTATTAAAATGAATACAATTAAATTAAGTCCATTGTTCTAATTTGTGAACATTTCCTGAATCTCTCACCTATTGTGTTAACTCTCCCTCCCAACTTCCTTTCACCTGCAAATTTTGATGAGAATGCCATTTTGCCTTCATCTAATTCATGAATTAAAGTGTTGAATAGTACTCCAAGATATTTCACTGGAGCATTGAACTAGAGTGTCTCTCCAAACTGATATGGTTCCATTAGTGACTATCCTTTGGGCATGAATATTCCTCTGGATCCGTCATATAGCCTACCTCATCATATTCCATCATATGATCCATATCTCCCTATCTTTGTTCACAAAAATAGTGTGCTTTGCCAAAATGGAATTATGCTATGTCTAAAGCATTCCCTACACCTAACAATTCTATCAAAAATTAGAAATGAAAGGCATGGCCTTTTCTCATTGAAACCATCTTTTTGATCACCATGCCTTTCTAAATACTATAAACCATCTACTTAATAACAAATTCTAGAATTTTGTCAAGAATCAAAGTCAAGTTTACTGATCTACAAAATTAACTCTCTTCTATTCAAGAACTTCTCTGATTCTCCAAAATTCCTTGAATGTTACTGGTAGCATCTTAATAATCACTTCTCTCTATTCTTTTGGTATTCTAGAATCTAAATTCATTTGGGACAAATTCATCAAAGATCATTTTGTGCTTTTTTTCTCTCTTCATTTACCATGGATTTCAATTCAACATTTTTCTTCTATATTTTCGGTCCACCAGTGATTCTCCTTGAAGAGAAAGAGGGAAAGAGGAAGAGAAGTAGAGAGGGAAAGAGGAGAGAGAGCAGAAACATAATGAGTTGGATATGTAGTTACCATTATATTCTATTTCTCTGTTTGCTTTGAAATCCATTTCCCCAAAATCTAGCATGCCTATATTTGACTTTCCCCTCCTCTGTCACAAGTTTTAAGAGGGAGTAGTCACTTGTCCCCAAAGATTTTATTATTTATATTTCATCAGACAGTTCCTTTCTTTTATCAGGTTCACAGTAGTAATTTTCCTTGTCATTTTCTTCACTTTTTAAAGGATAAAATTTATAAGGTTAATTAAAAATTATTATAGATATACAAATAGTTTCAGCCCTCCTTTACTTCTCAATCATGCCTTTGGAAGACACATTTCTTGAACTCCTTCTTAAGAATAAATCTTTTCATTTTCCAGTTCTTCCTGTGATCCAGGTGGTCTGTAGCATAATCTTCTGTTACTTTCATTTCTTTTGCCTCTACTTGCTCACATTTGTTTAAGATTTGTTTGTTTTAAGAGACTGGATCTCAATAGCTCACTCTGGCTTGAAGTGCTGGAAGCACTCTGCCTGGATCCCAGTGTTGATTGGAAGGAAAGCTTTGGCCAGCTATATTTCTGACCTGGTTTTATTTGCTCTTTTTAAAGCTGATAACCCTCAGCTCCCAGGGGCTTGCTATAATTATGCTGGGCTTATTGCAAACACTTGATTGGCTTTAGCCTCATTCCAAATCAGAACTCTTCTGAGCTCAAATGGTCCACCAGCCTTAGCTTCCCCTTTACAAGGATTATAGGCAGGTGCTATCACTTATTTATCTTTCAAAGCATCTTTACCTTCATCTCTTTAGATGCTCATCATAACCCCAAAAGGTAGGCAGAGAAAGTATTATTATCCTTTTTTAATATTTACTTTCTTAGTAACAACTCTAAGACAGAAGAGCAAGAGCTAGGCAAATGGAGTTTAAGTACTTTACTGATAGGAAATATCTAAGGTCAAATTTGAACCCAGGTCCTCCCAACTTCAGGCTTGATTCTATATCTGCTGGGCCACCTGGCTTCCCCATTTTATCTTCTTTTACAGGTGAAGAAACTGAGGCTTGTGAAGTTGTAGTGATTTGTACAGTCACGTGACTGCTTAGAGCACATCTGGGAACAGGTTTCCTGCTTTTAACTCAATTTTTTCTATTATCTTGTCTTAAAAAACTTAATACAAACATTTCTACTGATAGCTCTCCTGTAGGCAGGGGGGTTGGAAGTTAAGAGGGTATTTTATCTTATTCAGTATGATCATTAATCAAGGAAAGTAACTATTAAGTCTATTTTTTTCTTCACTCAATCTGACCCTAACATCATCATAGCTTTTAAGTTAAATGGTTGAGAAAGCTATCCTATGTTTGAGAGCAGGAAAAAAAAGGATTGTTTTAGTTCAAGAAAAACATCTTCCTGTTCAAGAGGGTATCACAAACATACTCCTTTGATTCTGGGGATTTAGAGAACCTTTTTTCTGGGAAACTGCTGTGCCCTCTCGTCATTGCTTGAGATTTTCAGGCAGCCACTAGAGGATGCTATAAACAGTGGGGAAAGATTGAAGTTCCTTCTGGGAGGCCAGTGGCACACTTAGGGACCTTCTCAGTAAAGGGGAAGGGAATGTGCATATATTAAGCACCTACTCTAAAAAGCAAACCAGAGGGAGAGACTGTACTGACCCTAAGTAGAACTGAAGCCCTGAGGCCAGACTAACTCATTCCTAAACCACTTCAGCCTCTCTCTCCTTGGTCTTCCTTCCCCTGTCTTCTTCTCTATTGTCTCTGGATATTCACCCTCCTATTAGCTCCCAACCTATTCCTGCAGACAGTAGAAAGAACTTGCAAGAGCAAGCTGGAACTGATTCTGGGAAGTAGCAAAAGACTTGGCTGTATCAAATTGACTTCCTACTTTGAATATTTTTTTAAAACTCATTGTGGATTTTTTTTTTTTTTTTTTTTTTGCTTTTTAGCTATTAGTGGAAAAAATCAAGGGCTTAACAGACCTATGTTCTAGTCTCATTCTAACCAGCTGTGACCTTGGCAAATAATTTAATCTCTGTTTGCCGCAATTTCCTCAACTGTAAGATAAAGATAATATATAGATATAATATATATCACGAAGTTGTTGCAGGGATCAGATGAGGTATTTGTAAAAAGTGGTTAGCACTGGCTCTGGCACATAGTAGGTACCACATAAAGTCTTATTACCTTCCTTTGCTCATCCATAAACTGAAAGTGTGGAAATTAGATAAGAAGAGCCAGGGGGAAGGATACAGAAGGAAAGGGAACATGGGAGAGAAGATGTAGAGGAAAGTAGAGAGAAGAAGTTCCTTGAGGATAATCATGAGAGTAGCCAGAGGGGCTTTCTCTAAGAAAAGCTTAGCTGTCAAGAATAAGTCATTACCTCATGGCCTCTTTATCAGAAGGGCATGTACTTTTTAGAGATTTCTTGAGTACATTGATTTTATACCTTTTGGCTATTATTGAAAAAAGCCAGAACTTGAATATCATGAAATATGAGTTCTAGGTCCAATCTACTTTGCAAACTTGGGGAAATCACTTCTCTTTTAGTTCCATTTTCATCATCAATTTTTAAAAAAATTATCTCTAAAGCCTCTACCATATCTAACATTCTACAACCTCACTGGGGGGTAATATAAACACTACATTCCTAGAAAGCAAATCCTAAGATTCTTCCTTAGTTTTATTTTTTAAATTTTTTCCCCATTTTTACAAACTTGACAAATTCCCGTTAATATGAACATTTCTATAAACAAAGAGAAAAAGGTGATTTTCTATGAAATCACAAATTTCCAATACACACAGCTTTGTTTTTTAAAACATTTAATTAATTCAGTATGTTCGTTTCAAAGCTCTCCTGTTTAGCTAGGTCTACTTCTGAACTTCCTACTATTATATCCTTTTTTAAAATTAAATTTTATTTTAAATTAACAAATCTATTTTATTGCTTCAATAAGAATATGCTCTTTTGTTTTATTTTATCTTATTGGCTATCACTACCATATTCTTCCCCTCATATCCCTTCCAATATAAACAAACAAAACTTTTGTGACAGATAGGCTAAGTCAGTAAAATAAAGAGACATGTGTCTGAAAATGTATCTCATTCTGACCTTAAGTCTGTCACTTTTCTCTCCGGAGGTAAATGAATGCTTCATTGCCAGTCCTTTTGAAAGTTGTTTTTCTTTACAGGGTTGTGGTCAATTGTAAATTATTCTCCTGATTCTGCTCATTTCTTTCTGTATCAGTTCATACAAGTCTTCCCATGTTTCTTGGAATCTATCCCGTTTCTGATTTCTTATAGAACAATGTTATTCCATTATGTTCAATTTACATAATGTTTTCAGCTGTAATCCAATCATATCGGCACCCCCTTATTTTCTGGTTCATCACTACATCAAAAAGTGCTATCCTAAGTACATTTGTACTTGAGGATCCTTTTCCCTTTGTCTTTAATCTCCTTGAAGTTATAATAGTGTCATTAGAGTTCTTTATTTTTCCATCTTGGTGGATAATAACATTAACATTAATGTGTTCATTTATTGGCAGGATTTTAAGATGTGGTCTATGCAGTCCATTTTGCCCTTGTTTCCTTTTATTCTCCTTGATGAGGAGAGAGTATCTCCTTATAGTGATGTAAGGGAATAACTTCATCCAGGAGTCTGGAATTGTCAAGATTGATTTAAAGTTGATTTTTTTTAAAATTTTGCCTAGAAACCTGGGAAGAATGTTGCTGCCATCATCCAGGACATCCACTCTCAGAGGGAGCGAGACTTGTTCCGGGAAGCTGATAGGTGAGGCATATCTGGTCAGGGGACTTGTGGGACAGAATTGAGCTGTGTGTAAAGCAAAATCTGGGCAATCTATACAATTCGGCTATTTTACATCATAAGAGAAGTTGACCCAAGCAATGAATGCCCTGACCATAAATCAAGTTGAGTTTTTGTTTTCACTCTCTCACTCATCCAACGTGAGAAAACTGCTTCATGGAAGGGATCCCTAAAGCAATTTTATTGTGGCAAGTCAACCATTTTGGGGTCTGGACAGATTGTTCCTCCCATCTGCCCACATAGCTTGACTAGTCAAAGGTATTGTCCAATTTGGAATTTGATTCCCTACCCTCTATTACCTATCTCTTACCTTAAAACTGCTGCTGCAGTGCTGAAAGTTCCAACATTCAGATGACCTTGGGTCCAAATGCCGCTTGTCCAGATATATTTTCTTTTTTTAATGTAATTTTTATTTTCTTTTTTAAAAATATTTTCCATGGTTACATGATTCATGTTCTCTCCCTCCCCTTTTCCTCCTCCCCTCCCAGAGTTGACAAACAGTTCCACTTGTTCAGATAACTTTTCAAGGGAAAAGTCAATCCCTAAATAATAGAAATAAGTTTAAGTATTATTGATATAGAAATGCTATTTGAGCAATTCTTCTTCTGGCCAGTTTTACAATTTATTGAAAGTATGCTAATTCTGAGCTAGATAGCTCTCCATATCCCTTCAGGGGTTGGTTTCAGACCCTGGTCTTATGTCAGTCAATCATCTAAGAAGACCTTGGAACTTATTTGAACCCTTTTCGCATGGACCCTTGTTCTAGGAATAATCTAGGAATAATACATGCACTGCCAGAGACACCTGGCTACACCTGCACAAAACAACAGGACCAAGTTTCCTTCTCCTTGACTTTTCTCTCTACTATCAAGTTTTTAATTTTGTGTCCCACCTCTGGCCAGTCATGAAGGCTCTAGAAACAAGCCTTGTGTTATCCTCTAGCAACCCAGCTGACTGATAAAGAGAGTAGGAGCAAAACAACCAATTTTTAATCATCCAGAGATAAATGCATCCCAACACCAATTTCACCCTTAGATTTCTCAATGGCAGCGTGTTTATACATCACACCCATCTCAAGAGTTAACATCCTGGTTGTCTAATGAAAGGATTTACTTAAAGCAAGGCCTTCTCTTTTTATAAATTTGGCCTCTGGAAAATATGAAAGATGGGGTGCTTCTTGTATGCAAAAGTATTGGTGGGGAAAAAGGAGCATCTTGTTAGTCTGACTCTTTGGAGCATATCTATACTCATGTAAAGCTTCAGAAGATTTTTTGTTTTAGTGGTTTCTACCTACAGTCTATTCTCACCTCTTTATATAAATGAACAAGAACATAGATAATCCAAGAGAAATAGTCATCCACAAAACAGCCAATCTGGGCTTTGGAATGAATTATTTTTTTTTCTCAAACAGATTTTTATCTTCCTAACTCTGTCTGACTTAAGCTGATATGTCAAACTCGGATTAAAATTTACCACAGATACAAGCATACTATCATATCCAAAGTGGCAGCAACAGCAGTGAGAGACAGTATAATGAGATTTGTTTACCTTTCTCAGAATAATGTGGAAGGTATCCCAATCGCTCCCTCCTAAACCTCAGGTTTTTTATTGGTTCAGTCAGATAACCCCAGCAGGGCATATGAGATCTGAAGACTGTTAACATGGGGAGAGTCTTGGTGACCCACAGGCAACTGTGTGGTTAGAAAAGGCTTCTTGATAACTCCTAGAATGGAAAACTATGAAAATACAATATTAGAGTATCAGATGTTAATATCTCACTTAATCTTCAAATGTTTGTGTAGGACTGTGTTTATATACATTTATATGTGTATCTATGTATGTGTGCCTTATAGTATCTGTGTGTAATCATATATATATACATATATATATGTATCTATGGGTATATCGATAGGATTATATCCCTGTGTATCTGTGTGATAAGCAATGTGGAATAGGGAAGGGTTCTGGACTTTGACTTGGAAAGACCTAGGTCCATAGCCTACCTCCTGCACTTACTAGCTGAGTGGACCTTAGAAATTCACGTAACCCTCTGACCCTCACTTTTCTTATTTGTAAAATGAGGCAATTAGAGTTTGTTCTCTCTCTCTCTCTCTCTCTCTCTCTCTCTCTCTCTCTCTC
>NC_058131.1:621425507-621440741 GCF_016433145.1 Gracilinanus agilis
CTCATATTCTCCTCCTTTCTCCTCTCCTCTCTTCACCTCTCATTCTACTCTCCTCTCCTCCTCTTTTCCTCTCTTCTCCTCTTTTCTCCTTCTCTTCTCCTCTCATTCTCCTCTCCTCTCCTCATTTCTCCTTCTCTTCTCCTCTCCTCTCATTCTCCTCTCCTCTCATTCTCTTCTCCTCTCATTCTCCTCTCCTCTCATTCTCTTCTCCTCTCATTCTCTTCTCTTCTCTCCTCTCGTTTCCTCTCCTCTCCTCTCATTCTCTTCTCCTCTCATTCTCCTCTCCTCTCATTCTCCTCTCCTCTCCTCTCATTCTCTTCTCTCCTCTCCTTTCCTCTCCTCTCCTCTCATTCTCTTCTCCTCTCATTCTCCTCTCCTCTCATTCTCCTCTCCTCTCCTCTCATTCTCTTCTCTCCTCTCCTTTCCTCTCCTCTCCTCTCCTTTCCTCTCATTCTCCTCTCCTCTCATTCTCCTCTCCTCTCATTCTCCTCTCTTCTCATTCTCTCCTCTCCTCCTCTTCTCCTCTCCTCTCCTTTCCTCTCCTCTCATTCTCCTCTCCTCTCAGTCTCCTCTCCCTCTCTCTCCCTCCCTCCATATGTATATATGTGTGTATTTATACAGTATAAATATATAGAATTAATTATGTATAAATATAAATCATAGAAATATGATTAGAAATATAGGAAATTAGAAAAGAAATGAAATATATAAGTAAATATAAATTACATGTGCATACCATATGTGTGTATGTGTATTCCTGCAGGGTTATAGATTTAGAACTGAAAGAGACCATAAAGGCAATCAATTTCAGGCTTACAGATGATCAATTTCATTTTATGGGTGAGAATACTGAGGTCCAGAGAGATTACATTGATTGCCAAGGTTTCTAGTTTTCACACACATATAAAAAACATCTATGAATAAGTGTCTGTGAATGCTTGGGTGTGATGATGTGCATATTTCTGTATCTAACATTTATCAATGTATTTATCAGTGGTTATGATTTTATGTTTGCACGAGCACAGCTATATGTGAATAAGCATGTTGGTATGTGTGGATATTTATATACATGGGCTTCTTCCCTTTTCTCCTTCGCAGATATGGCCCCGAGAGACCTAGGTCTCGCAGTCCAGTGAGCCGCTCCCTCTCCCCGAGATCCCATACCACCAGCTTCACCTCCTGTAGCTCTTCCCACAGCCCCCTCTGTCCTTCCCGGGCAGACTGGGGCAATGGTAGGGAGTCCTGGGATCAATCTCCCTACGCCAGGAGAGAGGAAGAGAGGGATCTGACTCACTGGAGGGAAAACGGAGATGACAAGAGGGACAGGACGGACACTTGGGTTCACGATCGGAAACATTACCCGCGGCAACTGGACAAAATTGACTTAGATAGCCGGATTGAAGGAATGAGGGGACACAGAGACAAGTACGTCCGGCCCGCTTCCCCTAGCGCCCTCCACTCTTCATCTGGTTACAAAGGCCGAGAGGATGGCTATTACCGCAAGGATCCCAAGCTCAAACCCGACCGATATCTCAAGCAGCAACAGGACAGTCCTGTAAAGTCCAAAAAAAAGGAAGAGACTAGATTAAGAGAAAGACACCCCTACGGTGAGGATTCCGGAAAGGAAGACCTTTTGGAGCCCAAGGACAATAGGACTTCAGAGAATGCCAAGGTGAAGCAGAGCGAGAAAAACAAAGCCACAAAGGCTGACAGAAGTCAAGAGGAAGATGCTGACACAGAAGAGAACAAAGCAGCAGAAACTGAGGTAATGCATATTCCCACCCCCACTGCAGAGGACGTGGATCAGGAGAACCCGGTTCCTAAATATATTTTGGTCAGCTAAGAATGAATTTTTGGTAGGACCTCAGAATCACTTCTGCTGCCCTGTTTGTACAGGGTGGAGTTACAGTGAGGTGTGTGCACCCACACACGCTGCCAAGCGAGATTAGATCTTCCGTCCACACTCCCTCCTGCCAAAAGTATTGACCAATCCTAGTTCTTCAGAGAAAGGAGGCAAAGGAAAGAAGCAGCCACCTCCCACCAAATTATTATTGTCCACCCCCGTGGCCTTGGTGTGTTTTCCTAGACATGGTTAATTGCCTCTCTGTTTTACCTCTCTTTTCAAAAGACGTGGCAATTACTTGGCCCTTTCATCCAGGAGTCTCAAAGGGCTTAGGGAGTACAGCTTTGGTTCACACAATGAGTCAAGGGGAAGTCTTGAAGTTCCAAACTTTATAGACTAACCACTGACCTCTCCTGATGCTTAAAACCTGTTCAGTGTGTCCGAGGTGTAGGGCTAAGTACAGAGTTTTTACATAAGGAAAATGATTGGGTTTTTTTTTTCCCTTCTGACATAAATTTCCCCCATTTTCTAGGCACCTCAACCCCACTCTAGATGCCATAGGATCATAGAGTCCTGGGTCTGGTAATGATTGAAGCTTTGTACATAGGTATGCCACCAGAAAAGGCATCTCTAGGGTACAGAAAATCAGAATGATCTCCCAAGGGTCTGCCATTTTAAGGACACTTCAGCACCCAAGTACACAGAGGAGCAGCTAGCAATTAAGAGGCTGGCTCCTACCAGCCGGTACCAAAAAAGAATTGAGTCTTACTCACATGGATAGTCTTACTCACATTTTTCTCCCAAACCAATGGAAATATTCTTCGCTTCTGACACTCTTCCAACGCTATGACTGTCTGCTCCTTGCTTACTGTCTTTCTCCTTCAGAACTGCTCCATATCTGATTTCTCCTCCATATTAAAGATGAGAAGCTGACTTGCCCCAGATCTCTTTGTACTTACCATGCCCAAGCCAGGGCTCTGTCTATAATGGGTCTTCAGCTAGGACTAGTTAATAAAAATACCTTTCGGTCAGTCTTCTTAATACTTCCCTTCATGTCCTATCTCTAGGGAAAAAGTAACGTTTTTTTTTCTTTTTTCTTTTTCCTTTTAAAAAACCATTATCTTCTGTCTTAGAAGAAATACTAAGTATCAGTTCCAAGACAGAAGAGCAATAAAGGCTAGGCAGTTGGGGTGAAGAGGGTCATACAAGTCTAAATTCAGATTTGAACCCAGAACTTCCAATCTTCAGGCCTGGCACTCTTTCTTCTGAGCAATCTAGCTGTCCCCAAGTAATTATGTTTCTAAACCTGACCTTTAGCTATCTGTCCCATAACTTTTGGGAAGGGAAAGTTCTAGCCTTTATTTATTCTGCTGGTGCATATATATGCCTATTGGCCAAGAGAGGGTCAGAGTCTAGCAACTGCTTCCTTCAATTAAATTAAGGCAGAATGGAGTTTACCTTTTTTTTTTTTTTTGGATGATAATTGAGAGCTACCTAGACTTCAGACATGAGAAGATAACAGGTATTGTTCAAGTATTTTATTAATATCAAGTATTCGATATCGCGTATTTTGAGAAAAATCCCCATTTCATCCCAATATGGCTATTCATAGAGAGAAAGCAGGTCATCATTTTCTGGACTCTTGTTCTCTCTAAGGTTTTATTTTCTTCCCTGTGCCTCTGCCTCTACCCACCCCTCTCCCTTGCCACTAGCTCCATGGATTTTCTTTCTTCTGGAGAGTATTATACCTCTGATAGTAAAATAGGCAGGGTCAGTACATCTTTGAACTGGTCAGCATGCTTTCAGTTTTTTATCAGGCTCCCAGCTCCATCCTTGCTACAAAAGGGTCCCTTTGGCAGCTGGACACACCTCTAAACACCTGCTGATTTTCCTCCTCAACCAAAGGTCCTCCCCACCTTGATTCCTAGTAGAATCTGAATTCCAAGAACGTCTTATTTGCCTCAGAGTCAACAGGGATCACAAGATTGTGCTCTTAGAAAAGGAGGTCATCTGGTCTTTCTTATCTTACAGATGAGAAAAGGGAGGCGGTCCAGAAAGTTTAAGTTAACTTTTCTAAGGTTACACCATTGGTAAATGGAGGTAGATTTCAAATGGAAGTTTTCTGATTCCAAAAGAATCTTTCTTTTGGCTCTTTCTACTGGCATGCTGCCTCTTAAGGTGTGGTCAGCACCTCCCACAAAATCTAACTTAGGAGAAAAACTTTTGACCTTTTTTCAGTTTGCCTTTCCCAACTATTTTTCATTCCTCTGGTTATTGGTGACAGCCATGCATATTAATTACCCTGAGGTTCAGATAAACCTCCAGAAAGCAACAGAAATATCTGAAAGAAAAGAGGCAAAGCAGATGGATACTACCGTCAACTCTGCTACAGTGACAAAGGCTCATATCTTCATTTTACTCTTCCCAAGTTAAAAAAAAAAAAGTGTGTACTTCCTACAAACCCTACTGAGTCTATATGGAAAATTTGTAGGGACATATCAAGCATTATAAAATATCCATAGATCACATGATAAAATTCATGCAAATTATAACAGGTACATGAATCATATGTAGTTGCATGCCAAATTTTATATGTATGTGTATATTCGCACATATATATGTTATGTAACTATTGTAAAGTACAGTAAATCTTGTCATCAAATAACCAACAACAGACCTTTTAAGGGTTCACAGAACTGATCTTTCCTGCATCCTATTGCATGTATACCATCACCTCTCAAAACCATTACAATGAGGAAAATGGGGAATTATTTTTAAAAGCCTTATCTAGATGCAAAGGAAATAGTTGAACCAAGAAATATATTTCAAATATCTCAGTAATATCCTCATCTTAATCTTCAGATGCCCCCCACACTTCCTATAACTGGAAAGTCATCTAGTCACTCACCACCAATATGTATTGTAGGTCCTCGTCTGCCTTGTTGTTGACACATCCCCAGAGCATATTCAAGGCTCGAACCTTGGTGCAGAAACTTGAAAGCTGCCCACATGGACCCTCCCAAAAGTATTTTGCCATCTAGAAATGAGGCTTTGAGCTATACATACTGAAATTTAATCGTAGACGTTTCTCAGTAATCTAAAACTTTCTGCTATACACGATCTTATCCAGGCAGTTGTGTTTTTCTTTAGGAACATCAGAATCTGCTTTGTTTTAGCTGTGGCACTTAGCAACAGGCCTTTAAGCCACAGGTTAACAATAAGCATTTGGCAATTAGGTGACTTGTTGAATAGAGCACTGTACCTAGAGTCAAGAAGACCTGAGTTTGAATCCAGCCTCAGACACTACTCTGTCATCCTGAGCAAGTCCACTCAACCCTCTGTCTGCCTCAGTTTTCTCATCTTGAAAATAAAGATAATAATAGCACTTGCCTCCCAGGATGTTTATAAGGATAAACAAATATTTTTAAAGTGCTTTACAAAGCATAAAATTTTATAGAAACACTAGATAGCATTGTCATGATTAAAATGCAGAATATTTTATACAAGATAGAGATTTGGTCCACAGATAATTTTGTCCAAAAAAAATTCAAGATTTTATCTAGAGATGAGACTATTATCCCAACCTTTTTGGAAGAGAATAGTTATATTTTCTACCACCAAGTGAGTATCTTTTGCTACCCTTATTCTTTCTAGAATGTTTCAGTCTCTGTCTCTTAAAGAGATTCAGGACACTAAGAGGAAAAGTTTCTGGAGTCTGGAAATACTTCTGATCAGATACTATGACAAGTAGAGCACTTACTGGTTGTCATTAGATTATAAACTCATAGGACCATAGATGTAAGGACAGCTTTTTAAATTCTGTCTTTGATCTTCTAATTAGATGCAACTTAGCTAAAATATAAATAGCCCAATTTGTTGTCCTTAGCACCTATCCCAAGCTTCTGTTCATTCTGTATTTTTATAGTATTATGCTACACATCATCTTTATTTGACCTTGCTTCAGTCATCTATATATATCTATTTAAATCTAAAATGGTCAGTTTTGCAGTCTTAGTGGATAACTTTCTCCTTTTTTTTATTGGAATCATTTGTGTTTGTCCTTGGAATTTCTTTCTTAAGAACCTTCCATCATTCTTGAGGCAATATCCCCTATAGCCAATGGGGTTCTATCATATCTCTAAATTTAAAAAAAACCTACTCCCCCATCTAGGATAAACTAAATTATACTACCAAGATTTCCTGTTTCCATAAGCTTTAAAATGTCAGGGCTAGTGGGCAGCTAGGTTGTTCAGTAGATTGAGAGCCAGGCCTAGAGACAAGAGGTCGTAGGTTCAAATCTGAACTCAGACACTTCATAGGTGTGTGACCCTGGGCAAGTCACTTAACCCCCATTGCCTATCCCTTTCCATTCTTCTGCCTTGGAACTAATAAACAGTATTGATTCTGAGATGGAAGGTAATTCATGACTACTTCTATATTAGTTCCACATTATTTTTATATTAACCAGTTCCTCTTTATTGGTCAATATCAAAATGAGAATATCAGTTTACTCCATTGTTCTGTCCATCTTTTAAAGAATAAATTTATCATCAAAAGAAGTCAAGAATTTAATTTTCCAGTTGATCCAATTTTATCTAAAGGAGCATTCCAATAGATGCCCAGATTGTTGAAGTTCCCTGCATGCCAGTTCTTTTATCTGTTTCCAGAACTCTTCATTTTTTCTTTTTGTCCTTACAATCTGGAAAATAGTGTCATCACAATATTACTTTTTTGTCTCCTAATTGATCTTTTCCCAGATGTTCTCCACTATGCTTTCCCCCTTTGATTCATGGACTACTTCATATGAGTAAATCTTCTGGATAGTCAAATCCTATTTCATAATCCTTTTAATGTAATTTTTCATTTTGAATAAGGTATAACCTTATGTCGCCATATATTTGGGTGGGGGAGAATTCTACTTTCATGAACTAAGATCTCTGAATCAATTTATTATCTGAACTTTGTATATTTCTATAGAGATATATGAAATCTTTACCACCACCTCTCCTGGAGATTGTGTCCTGGTAATTATCAGATTCTTCCATTGATTCTTCTCATATCAGCTACCCCTCCCCAATAATGTTCAGTTCAAAAATTGAGTGTCAGGAAATTTAAACAAAGACATAGGCAAAAACTATCCCTCAGAATCCAAGTTGGGCTTGGAGCTATCAGAGGGAAAAGATACCAGTCAGGTTCCAGTTCCTTCTCAACCCCAATTTTTTGTGCCAAGATAGAGCAGTTTAGGAAACTGAAAATGACCTCCAGAGTCTTTTATTCTGAATCTAACCTCACCTGAGAGTTCCAGGAAAGTTGTTCACCCTTAAGGGGTTGAAAAAGATGATTTGGTAGCCAAAGTTGAGGCCTGGGAAAATGCTTTTTGGATCTTGAGAAACTGTTTTAGAATCTTTGTTCTTTGGAGATTCAGGCTGACTTCTCCTCTACCTGAATTTTTAATTAGATAAATTGGTAGATAAGAGGTATAACAATGGGAGAAGGGAGGGGAAACATCGTGGGTGATACAGAGTAATTATCTTGGGCATAGTTATTGGAAAGAGGTTGTTTGGCCTGTAGGGTATAGTTTGAATGGCTTTGTCATTCTTTGTCATTCTGACTATGCCAAGTGAAGGTTCCTAGAATCAAGAAGTATCATGTCATCCATATGATTCTAATTCACTAAATAATCCTCAACCAACTTGGTATGTCTTAATATAGGTCAGGGTTTTTTTTTTAGCCTTTTGTGTGTGTGTGTGTGTGTGTGTGTGTGTGTGTGTGTGTGTGTGTGTGTGTGATGGATTCCTTTAGTGCTCACATGAAAGCTGTCCCCTTTCTCAGAATAATATTTTTAATGCCTAGGATAAAATTAATAGTATTACAAAAGAAAACAATTATGTTGAAATACAGTTACCAAAATATTTCTAGAAAGTATTTCATGGACTCTAGTTTATGAAGAACCCCTTGATTTAGGCTCACTCTGCTCACATGTGCTACCCCCATATGTGAAAATGGCCCATTTATTATTGAAAACTTAACCTGAAGATGTTTTTCAGGTCACATTCACACTGCCACTTCATCCTTTCAGCACCCATTGTTGACGTTGCTTATTTTGTTCTATCTTTGTTCCTCTAAGCTTGGGAAAGAAGAAGAAGAAGCTTTGGAGGAGAGCTCCCAATTTATGAAAATAGAAGATTCTGATACAGCAAATGAAAGGAAAGAGAAGGTAACTCACATCTGAGATACAACCATTTTGCCCTGATCTGTACCAAATCCACACGGGATCTTGTGAAGATCTTTTCCCCATTTAGAAATATGGCACCCCATGCTAGGTAGCCATTCTCAGATATCCCACCTATTTCTATCTGAATGAAGTCTATTCCTATCCTACTTTCCTTCAAATATACATACATGTCCATGCATACATACACATATGCATACTTGTGTATATCCAGCCTAGATTCTGAAGGATAGCTTTTTTCCTGAAATCTTTGCTTCACACTTCTGACACTTAGCTGTAGTCACTGAGAAAATGTGTGCTAAAAAATACTGTAAGGAAAAAAAATACTGTAAGGCTTAAGAGGCCATCTTGCCAAAATGAAATTTCAAGAAACAGGACCCATAGGCCACAGTAAATCTAGATAATAACCCATCAAGTCTCAGACATCATTTGTAATGCTAAGGATTATTTTATATAATTAGAGTGAAAAATCCAGTTACAGTTCCCCCATCCCCTTCTCAGTCTACTGGTTCCAAATGTTGTTGGAAACTGGCCAGCTTCATAGCTTTCCAGTCATAAGTTGATGTCAGATGAAGACGATATCAGTATCTGGCAGAAGAAAACCGATCTCCTGAGTCTGTTTTTCCAGTCTTTAGGTTACCCTGGGACACTAAAGAAAGTGATTTCAGTAGGAGTGAAAAGTAAGAAATACACATGTACATTTTGCCCACAGAGGCAGGAGGCATTTGTAGGATTTTGAAAGCTACTGGTGTCCAAATGCCTATCAAAATGATGTGTACTGTCACAAGAAAATAGCTCAGTCAAGTTGAAGGGTTTTTAAAATTTTGTTTATGATATTTTAATAGATGGTTAAAATGCAAATGTTACTTTACACCTAACAATTGAAGCATTTCTGTTTTTTTTTCCAATTCAGGTAGCATTTAGCGGTTCAGAATATAGCCAAGTAACTTTTAAAAACACCAAGAGAAACACAACACTGAGCAATGCATGGCCTGCAGTGTGGGGCTTGAGAGTTTAGTGCTACTGAATTACCAAGTAATTCTTTCCAGTTCAGATTAGAAGAACACTCAGTCACTCTGCTCAGAGCATTCCCTGCACTTTGGCCAGTCTCTCAACTTGCCCAGGTCAATTTGAAAGCCAGCTCCTGACCAAAATTCTATCTTTTTATACAGGAACAAGATTGGGAAAGTGGAAGCGAGGTGGAGGGGGAGAACTGGTACCCTACCAACATGGAAGAACTTGTTACAGTGGACGAGGTCGGAGAAGAGGAGGACTTTATCATGGAGCCAGATATCACAGAACTGGAGGAAATTGTGCCAGTTGGGCAGAAGGACAAAACCTGTCCTGAAATATTCCCCTGTGGGATGACCCCTTTAGACCTGAACACTGATCATGGGGAATTAGCCAAGGAGGCAGGTGAATCTATTGCTGGCGGAGCTGCTGAAATCAGATTGGAGACAGACAGAGAAAGTGCTATCTCCAAGAGCCATTCTGACGAAATAGGGCTAGAAGAGCAGACGTGTATAAATCTAAACACTGAGAAGAAGCCAGCTGAGTCTGAGGAAGACAACTTTCCTAAAGATCCAAATTGCCACAAGAAGGAAGAAAAGGCAACTGAAAACTCAGATGTTCCTCTAGTCCCCACATCCCAGAAAATGTCTTCCCAAGAGCCAGCAGAGGAGGGGGGTGCAGAGTCTGGTCTTTTCCTAGATGATTATAAGCTGATGGGATCCCCTAAAAATGGGACCCAAGAAGGCAGCAAAGCTGAAGAGAAGCCCAGCTCCCACAAAGAGACCAGCAACCAAAGCCAGGCTTGCCAAGAAATGTCGACTGAGGGTAACTAGTAACTTTTCCTCATTCGCTGCTGAGCTAACTCATGGTGTTTCAAACTAGAGGGCTGTAACAGGAGTTTGCAGGCTGCTACTAACATTGCTAATAATATTGCTAATGGCATTGACTGCCTTATAAGTAATTCAGTAATAGAAGAAAGCTTCCATAAGCCAAGTAAAACTGTTAAAGGCTTTTAAATAAATGGTGTCAAGGAAATAGGATAGGAGGCAGTGAGTTTTCTGGGAGTCATAATCAGATAGGACAGTCTCCTTTGAGTTCACATGAGCCCAGATGAACTCCTGCTAAAATTAGTTTAGATTATCAGCAAAAACAGCAACAGTTCCTGCAGATCAGCTAACAGCTTGGCCTCTCTTGTGTCTGCATGGCACAAGTCCACATGGGCAATCCTGGGGCAGCTATTTCTGAACTGCGCGAGGGACTTAAGTAAGGAGAGTTTGGAAGAGGAGTATGGGCACAGTGGAGCAGGCTCTTTGAGAAGTGGTTTTTAGTTCATTTTTTCCCTCTTGCTGCCACTCCAGAAGCCCACCAGGGTTTCAGAGGGAATCAGGCTATGTTCAGTGATCTTCTCCCACATTTGAAAAGCCTGGCCATAGGGGAAAGCACTGAGTCCCCCCAAGGAAGACTTTGGGGTTCGGAGCCCCTTATCTTCCATCTAATAGATCATTTAAGTGTTCTAGCTTTCAGTTTCCTCATCTCTAAAATGAGGGAGTTAGATTAGATGATCTCTCCAATCCCTCCCTGCAACTCTGACATTCTATGATTTTTTTGATGCAATAGAGGGAGGCAGTGCAGCACAGTTGGAGTCAGGGGCTCTCAGTTTGAATCCCGGCACTGCCACTTCCTACCTGGGTGACTTGGAACAAATCACTTACCCTTCCAGTCCTGCCACCTAGTAAATCATTTAAGCTTTCTAGGCTTCAGTTTCTATACCTGTAAAATGAGAGGGTTGGGCTAGATCACCTCTACAATCCCTTCCAAGTTCAAATCCAGCCTCAAACACTTACTAGCTGTGACACAGTGGACAAGTCCCTTAAATCTCTATTTCCTCATCTTTAAAATGAGGGTAATAATAACATGTACCTCTCAGGGGTGTTAAGGATCCAACAGGGTAAAAAACGCTTAGCACGGCACCTGGCACATAAGGAAACACTATATAAACATTAGCTATCCGTTGTTATTTTTCCAATTCAAGATCAGTAATGCATAGTTTGTGAGGTGATTGATGCTGTATAACTGTGCTGAGCCCTCCAGTTTATTTTAAAATCGATCTCAAATAAAATAGCGCTCATCTTACCTGCCAAGCAAGGCCAGAGCATCAGGACAGACTAAATGAAAATCAGAAGGCAACAAAGGGTTAAGAGGAGAGAAAATATTCTTTAAAGACAGTGATTAAAACTAAAGATTCGCTGCAAAGCAGCCAGTCAGCATCTCAAAGGCTGATCTGAAGCTTTAGTGAATGAGGGAAGATTGTCCTAGGATGGAGGGTGCAAACGCCTTCTAGCTCTCTCACTAACCCAGTGATTCCCAAAGTGGGCACCACCACCCCCTGGTGGGTGCTGCAGCGATCCAGGGGAGCAGTGATGGCCACAGATGCACTTATCTTTCCTATTAATTGCTATTAAAATTTTTTAAAAATTAATTTCCAGAAGCGCTAAGAATTATTTTTTTCTGGAAAGGGGGCGGTAGGCCAAAAAAGTTTGGGAACCACTGCACTAGCCTATCTCTCTGTCTCTCTGGGGTTCTGAGCAGATTAAAGGTGATTCCATCCACGTGCAGAGTGACACGGACAGTGATGGCCTGTTCAGTTTGGAATCTCAATGGAGACCTCTACCAAGTGGGCTTCCTGTCGCACTGTGAAGCAACCTAGAGTAAAGGAGGGGCCGGCTTTCTGCAACACCTTCCCTTGCTTGGGCCTTCCTTGGCTCTGTCAGCATAGGCCTGAACATGTACTGGGCATGATCAGCATTTTATCTTACATAGCATTCAGAGTTCATCTTTAGAAATAATACTTGACAGGTTTGAGGCAAGAATGTCAGTGCACCCTTTGACAGAGTTAAATTTGGAGATGTGAGAATAATCTTTTACCCTCTCCACTGCTTGCAAAGAAAGAGGCAGACTATACTGAATGATGCTATGGGTATGTTGACTCTCTTATTTGATACCAGAGAAGCACTCTAAATAGCCTTTTCTCCTTGATAAACAGAATGAAAAGATATGCCAACATTGCAGTGTGCATGCTGTTGTCTTGACATAAAAATAAAAAAAAATCTTAATTAAGATGCTTTGGTTTAAATTAGCAATTATTTGCCCAGTTCCATGTGATTAGACAGCCCAGATGACCATAAGTCAGACATCCAGTGTACAGGATATAGATGAATTATAGGGATATTTCATGGCATGATATGTTTTATGAATTACTTGTATTCACTTATATTTTCCAGAAAACTCCCGATTCACAGAAATCCAGTCCCTGGAGATGAGCTCATTGTCCTATAGTGAGATGGAGATGAAACAACCCCATCCGTTGCCTTCCTGGGAACCAGAGGATGTGTTCAACGAACTTAGCATTCCTCTTGGTAGGTTATATCCAGGGCTCCTGCTTAGACTACAACAGTGTGAACTGGAAGTTCTGACCCAACATTTACAGTTCTTTCCATCTTTGGCAACAGCCTGGGTTTATAAAGCATCATTTAGCATTGCTTGCTTTTTTTCATCTCCCAATGATGGAGCAGACCGTTCAAAAGAGCAGGTTGCCAGAATGCCAAGAACTTCTGTAAGCCAGGGCTAAGAGATCTCTCTTTTCAGATACTAATATCAATGTTTTCATTCCTAAGGAAACCAAGATAGTGAATTTAGATCTTTTTCAAGCAAAGAAGAAGGGAATTTGAGTTTCCATAAGGAAAGCAGGACACAAACTTTTCTAATAGATACTTAGCACATGCACACAGAGAAGCCTGACAGAATAATCTATCCAGAGGAAGATAGTATGCCATGAAGGGAGGAACTTAGATTATGTAGAATTAGGAGACCTAGGTCCTAATCCTACTCCATTCCACTAACTTGATAGCAAGTCACTTCTTCCACTAGGACTGTCTCCTCATCTATATAATGAGGAGCCTGGAGCAGATTGTCTCTAGAGTCCTTTTAAGACAGAAAAACTGGTGATATAGGAATAATGTTGCCAGTATCATTTCAAGCAAAAATGTGAAAATAGAGCAAAAAGTGTGGAGGGAGGGAGAAGTTGATGCAATAATGACAAATAATACATTCATTATGTACAGAGTGGTGATAGCTTGGTCAAGATGGGAAGCTGACTGGCTAACATGGTAGAATTCGTGCTTTTTATTGATTTATCTTCCTTTAGTTATAGCATTTTGATTGTGTTGGGTTCAGTAAAAGAATTACTTTCTATTTCTTACTCACTTTGAAGGGGTTAGTTTGCTACCAACCATTGGAAAGAGTGCCAGATTTAGAATGAAAGGACTTGAGTTTGAAGCATGGTTTTGTATGAAAGTCACTTATCTTCTCCAGGCTTTAGTTTCCTTGGATATGTGAAACTAGAAAGTTGGACTAGATGATTTCTAAGGTCCCTTCCAGTCATAAGTCTTTTGATCTGATGATCTAAAGGGCAAAACAAAAGCAAATTAAAAAAGAATATCATAAAAAACATTCTGAATTCAGAATATTCCAAGATGGTAGCCTCTGCCTTTAGTTTTGAACCATGGGAGCTTCTTGCTATGGTTGTGTGATTTGGGGGAGTGGAAAGGAATCCAGAGAATTCATTCATTCATCAGTATTTATTGAACATAATATTGTGCTCAGAACTGGGGGTGGAATGGAATACTATAGCAAAGTGTATCCTATGGTCTTTAATAGAACTTGAGAAGGCTAGTTGGGAAGAAAAATCATAAATATATGAAAAGTTAAGAAATCATACCTCTAGTTTACCTTTGTGTAGTATAAACTTTTGAAAGCACTTTTATATCCATTATCTCTGAAGCACCCTGTCAAATAAGGCAATTCAGGCTCAGAAAAGGTGAAATGACTTATCCAAGGTGACATGGCAAATTTAGATTCCTAAAAGTTAATATACTGTTCTCTTCACTTAATTCTACTACCCTGCTTCCTCTGTTTCTTCATAGGCAGAAAGAGTAGTGAGTGCCTTATGGGAAGTGGTATGAAAAGTCTCACATTCCTTGCAGATTGATGGTGTCAGAGAAATTCAACAGCAGCCTGTTGCCTGGCTTGGGTCCTTAATAAAACAGAGGGAAGCAGAAACACTGGGGGTTGGTGAAAGGGTCCAACAAAAGGGATGGCACCACCATTTTTCTGGTTAGTCCAAGTCTGGTTGGGGCATGCCAGCAAGAACTGTCATAGGCCAACACTTCCTAAGTGGTTGAAGCTCAATCCCCAAATGCTTATATTCTCAATTCAGTGGCAGGTTTATTACTATGACTAACATATAATTACCTTCACTCGGGAGCTGTTATTGGACAGCGAATGCAGCTTTAATTATTGCAGTTAATAGAGGCTGAAAATGGAAGCAAAAAAAAATCCTCATATATGCTTCTCTGTACCTTACTGGCTCTTATGAAAATGCCCTTTTAGCTTCTTTATAGATATTTCCAGTGCGTCACAAAGCAATCATGTTTACATCTATAATGCCTACAGCCAACTCTCAATTATTCAGGAGGTGAATTACATAGAGTTTGACTATTCTCCACACCCCATCTTTCTTTCCTTTCTCTCAGTCTCCTCCTCGGGGGCATCTTACCATGCTGTAGCACTGACACAGGTGGGCAGGGCCAGGGAAGTTAGCTATCCATCTCACATTACATCATTAGGCACCTTGGCTCTGGTAAAAGGATACGGTATGTAAAGAGACAAGTCAAGGTTAACAAAACTGACTCTTCTCAAGATTGGGTGGGGGGGGAGGGACGGTGTTATGTAGATTGAAGTTATCTGTGAATTCTCTCCATACAACATGAAAAATTGACTCTATTGCTTGGGCTCTAAAGGAGAGCAAGTCAACAAATGTTTCCTTAGTGCCCTCTTTGGGTAAGGCCCTGTCATGGGGGTTCTGTGAGGTATAAAATGATAAATAAGACATAGAACCCTAACCCTGGGCAGATGATAAGAAAGAAAGAGAGGAGAGGAGAGGAGAGGAGAGGAGAGGAGAGGAGAGGCACCAATCGTTGGGAATAGGGAAGACTTTGAAATGGTTCCTTTTATAAGAATTCACAGTTTCAAGTTATAATTATGTAAAATATGGTAATTTATTTCAGATCATGGAAATATATATTACAAA
>NC_058131.1:621440993-621555569 GCF_016433145.1 Gracilinanus agilis
GAAGAGAAGAGAAGAGAAGAGAAGGGAAGGGAAGAGAAGAGAAGAGAAGAGAAAAGAAGGGAAAGAAAGAAAGGAAGGAAGGAAGGAAGGAAGGAAGGAAGGAAGGAAGGAAGAAAGAAGTTATTAAGTATATGCCACAATATGTGCCAAGCATTGTGCTAAGTACTAGAAATACAAATATAAAAGAGACAATCTTTCCTTCGTGGAATGTGCATTTTAGTGGGTGAGCCAATACATGTTGGGAAATGATGGCCAAGGAAAGGAATGTCGTAAAAGGAAGTCACAAGGACCTTGAGTAGAGCCAGAAGGACCTGCCCCAGGATATACCCTTTCTAGAAGTGAAGCCAGTGCTTTTTTGATTACTGTTCCCAGGTAGAAAGGGGAATGATGATGAGGATGCAATGTCTGGTGGCTAGTAGAAAGATGGCAGTAAAGCCTGATTAGGTAGCTGAGACCAGGTAAACAGGATGAACTTTAACCAAATTGGACAGTGTGTCCTCTGGGTAGGACCTAGAAATCTAGCCTGGGAGGGTGCATGGGGTTTAAATAACAATAGCAGTCAACATTTTAAGTATTCAGTGAGCAGTAGTTGCTATAGGAATTCCTCTGGGGGTGCTCCCGGTGTACTTGGTTGGCTAGGAAGGTGTGCTGGAGCAGGAACTTGGAACTGAGCCTTTAAGAACGCCCAGGATTCAGATAAGCCCAGAGGAGGAGAGGGAGGCTCCAGTGGGGGGCTAGAGTGAATATTCTAATAATAATAATAATAGATTATGAAACTATAATGCTTTATAGCTCCAAATCATTTTACTAACAAGAAAATAAATGCCTGGTGAATTGGTCTGGGTACATGTCTGGCAAGATGCTGCTGCTTAATAGAAATGATTTTGGATTGTTTGCTGTGTTTTGTACTAGCCCTCCTTTTGTTTAGATAAGATGTGATGGGTATGGGACATGGATGACACATTCATCAGAGCTTATCTCTCTGGCCCCTCTCACCTTAGGGACCTAGCTGGGTGGTGCCACAAATGAAGCCTCAGCTCTTTCCAATAGAATGTGCATTTGAAGATCTCCCACATTTCTCTCCTACTTACACCATCTGTTCCAACCAGATTTTGGAGGAAGAGCCAGTACAACCTTGTAGATAATAATGAAGCAATATCTCAAATTTACCACAGTCAACTGCCTCCTACCAGCCTAGGCGGGTAAAGCTGAACCTGAGGCTGTAAAAGGCTAGGCATCCCTGCTTCTATCCCATTCTATTTCCTGTGGTGGATGTAGTTGGGGAAGCAAGGGCTGTGATAGAGATGAGAGAAAGAGAGGGAGAGAGTAAGAGAGAATATTAGTCTCCTAGATGGCATAGTGCACAAGTGGGTGATTTCTCAGCTGACTTACCTGAGAGCTAGAAAAGCATTTCTATCCTTAGGAAGAGCATGATCAATACTTACAGCTATGTTGAGGCCATAGAGATAGCAGGAAACATCAGGGAGAGTCATTTCAGCTGATCAGTTCCCAGGCTCCAAACCATGAGTTAGGAATCAGTCAGTAACCCTAAGATAGTCAAAGATAACTGAGTGAATGCTGATGAGATAAGGGAGTCAGAGAAGGAGATATGATTTAGAGAGGGAGAGCAATCCTTTTTGGACATGTTGATTTGGGGATAGTCCCAGAATATCTAGATGTAAATTCCGATGGGCAATTAAAAATAAAGGCTTCACGTTAGGAATGGAGGTGTAGAGTCTCCCCCATTGTGCCACAAGTATAACTGAGATTGCCAAGGAAGAAGAATGTACAGGCAGAAAAGATGTTGAAGATATGGCCTTAAGGAAGATCCCCACCTTGAGCAGCCAGGAAAATAAAAAGGACTCAGTAAAAAAGCTAGAGGGGAGTGTTCATAGAGACAGTAACAATAGCTAACATCTTCATAACAGTTGTGATTTGCAAAGAACTTTTACATGACTTATCAGATCCTTACTCCAAAGGGGAAATGCTATTGTTAAAGTGGAAAAAAAGTTAACTTGCTAATTGCAAGCCTAAAATTCTTATCTATTTCAGAGGGCTCTGAGATATATTATGACAATCCCTCCTGCTTAGGTGAACAGCAGTATAGTCATTTAAAGCCCTCTGTAACTTGTGGGCTATGCACAGCTGTTTAGCAGCTGGCTTAAAGTCATTTTTGTTTGGGATAACTCTCTCTGCTTGGTGTCAAGAAATTCCAGAAGCCACATCTTATGGATGGTCTTCTTGCCACCCATATTGCCACCATGGAAATGATGTGTTTCAGACCCTGAAGATGAAAGTGTAGGAGATAAAAGAGATGAAAAACAGGTATCTTCTGATGGCTGAAGGGTTTCTATCCTGAAAGAGGGAAAGCCACAGCCATGAGGGAGAGACCTAGGGAGTTCTTTAACCCTTATAGTTGTATAATACTTTATAATTTTTAACTCTGTCATGTATGTACTAGAACCCAATTCTCCTGATGCTAAGCCCAAAGCTCTTTCTACCATTTACTAATAATAATGTTTATTATGGCAGAATGAATAAAGTACTCAATGTCCTGGTTATGTGATCATGGACAAGTCACTTGCATTTTTTCAGACTCAATTTTCTCATCCATTAAATGGAAAATATAATGGCTGTAATTCATACTTCACCCAGTTACGGTAAAGATCACAGGAGATAGAGACTGTACTTGTGATTTCATCAGTATAAAGAACTCTGGTAAAGAAACTCCCTTTACCATTGCACATCAGCACGTTCCCTGAGACATATAGTTGGTAACATACCCTGAATGTAAAAATATATACTATTACAAATATAATATTGCAAACCTTAAAGCTCTATAGAAATGCTAGCTATTATTATTAGTTTTTTAATTTAAATTTAAATTAAATTCAAGAAACCTTTTGACTTTTAACTTTTGTTTTTTATAACTCTGAGTTCTAAATTCTTTCCTATCTTCTTTCACTGAGAAGGCAAACAATTTAATAAAGGCTGCATGTGTAAGTCTGCCATATTTCTAATTCATTTCTTTGTCTATTCTTTGAAAGGAGTGGAGTTTGTGGTGCCCAGGACTGGGTTTTATTGCAAGTTGTGTGGGCTTTTCTACACTAGTGAGGAGACAGCAAAGACAAGCCACTGTCGCAGTTCTATCCACTACAGAAACCTGCAGGTAAGAAAGAGGTTTCCTTGACCTGAAAGGCCCCTGGCAGGGCTGGGACACCATGCAGAACTCTGGGGCTCTTCCCAGAGGTGCGGTAGGGCATCACCCATTCTCCCATCCCTCCCTTGTCAGAGCCTCAGGGAAGCTCAGACATACAGAGGAAAACAGGTGTGTGTCTGCCCCAGTCTGCCACAAATTGCCTAAAACACACCCAACTGGTTCCTTAGGAAGAAGCCGCACATACTAGTTCCATCACAGAGATGCCCTTGATTCTAAAGGTGGTTTAAAAGGTCATCTCTCCCCTATTCTCTGCATTCCCACCCCACCCCCAATTAAAGCCCAGCTTTGCTCAGTGGGGTATCAGTAGCATCATGACATTTTAGTTAGAAGAATAAGAGTTTGTTGAATTGAGCTGAAAAGGACCTAAAGGCAATATTGTAGTCCAGTTCCTTCATTTTACAAATAAGGAACTGGAGACCCAGAGAAGATTTTCCCAGGGTAACACAGGTGGGGTTCAAACAAGTCTTCTGACTCCAAATTAAGTGAAGGAGCAAGTTATTCCAGGTTGGATAGGGGATTCAGACACTAAAAGCTATTGCTAACAATTCCTACAGAATTCTGCAGACCCCAAATGGCAAGTCAGTTCACCTTTTCACCTCTAATTTAACTTCTAACTACAAGACTCTTAGCAAGTTCTCTTCCTCCTTTTCTGAGTAAGAAAGTATTTATAGGTTATAAAAGTCAGATTTAAAATAGCCCTTTTCCCACAAATTAGAAGGGATATATCAAAACAATCAGAATGCCTACTTGGTGATAAAATGTGATGGAAGGAGATGGATTAAAACACAGTTTTAAGATCCTCTGAGAGAGAGTGTGAGGCAATAGAGAACAAGATTAGGAGTTAAGAGAGATAAAATGCTATCTATGCTTTCATATGTCCCTAGGCAAGTCACTTAATTTTTCTAAGCCTCAATTTTATAATCAGTAAAATAGGGATAATAATAATATCTACTCCACTGTTTTGAGCAACAATTCTCAAAGTGTGGTCCAGGATCTCCCAGGAGTTCCAAACATCTTTTCAAGGGACCTACAAGGTTAAAACAATTTTTATAATAATATTAAATGTTTTAATTTTTTATTTGGAAAATATTGATAGATGTACCAGACATTAATAAAAACACTTTGGGGGGAGTATCTTCACTATTCTTGTGAGTTTAAAGAGGTTACAAGACCAAAAGATTTGAAAATCACTGATTTTAAGGATCAAACGAGTTAATGTATATAAAGTACTTTGCAAACCCTAAATTAGGACTATGTATTTTGTCAGTCCCTGCTACTGTTACTGTTAAAATTAATATTGTCCAACAAACAATTCCACTAAAGTTATCAACAATTTCATTCTCACCAGAATCTTAAGTTATTGGATGAGCTCTGTAAGGCTCCTCTAGCCTAACTATCTATTTCTACCTAATAATCGTGCTGTGTTCTAGATTTTGAAAAGTTGGCTTCTGATTTTGGCTGGGATAGACCTCTGTTACATGTCTAACACCTGTTTGTCAGAAAGCAGACTGGATCAGAGGCCAGAAGGCAGGAGACATGTAGCTGTTTCTACTCCTGACTCCTTGGGTTATATGACCTTTAACTAAGGCACCACTACTGACCTGGTGGCAGCTTACCCTAATTGCAGGCCAAGTGGACTACCAAGGAGAATATTAATAGCTTCCAGAGTTTTGGCCTTGCAAACCCAAACTGGTTGTGACCATTAGCTTCCTAGTTTGTTAAGGGCCATTTGATCTCTGTCCAGAAAACTCAGGGTAATTTGTCACCTTAAAACTATAAGCTTCATGAAGGCAGGAATTCTATGTTATCAGCAATTCAGAAATTGTTAAGTGACTAAACACAGTACTTTCTATCCAGCTGGTGACTAATAAGGATTTTTCAAATAATCAAAAAATTAGTAAGTGAATAAATGGGCTGCTGGCCAGCCCAAGCCTCCCTTATAGTCAGGGATACTTTAATGTTATTACCTGTTCCATTTGCTTATTAGTAATCTTCTCAAAATACATCTGACCTCCACCTATTCCTAGATTCTCTACTAAGAAGAGGCAGTCTGATCCCTAAGCACATGACTGTTTTTATCCCTAGACTACCAAGGTAGTATAACCATCTTTCCAAAGCAAATCTGGAGAAATTCTTATGATCCTGGGCCAATTTTGAAGCAGAGACTTTTGGGTTTATTCAAGTCTTCACCTCTGATTCACTCCAGTTTAGATTCCTCTTTCAGAGCCACCCAGAGCCCCCTCCTCAGGCCCCTTAGAAAGGTTTCTGTCGCTGCAGTTTGCAGGATATTTTCCGTGTAGTCTTGCCACCTTTTCAAACCCCCAAATTGCACGTGTGAGACACGGAAGGCAGAGGAGCTCTCTTAGAAGAGGGCAAATGGACTTAGCTGGCAGCAGGGAGGTGTCCTTGTGGGTGTAGAGTACGGTGCTGGGACTGATAGGGGAGAAAAGGAGGGTGAGGGAGAGCCATGCCCCCAGCATGCTTCAGCCTTCCAGGGGTCACTTTGGTAGACTGACTAGCCAGACTGACCCCAGCCAGACTAAATTACTGGTCAGGCATGTGCACTCTTGTTATAGCTCCAAGGAGACCAGCGGTGTCAGTGAATCTGAACAGATGGATCCGGTTATAGACCTGGAAACAAATAGCATTTGCTTGGCCTTGGTCCCCAGGGAGCATAAAGAGACTCAGAAAAATCATTCTACGTTATCTTTGTACTGTTGCATGTATTCAGTGGGTGGTTCCACGTAAATATGCATTCCATCCAACTCTGTTAACTTGACCATTTGCAGTACCCATTTGCCCTCTCTCATTGTGGTATGCACTTTTGGATAGTAATAAGCCCTAATTTTTATATAGGATGCTTTAGATTTACAAAGCACTGAGAAATACATTTTCTAATATAACCCCCAGAGGAACCCTAGGATGTATTTTTGATACTATTTTAAAAAACAAATTTCACATTCCTCCCTGAGTTCAACCTGGGCCCTTCCACACAATGAAGGTCCCTACCTGTAGGACTCATGAGTAGAATACCATATTTTTTAAAAAAAAAAAACAGATGAGGAAATTGAGACTCAGAAAAGTAAATGAAATTTGCCTTGAGTCACATAGATAGCAAATGGAGACTTCAAACTTCTAGTCTGTTATTGTGACTGACTTGCTGGCACCTAGCACAGTCAGAGCACTGGATGAAGAACCACCAGTCTCTTTATTATCCCTCTTTGGTACCAAAGCAGAGGTCCTCAAAAACATTCAGCAAGCCTGAATGATAACCAGCATTTGGTGAAATTCCCAACAGTTCTTTGAATGATCAGGCAGAATGCCTAAGGAAAACAGAACATCTCAAATATATTTTTTTAAATAGGCAAGTGACTAATAATTTTAAGGAATTGAGGTTATGAGATCTCTATTTTAACTTACAATGCTCACTGGGCCAATTAACCAATTCCAAAAGAAAAAAGTGATGAGTCTCAAACTTTGTCTCATCATGACTAAATTAGCCTATTCTAACTCATCTTCCTTGCCTTCCAAATTTCCTTAAGAGACAAAGCTCTATTTGACCTAAAGAGTGAATTCACTTTTCTCCTTCTCTTTAAAATATGGATGTCCCTGGTCAAATGGCTTCGGCAGATATTTTAGAAGTAGGATGACAACAAGACATGAAGTCAATTTTACTGACTCTTCAGAAATGTGTCATTCTTTGACTAGGAATATCCTTGGTCCAAGAAGAAGAGAGCTTTATGGAAGTATAAAATATAGTCAACATGGCATTTTATTAAGCATTTACTGTATTATATTCCAAGATAATGTCTCAAAAAGTATCACCAAATGAACAATTAATCAGTTGCCATTTATTAATCCCTTCTGTGTGCAGGGTACTGTGGCCAGGCAATGGGAAGATGCAAAGTTTAATTAAGACACAATCCTGTATTTTGAGGAGCTTATAGTCTAGTAGAGGAGTTTGACATCAGCCCAGAGAGCAATAATTAATGAGAAGTTGGATTAGCACTCTGCTTTGTAACTTTTTATGTGAGAATAGGCTGAACAATAGCAGGGAAGAATGAAAGTTCTTTGCATTTTCAGGGAAATATTGGTCCAATTTATTCAAGAAATTAAAATGTGTAGAAGTAAGTAATGTGAAATAAAGTTGAATGTGAAGGAGGTGGTAAGTTGTGATGGGCCTTGAATGAAAGGCAAAGAAATCTGGATTCTACTTGGGAGGCAATAGGAAGCCAATGAAGATTTTTAAGTAGAGGAGTGACATAGCTCTTTACATAAGAAAACTTCTGGCTGTTGTGGGGAAGGATTAAAGTGGGGAGAAAGGAAATGTGGGAAGACCTGTGATGAAACTGTTGTAGTCCTTCAATAAAGAGATAAATGGAAAAGTCAGGAATGTAGCTTAGAAAGTCTGGAGCCAGGAACAGGAGGGTAGGGAAGGCCAACTTGGGCTCCTCCACAAAATGGAAGCCCCAGGAGGGACTCACCAATGGGAGCAGGAGAGATATTCCAGAGTGAGAAGCTTTCAGAGATTATTGGATGTCTCTAAGGATGAGAAAGCAGCAGGGACATAGTTTTGAAGTCTGGAAGCCAGGAACAAAGTTAGGAGGGGAAAGAATAGACAGATGTAAGAGATTGTAGAGGTAGAATTAACAGTTCTTGGTAGTTGATTGGATTTAGGAAATAAGGGAGAGGGAAGAATCAAAAATAATAACAGAGTTTAAGAGACGAGACAGTTGTGCCACAAACTAAAAGAATGAAGTCCTCAGTAAGAGCAATTTTAAGGGAAAAGATAAATTCAAGTTTAGCCATATTAATCTTAAAGTCATCAGTAGGATATCAAGCTAAAAATGTTCTACAGCTAGTTGGGGATTCAAATGGTACTCATCTCTGGAGTTTTAGCAGAATGTATTGTCCCTGAAACACTTTTCTTTTTCTTTTACAAGTTTTTAGTCACTGTTATTATTGCTGTCTTTTGTTTTCGTATTGTAGTCATCCCATAATTTATCCAGTCCACCTGCCCTATATCTCAAATAAAACTGAATCCAACCTTGTAACAAAGGAAAACATAAGCAAAAACAATTTATTCAGAGACTGCCTTTGATCATACATGCAAAATTATCCCCCAGATAATACATTTCTCCATTTCTGCTGAAAGGAAGGTAATATGTGATTCAGTGCATTGAAATTTTGGTAAAATCAGGAGCTATATAGATAATTTCCACTTTGCCCGGGAGTTTGGAGGGGAAGGACTTTCTACAACACTTGCTTCTTCTGAGTCCTGCAACCTCTTCTGGCCTTTGAGTACTTTGCAAATAAACTCTCTGCAGACTGATGTGGTGAGACAATATCTCTCTTTGTTAATACTAAAAGTGAGAACTGATGTTTACAGAGCCCTTAACATGTTCAAAGCACTTTACACACATTATTATCTCATTTGAGCTTAACAGAGCCTCTTAACATGTTCAAAGCACTTTACACACATTATTATCTCATTTGAGCTTATGAGATAGTATATTCATTCCCATTTTTTAGATGAGAAGACTTCAGCTAAGATAGGTTAATTGGCTTAATTATGGTCGTACAACTAGTAAGCAAGTATCAGAAGGATTTGAACTTAAAGCCACCAGGCCACAATGCCCACTAACACTGGACTGAAAGTTAAAAGACTCAAGATCTAGTCCTGGGTCTTCCACTTGTCAGTCACATGGCTTTTTTTTTAAGCTCTTACCTTCTATCTTAGAATAAATACTATGTGTTGGTTCAAAAGCAGAAGAGCAATAAGAGTGAAGGACTTTTTAGGCATGTATACACCTCTAAACCTCAATTTTCATAGCTGTAAAATGGGCTAATAATGTCTCTCCTGTCCACCCTTCAGAGTCCCAGTGGGGTATCAGTTTTGTTGTAGAAATATTTTGTAGCTGTCACTCACTGTGCATATAGAATACATTATTATCTGGGACCTAACACAAGGCCTTGTCCAAAGTAGGTGTTTGTTCAGTCAAGCTCCTGGAAATGAATTTGCTTTCTCTTCCTATCCCAGAAGTATTTGTCCCAGCTGGCGGAGGAAGGTCTAAAGAGCAAGGAGCAGGGCAGCAGCCCGAAGCCAGACGACTGCAGCATCGGAATAGTACCCCACTTTGAGAGAAAAAAACTCTGACCCTGTAGAAAGAAGAGGAGTCGAAATGAGGGATTGATTGCCAGTGGTACCTTGCAGATCTCTAAGGCGACGCTGCTGCATCTTCTCCTTCAAGATAAGGAAGGAAAAAAACAGAGCAAAGGGCATATTGTTGGGGTCTGCAACTGGAGTACCAGAAGAAAGGCTCCCCAAACTGCTCCCACAACAAAGCAGTCCTGGCACGACCTATAGGCAGAGCTGCATGTCCTCTCTGTATGTGTGTGTGCGTGTTTCTCTCTCAAACCCCTTTTCAAACTCTCGCCTGACTCTCCTTGAATTCCGTGCCCCCGTCCTTTTCCTTTTCATATAATCTGACTCCTCAGGGATTTTTAACAAGGTTTAAATTCTTGATGGAATAGAACATGCCAGGCCAAAAGGAGGGTGGATTATCTGGGAGAAGGGCTTCAAAGAGAAATACTTGAATGAAATAGTATTCGTCTCTCTGCTTGCTGTTGGTTGCTTGGGAAAGCCCAGCAAGAGTGCCCAGAGCTCTGGAGTGAGGACGAACATCACCAAGGAAGGCAAGGAGTATATTCTTAAGGAGCCTGATTAAATCTCCTTCATTCTCCAAATGTATGGCCAAGCCACTTGTTTTAGCAATCTGTTTTTAAAGATCCTTCATCCAGTTATTCTGAAAGCTCATCAGCTTTATGTCTTAAGTTAAAATGAAGCAGACTTTGAAAGACAGGCAACAAAACCTTCCTTCTGAAAGCTCAGAGAAGTTCCCTCCAAATTAATCCCTTCCTTCTTTCTTCCCCTGCCCCATTTTTGAGGAGAAACGAGGGCTTGTTTTATTTTGGACAGTAGATAGGGTAAGGATTCAGTTGGGTTAAAATGAAGCATGCACTTCCTCTGCCTCCAGCTAAAATAGCAGTTGGTGTGTGTCCTGGACAAATGACTGCCTTAAAGTGGTGCTCGGAGTCCGATTGAGAAACACCAAAACAATGAAACTGCCAGCCAAGATCCTGTCCTTGACTCACCCGAAGGTGCCTGCATGCTGGGGTGTCTGAGTTGCATTCTTCTTCAAAACCTCCCAACCCAATGGTCTTGAGATGCCCCTTGAGCTTTGGGATTAGCTGAGGAGGAAAGAGGTTACTGAACCCATGTCTAGTCCTTGAGATTCCTTCAACATAGATTTTGTATTTGGGCCTCTTTACAGTTGCTGCCTGGGGATGACCCTTGTTGAAGCTTCTTGCCTGAGGCATTTACTACTTTGTAGTTAAACTCTTTACAGATCTGAGGTGGCCAGAGGGGTCTTTCCTACACTAACCAGAATTCACCTTTCTAGGCCAGAAGCTTGCTTAGTTGCTACATTGGCCTGGCCAGTTAGTCAATAATTCCATGTGTGGTATTTTGCTCCTGGATACTTTTTGTGAAGTTCCCAGTCCTGTGGAGGAAACCTCAGAATGGTGTGAAGCGGAGCCCAGTTCTGCCCTTGTTAGTCAAGACACTCCTGCCAAGTATGTCTGACCTTCTTGGGTCTTTAAAATGTAGACAGAAAAGTCTTTGGAGACTTTAGGATTTGGTGTCATCACCTTTGGCTGCCATAGCACGAGAAGGTAACTAATTTCTTATGGTGAGTTAGAGTTCAGTGGACATTTCAGCCAGACGAGCTGGGTCTGAACCACTAAAATAATACAAAAACCATGACAAGACTATGGAATAGAAACTTTGGACAAATGTAGCCAGAGAGAGGTACAGATATTGGAAACACGTATGTGTGTGAGAGATTTCAGGAAGGCACAAAAGGAAAATAAACCAGTTTGGACATGTCCAGGCTAAAAAGCCACATTTGTCAGTAGAACATTTCAGAACCTCAGGAAGGTTGGTTTTTAAGAGACATGAAAGGGTTTGAGGACTGGAGCTCAATCCAGACCAGCTCCCCTGTCACCACACATCATGAATCCAGCTGCCAAAGGTAGCCTGTGAACAAGGAATGCTTGTACCATGTCCTCAGCACTAGCTGTTCCTTCCTTTCTGGGAAATAGCCTGACCTCATGTGTCTCTATCTTGCCACCACAGGGAGGGGGTGGGATGCGTTTCTCAGCTTTTCTTTGGTTGTGCCATTCACTAAACCAGATTGGGGTAAAACCTTACACCCTTGACATCAGAAAACTGTTGTAGGGGATCACCTTGCCATGGAGGGTGACAGCCTACTTGCTGGAAAATGGGAAAATCCCCCTGCCATAACCAGTTCCATATGGCAGGGTTTCCATGGAAATTTGTATCAGCTGCTCCCCCAGGAACTCTTAGGTCTTCCTTGATGATAAAATGAACATGTCCATGGTGGGAGGGGTGGGGGGCTGGGGAGTGGTTCATCTAACCATATTTCTTCAGGCTTTTTTTTTCTCTTTTACTCCATCAGGATCCTCTATTTACAAAAGATTTCAGGATATACATGTGTACATATATACATATATAATATATATTTTTATACAATACCATTGGCATGATTCTTCACCAATCTTCATAATTTGCACTTTTTATTTCTATATGTATCAAACCCAGTACAGTGTTAAAAGCAGCCCTGGCAAGTTTTTATTCTGTTTAAAGGCGCTTTTCTGCAATGTTTGTTGATCTTTCCAAGTGTCTCCCCAAAAGGGGCCCCCAAAAGCATTTACCATTTTTAGCAATAGATAGATTTGTTCTCTGGATCAAATTGAGGCTTTAACATTAAAAAGGCCTGCTTTTTAAAAAAAATCAACCTCCCTCTCCACCCGGTCCCCAAAAGAAAGCAATATTCAGTCACTGCCCCCCACAGAATTCAGCAAATAAACCGTTGGCTTGAACACTAGTTTAGTGTAGTTGTAGCATCAGGCCGGTATCATCAGGGTTTTCTACTTGTGAAATATCTGAGGCCGTGATCTGTTGAATTATACTTGAACTGGACCAGAACATATTTATTGAGCTTATAAAAATCTTGTTAATTTAAGCTTTGGCTTGTAAATGGTTGGAATTTGTTGAACTTCGTTGAGTGTCTTCTGAGTTGTCACTACTTTTACTGATCCATGTAACTGACCGCAAAGTGTTTTGAGGTGTTTCATAAAAAAATGAAAAGAAAAAAAAAGATTTTAATAAAGGTAATTTGAAAGCCTTTCAGTGAGTAATGGTGTTGGTATATGTCCACAGGAATCAATTTCTAGCTCATTGGGGCAGGGTCAGCAAAGAGGCCAGGATGGGGAACCTCTTTATAACTGGAAAGTTCCAGAAGTCTTTGGTGACTTTTTTTGTTTGTAGAAAGATGGGCTTTGGGATAGCTCCTCTACTAACTTCAAAATGAATAATTTATTCACTTAGCAAACATTTACTAAATCATAGATGTGAAAGGCATTTTTAGTTATTCTGCTTTTAAGAGGTACAATACCTAAATAAATCCTAGACAGGTAGGAAACAATTCTCTTCTTAAAGATCCACAAACCCTTTGTAATTCTTATGTGAGGAGATTCATCTTTGTAACCTTTAGCCTTGATTGTCATTTATAATTTTTTTTCTGATATCTGATTTTATCACTCTACATTTAACCCACTTTTGATCCATTTTTACACAGAAGATCACTCTATTCTCTGTGTACTAACTTGTCAATGTACTCCGTGTTTCTTTTAAAATCTTCCTTTAGGCTTCTCTTCCCCTGGCAGAGTCATGCCAGTCCCTTTGATCTTTCTTCTAAGGTCCAGGTGCCTAGCCCTTCAAAAGAACTAGCTTCTATCCTCTGGGTCCTGGCCCTCTTGTTGACATTACCCTCTAAGTTGTTGGAAAACATGTCCATGGGCCAGAGAGACTTCCTGCTATTAAACCTGATAGCAACTCTGGGGAACATTCCCATTAAATAGGCTACTGGACCTTTGGGCATTTCCCTGGGCATCTCACTGGGCCTGTTGCTGCCCCTCTGCTAAGACCTCAGAACCTACCACAGTGTAAAGTTGAAAGCACTAATTTCAATCAAGTAAATAACAATGACTGAACTCAAAAAGCAATTGTTGGTGGCCCCATGGGACTATGGAACAAGCTTTCTAGGGTGATGAATGTCCCAAGAGATCTGTTCTTAGCCTTTGTTGCTTAATGTTTTTCCTCAAAGACTTTTTCAAAGGCATGGATGGTGCATTTATTTGATCAAGATGGGACAGGTGGCATATTGGATGACACAGTAAGGATCCCCAAAGTAGGTAAAACTTTGAAGAAAATAAAAGGAGATGAAATTTAATCGGAATAAGTGTAAACTTTTGGTAGGTTCAGAAAATCAGCTCTACAAGTACAAAATAGAGGAAGAATGATGGTTAGATATATTTGCTAGGTTCAAAGCTCAACATGTGTCATTAGTGTGTTATAACAGCCAAAAAAGAACTGATGCAATCTTAAATTGCATTAAAGGAATAATAAGCTCCAGAATAATGGAAGAGATAGTCCCACTTTGTTGTATGCAGTCCCAGACACCACGTTTGATGGACGATGTTAACATCTGAAGTATAGTAACCAGGATGATGAGTCTTCACAAGCATGTGCTGTGAGGATTGCTAGTAGAGGACAGAGTGCTGGGCTGACTTATCTTTTTTTTTTTTAACCCTTACCTTCCGCCTTAGGATCAATACTATGTATTGGTTTGAAGGCAGAAAAATTATAAGGACTAGGCAATGGGGGTCAAGTGACTTTTCCAGGGTCACACAGCTAAGAAGTGTCTGAGGCCAGATTTGAACCCAGAACCTCTTGTCTCTAGGCCTGGCTCTCAATCCACTGAGCCACCCAGTTGCTTCCTGGGCAGACTTATCTTCCTGAGTTCAAATCTCATTTTATACATTTACTGTCTGTGCTATCCTGGGCAAGTCACTTAACCATGTTTGTCTCAGTTTCCTTATCTATAAAATGAGCTAGAGAAGGAAATGGCAAACTACTCCAGTCTCTTTGCTAAGTCATAAAGAGTCAAACAGGACTGAGAGTATGGAACAACAACAACCACAATAAAAGGGTAACCTAGAAAATATCCAGAATAGAGTAATCAGGGTTGTTACAGACATGTCCTATGAGGACTGATTGAAAGAAATGAGCTTTAATAGATCCCAAAATATTCATAGCAAAAATTTCTATAATATCAAAAAAAAACTAGGAAGAAAAGTGGGTACCCATTGCTATGGAATGGCAGAACAAACTGATATCAGCGTGTGATGAAATATTATTACACTGAAAGAAACAGAATATGAGGAGTTCAGAAAAACGTGGGAAGATTTTTAATGATTGATGATATTAAGTGAAGAAATCAGAACCAAGAGAATAATATACCCCATAACCACAAGAATGTAAAAGAAAACAATACTCAGAGACAGGCACCAGAATTGAGATAAATCTGATGCCCAGGTTGCTTCTTGGGGCTTAATCATGAAACATGTTTCCCATCTACTGTTAGGAGAAAGATAGTTTGCTACAGGGACAGAATGTTGTGGATGTTGCCAGACGTATCCATTTTGCTTATTAACTGAGGGATTCTGGAACTGAAGGTGGTTTATTTGGAAGGGATTGTGATATAAAAGGCAAAATTAAAAAAAAAAGAAAAGAATAGGCTGAGCAGGTGTTAGCAAGGCCAGACTGTGTACCCAAGTCAAAAATAGACAAATTGCACACAGACCACAGATACGGTCAGGAAAGGAAGGTCAGGAGGACAGAGGCAGCTGGGGGCTGAGTTTTTCTGCATCTGTGATTGTTGAAATCATCTCTTCTAACCTCATTTGAGAGATTCTTCCCTGTTTCCCAGCAGTTCTTAATACACAGCCCAGCACAAAGCAGGCGGCTGTGGGTATTACTCAGTTTCTGTGATCTGGATCAATGACAGGACCTAGAAAACCTGACATTCCCCATTATTAGTTCTCCCCCATGCACTAGTGATGCAAAGGAGTCCCTCCAAGAGACACCTGTAGAAATCGGGATGGTGGACCCTAGAAAATCTCAAGTTCTCTTTTCAGCATCTTTTCGTTCTCTATTGAGTTTCTCTTGGGGGCAGAGGGTGGAAGACCTGTCATAGAAAGCATGTTGCTGGGATTGTACAAGTTCTCTCAGCTCCTAACTGGGAGAAAGTCAGCATGAGTGCTACCCCTGGGAAACTCTGGGAATTTTTCACCAGCAGGCATATGGAAATATCCCAAATCCTCAGAATATTCTGTATCTACTTGTCCAGCTGTCTCCATGCACTTGACCTTCCCTTCACGATTGTTTCTATGGTCTGCATGTACTTTGTTTACCTTTCCTTCTCAAGAATGAACAAAGTCCATGTCCTTGTTAACATCTGCACAGCCCATATGAGATTTGTTTTATTTTGTTTGGCTAGTGTGCTAGAAGTGTGCTTATGCCGAGTATTTTTTTTTCAACCCTTCCATGTCTTTTCTTCCTGATACTCACTTATCTGGCCACTATTGACAAGGAGAGAAAGGGCAGACCCAAGAGTTTAACCCCTCTGTGATTCCAGTCTTCTAAAAAGGACACTTTGCTAAAGGAAGATAATCTTAGAGAAAGTAGAAGCTGCAACCAGAAAACTTGCTGGCATTTGCATTTCTTCATTTCTCCCTGGAGAATCATGGTCTATTCCCCAACACCCATCCTGCAGAGCATTCTGAGTAGGAAATGCAGATCCTTTTAGGCTTGGCTGAGGTTGCCTCCCAAACCTGTCTGGTGAGGAAAAACCTTGCTCCACTGAGGGAAAAGTGCGACTGGGAACCTGCCAGGGGAAGCCAGCAGGTTGGGACAGGGTTGAATCCAATAAAGCAGTTATAGAGGAGAGTTCCTGGGGAGCACTCAGTGCCCCTATGACTTCATATTTCAGGTTCTGCAAAACAAAGGCTGGACAATTCCAGCTGACTGACAAGATCTTGGGTTAACATTTCAGTAAACTGATTTGGTCTCGCCTTCAACACCAACTCAACATGTGATCTTGGTCAAGTCCCTTCACAAAGTTTCCTTATTTGAAGTAAGAAGACAATAATATTTTTATTACCCACCTCTTGGGGTTCTGTTCGGCTCAATAAATAGGCATTGAAGTGTCTACTGTGCTAGGCACTGTGCTGGGGGCTAGAGATACAAAGAAAAAGAAAAACAAAAAAATCAGTCCCTATTCTCAAAAAACTTACACTCCTCTGAGGACAGGACATGAAGACAGTTGAATTAGTATAACGTAATTTGACAAGGAAGAGAGTAATGGCAATGTTGGACACTTCCAAAGGAGGTGAGACCTGTGATGAGCCTTCATGGAAAATAAGGGTTCTAGAAAGCAGAAAGGAGGTGGGCATCTATTTCCAAGCATGGGAGAGCACAAAGCCACAGAGGCCAGCAGGAAAGCAAACCTTGGGGTACAGTTAGGAAAAGCTGCAATGGCAGAGGGGAGAGGTCTGGAAAGGTAGGGGAGAGCCAGATTGGAATCAAGTTGAGAAGAGCATTTTCTCCCAGAAGTGATAGGGAGCCACTGAAGATTTTTGAGTAGCTCCAGTAAGAGAATGACACCATTGAACCTGTGCTTTAGAAAGATCATTTGGGGACCCTGGAGGAGAAGGATGGATTAGGGAAGATTATTGCAAGGAAAGTGCTTTGTAAACCTTAAATGGGAGCTCTTCTTGGTCATGGAGGTGGGGGTATGGATACATCTTACCTATTTCATAGGATAAAAAGAGACATTTAGATCTTTCCAGGTCTATTGTCTTGATTTCTATAGGTGTCCCTTGGAGGGATTCCTTTGCACCACTGGTACATGGGGTAGAACTAATAAAGGGGAATGTCAAGTTTTCTGGGTCCTGGTATCAATAAAGTGCCAAGGGACCAAGTTAGAGTTGCTAGATCATGTGTATTCTTTAGAAAAGGGCAAGAGAGGGGGGCAGCTGGGTAGCTCAATGGATTGAGAGTCAGGCCTAGAGACAGGAGGTCCTAGGTTCAAATCCGACCTCAGACACTTCCCAGCTGTGTGACCCTGGGCAAGTCACTTGACCCCCATTGCCCACCCTTACCACTCTTCTGCCTTGGAGCCAATACACAGAAGTTAAGAGTTTAAAAAAAATAAAAATAAATAAAAAAGAAAAGGGCAAGAGAGAGGAAGCTAGGTAGCTCAATGAATAAAGAGCTAGACTGTAAGCAGAAGGTACTGGGTTAAAATTTGATCTCAGACACTTCCCAGCTGTATGACCCTGGGCGAGCAACTTAACCCCAGTTGCCTAGCCTTTACTGTTCTTTTATCTTAGAAATAAAACTAAGTTTTGATTCTAAGACATAAAGTAAGAAGAGGAAGGAAGGAAGGAAGGAAGGAAGGAAGGAAGGAAGGAAGGAAGAAGAGGAAGGAAGAAAAGAAGCTACAGTATATGTCCCACCAAAATGGGCCAAACTACAAGCCCGCCTTCAAGGGCAATGCTCATAAACTCTTGCTATACCAGGTACTACCATTACCTGCATCACAGAAGGCACTTACTGTGTACCTTCAATTGGCACAATACTAAATAGAGTTGTTCAGGTGTGAACTCTGTCTGCACAGAGGTTACCATTTATATGTCATGGCAAATGAGACGTGATAACACACAAACACATACGAATAGCAAATTTCCTCCCTAAAAAGCCTTATTTCATTGTCCCAGTGTGCTATGGAAATGACCTAGAGTTCTTTAAGACTGACATTGGGGGCAGCTAGGTAGTACCAGGTCTGAGGTTGGGAGGACCTGAATTTGGGTTCAAATCTGGCCTTAGACACTTCCTATTTGTAGGACTTGGGAAAGTCACTTACCCCCAATTTGGCTAGCCCTTGCCTTGCTTCTCTCTGAGAAATGATACTAAGACAGAAAGTAAGGGTTAAAAAAAAAAGACTGACAGTAGTGTCTAAATTCTTGCAGGCTCTGATGACCTGGTAAACCTTGGAGTATGGGTGGATTGGGGAGTTTAGGCACACTTTTCTTGCCCCAAGTCATACTCACATTATCCATCTTCATAAGTACAGAAATTTGTTTCACCCTGTTATGCTGACCAAGGTTTTCCCTGGAGAGCAAAGGCTAACTCTCCTTGGCTGCCCACTTGATACTAAAACATCCCCCACTTCTTTCTGTTTTTCCCCTTTACTGAGAACACCACACAGCTGACACATTTAATTCTGTCTTAAAATCAGCTTGGTGGCACAGTGGATAGAGTGCTAAATTTGGAGAGAGAAATGAACAAAGTTCAAAACCTGACTCAAACTCCTTGTGGGACCTTGGGCAAGCCACTTAATTTTGGCTTTCTTGTATGTAAGATGGGGCTATTAACTGCTTCGGTGGATTCTGGGAAGAATCAAATAAAATAATGCAAACAGAGAATGTGCTCTACAAACCTTAAGAAGTGCCATGTAAAATGGTGGCTATTTTTAATAGTATCTTCATCATCATCATCATCATCATCATCATCATCATCATCATCATCATCATCATCATCATCATCAAGTTGTTTCTCTGAGCTAAGAAAGGCACTTGCCAGGTCAGTTGTAGTCTGTTTTGATCCTGTGATATTGGTCTCTTTTCTGTGCCATGAACAAGACACTCCATCTCTCAACCCATACATTCTCCCTGGCTGTCTTGTCTCCTCTGCCTGGACTGTTCTCCCTCCTCCACTCCAACTTCTGAGCTCCTTGGCTTTCCTTAAATCCCAATGGAAATCCTACCTTCTACAGGGAACATTCCCTATCCCCTCTTAATTCCAGTGCTTTCTTTCTGTTAATGATTTCCTCATTAGCCTCTATCTAGCTTGCTTTGTATATATTTGTTTGCATGTTGTCTCCACCACTAGATTGTGAGCTCCACGAGGGCAAGGGCCATCTTCTGCCTCTTTTTTATATTCCCAGGGCTTAGCCACAGTGCTGAGCACACTGTAAACACTTAATAAAACGTTGATTGACTTGTTGATGGTCTAATGACTTTCAGGGCCAAGGGTCCAGCAGTAGAATGCTCTGAAGTAACGTTTTTGGGGTCAGGCGATTGGGGTGAGCTTGGGGGATTGACTGGGGACAGAAGAGCCCATGTCTGGGGTGTTTTGAAAGGTGGAGGGAGGTAGGCTGGGGAGGGGGAAGGGTAATCACCTGCTCGGTTACTAGTACATCTATGAGGTGATAGCGATAACAATGTTCTGAACCCTGTGTTCTTCCTGTTTGGTACTGGAGGGGTTTATCGAGCGAGCTGCAAGTCAGGGGTTCATCCCTTTCTAGATTTTTTGCTCTGTTGCTACCCTCAGAGAAGCAACAGGAAGAAGTAACCCTCCGTCCCACTAACCCTCCCTCCCCTCCTCCCACGGATGCCTTTAGAGCGCGGGTTCTTAGGTTGGGGTTCAGGAACTTGAGTTTTAAAAAAAAATATTCTGACAACTGAATTTCTCTAGAATTGATTTCCTTTGTGACTCTTCAGATTGTGTTATATGCAATTCAAAAACATTAGTCTGAGGAGGGGACTTGCCAGAAGTGTCCACGACAAGATAAAGGTTAAGAATGCCTGCCTTAGAGTGATTGTAGCAGCCACAGACACAGACCTGCTGGTGTGGAGGCTCATTCCTACTTCCCTAGGCTGGGCCCCCCCAAAGTGCCGCCTCCAACATGTGTCCCAGAGCATTCCCTCCCCTCCCCGGCTAAGCCTGCCCAAGCTTCAAATTGCCAGTATTGAGGCCAGAGCAGCTGGGTGGGGAGGCACCGGGCTCTGGGAAGAGAGCTGGTTTTATGGTAGTTATGTCAACACTGGATTTACCATTTCAGTTCACACTGTACCCATGGAAACCACACCTCTGATTAATGGCCCAGTAGAGGGTGAGGGGAATCTCTTTCCTTTTCTGGAGGGGCTCTTTCCCCCCACAAGGGTCTTGAAGGAGCAAGGAGGCTGGTTTGTGTGGGAGGGAATTTCACCTTCTTCAGAAACGAGACCTTGACACAAATTGATACTGCTGGCTGAGCCATTAATAATTAAGCCCGCCATGCTCCCGGTTCTTCAATGCCCAGTCTTGGAGCCAGTCCAGCAGGGAAAAAAAGGAGGAGCTCCCTTCAGCGTTACCCCAGTGTCCCACCTCCATGACTCCAGGGCACGGTCCTAGAAGAACAGAATGGCCCCTTCCTTGCCTGGTCAACTCCCACCTGGTCCATCTTCCTTTGGGAGACCTTTTCTGACCATTTCAAGACACTGTGACATTTCCTTCTTCTGAGCCCCTGTCGGAGCAACGTGGCAATGCTCAGGTGGTGTTGCTTTAGAGACTCAGAGCTTGAAGGAACCTCCGATGTCATCCAGTCTAGCCAACCTATGGATGCTGTCTGGAACATTCCCAACAGTGGCCGTCCGGCCTCTTCTGGATCCTGCCTCGCTGCCTGATGCAGTCGCCCATTCAAGGGGCACCTCAAAGTGAACTTTCCATGTTTGTCCTTTTGCTCTCATAATCATAGCTTACACATAGGTAACACTTGGAAGTTACAGAATTCTTCCATATGTATTTCTTAATTGCTTCTCTAGTCTGTGGCCCAAGTACAGCAAATATTATGTATTGTGAGTGAGACAAGCCAATGGAACATTCACAACCCCATCACCCCGGCACAGGGACCAAGTAAACAAGCAGGAGCTGCTTCAGATTTATCTTTATTTAGGTTTTTAAGTTTTCCTTGTTATTATGATGACATTTCCAAACATGAGCATTTCCCTATACAAAGAGGGTGAGAAAAAGAACACTGGACATAGGCGTATGTTGAGATTGGGGTTTGGGGTTTGTTTGTTTTTTAATATATTTCAAATTTAAATTGAGATTTCAAAGCTGTCCTGTACATCTCTGTTTCCTTCTGGACTCCCTTTTGCTCTCTTTTGTCTATTTTTGAAATGATTCATTGATGCCTTTTATTTCTCTTTCCCCCTTTTTAAAGGGTCACTGACTATCACTTTTCCATAATGATTCCCATCCCCAAAAATGTAGTCCTCCATGGTTGAACACTCCTTCAGTGAGATGTCAGAGCACGAGTCCATCTCCATGGCAGCAGAGCCCATGTTCCATGGGTTCATTCCCTTTTTATTCCTTTATTATCCCTACTTTACAGGTGAGGAAGTTGAAGCTCAGCAAAGCAATGTGGGTGGGCTCCACATAGGTTCAAAGACTTGGACCTGAAAGAGACCTTAGAGGTCATTGAGTCCAACCCCCCTCGTTTTATGGATGAGAAAACTGAGGCGCGAGAGGTAGTGAGTCGTCTAGAGTTATAGGATTTGGGATTTTTATGAGTATTCTCTTACAACAATGAACACAATATGGAAGTATTTTTTGCATGATAATACATGTATAACCCAGATCAAATTGCTTACCATCTCTGAGAGGGAGAAGGGAAGGAAGAGAGGGAGACAATTTGAATCTTATCATTTTGGAAAACGTGTTGAAAATTGTTATTAAATGTAATTGGGAAAATAAAATATCTGAATTAAAAAAAAAAGACTAGAACAGTCGAAGTAGGTTTCTAATTGCAAACAATCAAGCACCATGGGCCGTCTGTGTTAGTCATGAAGGCAGTGACCACCCTGGGGTTGGTGGGAATGCAAATATCTTATCTATAGAGTTGGCTGCTCAGGGCCACTGGGAATATGGTTGCTCTTCTTTTTTCTTATATTATTCCATATTTCCTCGGTATCTTATCATCTGGGTCCCCTGAGCTTTCTCACCCTTCAGTCACTCGTCCTACTTAGGATCTCCCTAAGGAACTTAGAGTTAGTCCCAGAATTAGCTTTAAGAATTATTTCAGGGGGCAGCTGGGTAGCTCAGTGGAGTGAGAGTCAGGCCTAGAGACGGGAGGTCCTAGGTTCAAATCCAGCCTCAAACACTTCCCAGCTGTGTGACCCTGGGCAAGTCACTTGACCCCCATTGCCCATCCTTACCACTCTTCCACCAAGAAGCCAATACACAGAAGCTAAGGGTTTAAAAAAAAAAGAATTATTTCGGGGTTCTATAAACTGCCTCATGTTCTTCAGCAACAGCTCCAGAAGCCCAAGTGGTGATTGGTAAATGGTGAATCTGGTAAGCCTCTGTTTCTGATTTCAGAGCCTCTAGTGACCATCTGTCTCTCTTTTTCAGTTTCCACAACACACGCTACTGATTTCTACCTCTTACAGCTCTATACTAGTATGTCTTCCTTTTCTGCATCCCGCTTAGCATTCCTTCTCATCCTCTGAGGAGCCTAGTTCCAGCTTCTCCGTTTTTCATGAAGTCTTATTGGACCGTCATAACCCACAAAGCCCTCTCATTCCTTTTAACTGATACCATTTACTCTCCGTACCACAATGTGGCACTTTTATGCCTGATATAGTCAATAAGCTGTTTTACGTGTCTGTGCCTAAACTCCTTGACTAAACAGTGAGCTCCTAGAAGGCAGGGATCATGCTTTGCACTTATTATTTAAATTCTTCTAGAATAGTCATAGGCTGACAGCAGACACCTGGTAAATAATGTTCATTCATTCAACAAAGAAGTACATATTATTTACAAGATGCTGCTGATCATTGGGAAATTTAGCTATGATCTCATGGAGGCCATTGTCGTCTGATATCGAGTATGCAGAACACATAAAAGCAACGGGATGAATATATCCATGTAGAATGTCTTTTTCACAAATGAAATGCCAGGTGTGATGGCTCATGCTTGTAATCCCTGCTGCTGAGGAGGCTAAGACTAGTGGATTACTTGAATTTAGGAGTTCTGAGCTACAATAGGGCTAAAGCCGATCAGGTGTTCATACTAAGTCTGGCACTAATGTGGGCCCCTAGGAGAGGGGAACCACCAGGCTGTCTAAGAATGGGAAGAACAGACCCATGTTGGAAACCAAGAAGTGTGCAGATAAGCACTGGGATTAAGCCTATAAAGTGATACTTGCATTTCTAGACTGAGTGAAATAGAGAGATTCAGTATTAAGAAAGAAAGAAAGAAAGGAAGGAAGGAAGAAAAAGTGAGTGAGGGAGAGAGAGAAAGAGGGAAGAAGGGAGGNAAAAAGGAAGGAAAAATTCCATTTTTACTCACATGAGACAATGAGATGTACTTGAAAGAGTACTGGCCTAGAGGACAGCTGGGTGGCTCAGTAGATTGAGAGCCAGACCTAGAGACAGGAGGTCCTGGGTTCCAATTTGGCCTCCAACAATTCCTAGCTGTGTGATCTGGGCAAATCACTTAACCCTTATTGTGTTAAAAAAAAAAAAAGAATACTATCAGAAGATCTAGTTTTGGATCGTATATTAATAAACTGTGTGACTTTAGCCCAGTCACTTTCCCTCTCTCTCTGGAATCTGTTTCCTCATCTGTAAAGTAAGGAGGTAGATCTAATAATTCCAAGTTATAGAGAACTTTTAGAGTTTACAGAGTATTTCTCTCACAATAATCATGTGAGGCAGGGAATAGGAATATTATTATCCTCATTTTATAGATGAGGAAATTGAAGTTCCAAGAACTAGCATCATTTTCCCCCTGCCCCATAGCTGGTAAATGGCTGAATCTGCATTTAAACATCACTCTTCTGACTCCAAGGCTCAAGCAGCATATTCTTTCTAAAATATTGCTCCTTGACTAGATAATTTCTAACATGTCTTCCAATTCTAACATTCTAGGATTCTAGGAAGTATCCCTCACAATGCCTAGTTTGGTGTAAGGAAATGATTTCCATTCATTGGCTGACAGCCCATGCTAACTATGATGCCACCTTGGTGATGTGAGTACAACAAATTCTGGCTGACAATAAACCTCATATAACAGATACTTTCCAAACTGTCTGCTTTGCAGTAAGCCTAGTTAATAAGTATGATGACCTTATAAGTAAGGTGGAGCTGTGTAATCTTCCTCTTAATATAATTTGACATGTTTTCCCCCACCCACCACCCCTTCTTCTGAACCTTCTGGAGACATCAGGAGCTTTCATTTTCTTTTTTTTTTTTTTCTTTCTTTGCCCAATGAGACAGGGACAATGAATTCTAGAAAAATCAGAGCTAAAAAGGCCCTCACAGCCCAATTTATCCACCCCCTCCCCAATAAACTGAGCCTCTCTTAAAAGTAAGATGGCCCACCCAGGTCACAGAATGAGCTATCAGCTCAGGACTTTTTCATTTCTGCCAAATGTCAGTTCCAGGGTGAGGAAGTATTGTAAAATGAGAAGACTACCCTTAGCTCAAATCAGACATTTCAAATCAGGCATGGGAGAGAGTAAAATGGGGAGGGGAAAAAGGTGTCTATAAAGAGAAAAAACAGCAATGAACATTCTTTAAATACCTACTATCTTTAAAATACTGTGTTAACCTTATGAAGTATTTATGGGGGTAGCAAGAGTAAGGTATAAGAAGCATTTGGAGAGGTGTCTTTTGGGGGCAGAAGGTTAGGGGATTTCAACTCTATAGAGATATTTTATTTTTTATCAATTACATGTAATAACGAATTTCCACATGTATTCCAAAGTTATATGATCCAAATTGTCTCCCTCCCTCCTCCTTCTGGTAGCTGGTAAGCAATTCAATCTGGGTTATACATGTATTATCATGCAAAAAATTTCCATATTGTTCATTTTTGTAAGAGAATAATCAGATAAAACCAAGACCCCCAAATAAAAACCCAAATAAACTAAAGTAAAAAAACATATGCATTGATATGCATTCTGACTCCCAATAGTTCTTTCTCTAGAGGTGGATAGCTTTGTCATAAGACCCTCAGAATTGTCTTGGCTCATTGTACTGCTGAGAGTAGCTAAGTCTATCATAGTTGATCATTCCACAGTATTGCTGTTACTGTATATAAAGTTCTCCTGGTTCTGCTTATTTCACTTTAAGTCTTTCCAGCTCTTTCTAAAATCATCCTGTTCAACATTTCTTACAGCACAATAGTATTCCATCACCGACATATACCATAATTTTTTCAGCCATTCTCCAATCGATGGACATCCCTTCAACTTCCATTTTTTTGCCACCGCAAAAAGACCTGCTATAAATATTTTTGGGCAAGTAGGTTCTCTTTTTAAAAAAATCTCTTTGGGATACAGAGCCAATAGTGACTTTACTGGATCAAATAGTATTTGTAGCCCTCTGGGCATAGTCCTATCACTTAATTTCTGGAAACCCCAATTTTGCCTTTGTCCCTTGGGAATTGGAAGTCCCAAACCAACTTTGTCTTAGACTTAGTTCAGTCACCAAGATCACCAAGGGATCACCAAGAGTTCATTAAGTGTTCTGAATAGGAGTAATAAAAATTCTCAAATCCTCAATCACCCTTTTTGTCTTAAAAGTTTCCCCCATTACATCAGAGATCCATTCCCAAGAAGACCAACGCCAGTGCCGGAACCATACTTTTTGTATCCATTGTAGTAGATCACTCCCAGATACCCCAGCCTCTGGCTATAGCTTCTGTCCCAAGCCTGCTTGCAACCCCTCAGTGTATGTTTGCTGTGATTAATCCCCCAAAGGTATATAAGTCCCAAGTTCCATTATTCTTTGGAGTATCGTCTTTGGTGGTGCATTCTCTCAGAGATACTGTTCCCAGAGTCCCAGAGCCCTTGGCTCTGTGTGGCGGAATATTGAACACTGTCTCATCCTGATTAAAGAATTGGTTTTACTGACTACTTTAGTGGTTCTGTGTTTTTCCAAGTTGACAGTTCCAAATTGCCCTCCAGAATGTTTGGATCAGTTCACAACCCCACCACCGGCAACGCAATAGTGTTCCAATTTTGCCACATGCAGGTGACAAGATTTCAGACTAGGTAGAAGAAAGAAGTAGATATTGGGTTGGGCAGTAGGGGACGTGGGGATATCTGATGGGGGTGACGAGATGTGGGAAAGATAAGATCTGGGGTAGCTTTACAACTGTTCATTTGCAGGCATCAGTGCTGTTGACCTTTCTGAGATGTCTGAGGATTCTCTACCCCCATGATTTCTAAAGTCCTTGTTTCTGGTCCAGACAACTTGTGGTAAAATGGAAAGAGAACTGGATCTTTGAGGCAGAAAACATGAGTTTAAATCTCACTTCTGCCATTTTACCAACCGTGTGGTCTTGGATAAGACATTTCTTATTTGGGGGTATCAGGTTATTCGGCATGTTTTCCCCTAGCACTCAATCCTATGATCCTGTCACTTTATTACTCTTTTCCACTCTGGGCCCAGGTCATCATTTCCTGTACTCTGTCCAAGAAAAGCATGACTCTTTCATATTAAAACTAATTCTTTAGGGCCTCTTTTCTCTTGTGGTTTGGAATGAAAGACAAACCACAAAACAATTCCTTCACCATCAGTTATCTAGTGATTGGCAAATAGTGAACACTGGTATGGGAAAAAGGAAGAGTGTATGGCTCCATTAACTCCATGCTATTCTGGGACTGTTGGGAAATAACTGAATCCTCACATGCATGCTTCTCAGGATGCCGATAAGCCACAAGTCTGCATTTCCTTCTTTGAAAAGGGGCTAATCAGGAGAGTAAGAGTCTTTGGAATATAGAAAGTCTAAAAGCAAATGGTTTTATTGTGAGACAGAGTAAGCAAGAATGAACACACTCAGCAGTCAAAACGGATTCAACTGAAGAAGGATTTAAGTGTTTCTATGTGCAAGGCATTGTTCTAGGCTTGGGGAATTGGGATTGGGAAGGGAGTGACAAGACAAAAGAACACAAAAACAATTCTTGTCCTCTAGGGGCTTACCTTGTACTTAAAGGATTCATAATATGAAGCAAGAGAAGGGAAAGAAAGAGCACACTGAGTTTAGCCTGGAAAAAAGATAAGGATTGGCATCTCGGTGACACATTGGATAGAGCACCAGGCCTGAAGTTGAGAGGACCTCAGATACTTCCTAGCTGTGTGACCCTGGGCAAGTCACAACCCCATTTGCCTAGCTCTTGCCCTTCTGCCTTAGAGATGTTACTAAAGTAGAAAGTAAACATTAAAAAAATAAAGATAAGGATTCTGCAAGAATGAGGTTCATTTGTAGTGAATTCTTTTGTAAATTCATGGATGTCATACACTGGAGTGATGCTCTCAATAATTTATTAGTGGATAATCTGTTTAACTCTAAAGCCTTATATTGTACTATGCCACAGTGGATTTTTTTTTGTCCAGACCTGTGATTTTATTGATGTAGGGAGATTACCAATGAGGAAACTTCTATCATTGTAGATCAGAAAGCAATGCACAATTTAGAGTCTAAAAGAACTTTTACCAAGAGGCTAAGAGATTTATTCTAGGTCACACAGCTAATAGATATCAAAACTGGGACTTGAATCCTGGACTTCCTAACTGAGATCAAGGTGGGTTCTAAAACTGCTGGGATGTCCTGTTTCTCATGCTGCAGTTGAGAAGAGCTTTGACGTAGTCTCACTGGAGGCTCAGATCAACTTCATGACACGTGTAGCCAAAATGGCCTATTGAAAGTTAGTTCTTAATAGTTTGGGGGCTTTCAGTGGATTAGCTGTTCATTGTGTCATATTGGGTCATGGGAACCAGCAGGGTAGAACTGCTTAGGAAGGATTACAAGCCTGGGAGTTGAGCCCAGCATCAAGAGGGCAGGCAGTTATCAACAGGCCCAATAGACAGAAACTTGAGTTCCAATCCAACAAGCAGGGATGGAATGTATCAGATATTTGCTAAGGTACAATACTGTAAAAAATAAAATCCAGGGAATATAGCTAAAGCAGAAAATGTCACACGGGTTCCAGAGATCTATATGGATAGCTCTAGAGTCTAAAGTATAGATATGGTAAGATCTAAAACTTTGTTCATGAATCAACTCATTTACTCTTTCTTTCCTTCCTCTCTCTCTCTCTCTCTCTCCCTCTCTCTCTCTCTCTCTCCCTCTCTCCCTCTCTCTCTCTCTCTCTCTCTCTCTCTCTCTCTCTCTCTCTCTAACACCATGTTTAGGCCCCTCCCCTTACAATACCTTTTATTGACTCTACCATATTTTCAGCCACATGCTCTTTGGCTTCTCTATAGCACTTGACACTGTCTATCACCCTGCTCCTCCCATTTTGTAAAGCTTTTTTTTTTTAAACATTGGTTTTATCCCTACCTGTCTAACCATTCCTTCTCAGTCTCCTTTCCCTGATCATCATCCATGTTCTACTTCTGAATTATGGGTACCCCTTAGGGTTCTATACTGGGCCCTCTTTTCTCTTTCTACACATTTATTCTTGGTGATGTGGGAGAGTTGATTAGGAAACCTGGACCAGAAGGGACACCTCCTTCAGGAAAGACAAGGCTCCAATAATTTGCTTAAAAATAGAAAAACATTTATTAAGTTTAATGCAAGTTGAATAATTGAGTTGAGTGGCCAGGGAGGCAGGAGCAAGTGGAATACTGCCTCCCAGAGGAAATGGGATTTGGGATACTTATCTCTCTTGACTACGGACCTATGTGACTAGAGATGGGATGGTGGTGTGATGGAGTGATGTTTTTGGGACTCTGGGACCCAAGATGGGTCATGTGCTTGTGTTTTTTGCCTCAAAGTCAAAAGTCAAAAAACTTGTCCAGTTTAGGGGATGGTTAGATATCTGAGCTCAAAACAGGTGCTTATCAGAAGCAAGCTGGGAGGTGTCTATCTGTGTTCATCAAGAATTCTGGGAGAGGCCAGAGAAGATATTCCTCTCAGCTCAAAATCACCTTCCTTCAGCATTGCAGGAATACAAGGAAAAATGAATTCTTTATGTATTCTCTGACCTGGGACAAGACCTTGGGGCTTGGGGATGTCTAGGGGAAGCCCATACCCCCATGTCATTGTTACCCTCAGTAGTTCACATGGGTCAATTGTCTTTTCTATATGGGTACATACTGTCCTACGCTCCAGACTTTCACCTCCAACTACCTGTTGTACATTTCCAAGTGGATTTACCAAAGGCAACTCAAATTCCACATATCCAAAACAGAATTCATTATTTTCTTCCCTAACCCATTCCTTTCTTCAAACTTCCCTGTTGCCATTGAAGGTACTACCATCTTTCTAGTCCCTCATTCTCACAACCTGGTAGTATCTCTGACTCTTTACTCTCTCCCATTTCCAATTATTTGCCAAGTCTTGTCATTCTACCTCCAAAGTATTTCTTATTTTTATCCTCTTCCTTCTAGTCACACAGCCATTACATTAATTTAGTCCCTGATCTTCTCCCATGTACCCAGACAATCACAAGAACCCCCTAATTGGACCCCCGATTTCCAACCTCTCCTCTTCTACAATCTACCTTCCAATCCAAATGATTTTATAATTACAAATCAGACTGTTGTGGGAGAGCTTGATATTATCTGGTTCTAGATAGAATGATCAGACTCCAATGAATATCTTTAAAAAACAGAGAAATTTATTGAGTTGAATGACTGCCTCTCTGAAGGGAAGGGGTCCAGGATTTTAATACCTTAAAGAAACAGAGATTACAGAATGACCAGAAATGGGGAGGGGAGAGGGTTATACAAAGAGATGTAGGTGACATTTCCATGTGAGGTGGCTTGGGGTCTGGGATAGCACAGAAATCCTTGATCATAAAAGAGGGTGCATTGCATATCTCAGGGAATAAATTGATGTCTGAGATGCAAACAGAAGGTACATATCTGTGCTTGTCAGAAAGCTAGGGGAAATGCAGAGGAAATGTATCTCTCAGAGGCTCCTTTAATCATACAGATTTTGTTCCTTTAGTTGCATTTAGGCTGACTTTCTTTAGCCAGCACTACAGGGTTGCAAGAACGGGGAGTTTCCTCACATACTCTGACCTCAGATTCCTCTAGAGACTTGGGGTGTCCAGGGAGCCCTATACCCTGTCAACTTGGAAAACAGAGAACCACTGAAGTAGTCAGCAAGACTGAATCTTTAATCAGGACAAGAGACAGTGCTCAATATCTGGCCACCAACACAGAGTCTGGGCATAATACCACACAGAGCCAAAGTTCTAGCATTCTGGTTACAGCATCTCTGGGAAAATCAAATGTCAAAGATGATTTTCCAAAGAATAATAGGACATAGGGGTCTTACATACCTTTTGGGAAATTAAGGACAGAAAACATACACTGAAAAGTTGCAAGCAAGCTCGGGAAAGAGGCTGTAGCATAGCCAAAGGCTGGTCTTCCTGGGAATGGATCTCTGCTACAATGGGTGAAACCTCTAAGACAAAAAAAGGTGATTGAGGACTTGAGCATTTCTATCACTCCTATTCAGGATACTTAATGGACCCTTGGTGATCCATTTTTCAGTCTAAATCAAAAGTCAGTTTGGGACTTCCTGTAAAGGCAAGTTCTCAAGGGACAGGGACAAACTTGGGGGTTCCCCAAAACCCAGTTGACAGGCCCCATACCAGGACCATATCATACCTGCCCCCAACACCCTCTGAACTGTTCAGCGGATCCCTGTTGCCTCCAAGACCAATCTCTTCAGTTTGGCATGAAAGCCCTTTGTAATCTATCTTTTCTAGACTTAATTTCACATTATTCATAGGCTCTTAGATTTAGAGCCAAAAGGATTCAGCTAGTTCAGCCCACTTGTTTTATATATGAGGAATTAAATCCCAGAAAGGTTAAGTGACAGCAAATGACATAACCGGAATTCTAACTCGGGTTCCCTTCCTGACAACCTTGTTTTATGAAATCTCAAATTTAACTTTGTCCCAAGGAAACTTGCTTTTTCAAGAAACTCCCAAACTGACCCTTTGTCCCTGACTGAACAATAGGCCATCATGCACCTTGGATAGGAGTGGTAGAGGTAGTCAAGTCTTAAGTAACCTTTTTTTATTTTCCTAGTTTCTTTTATTGTATTTAGGCCTCTTCCAGATATCCTAGCCCCGGGATACAACCTCTTTCCCAAGCCCCTAAGTAACCAGTCAATTGTTTCTGGTGGGCTATATTCCCTAAGGTATAAATAGAACCCCAAGTTCTTCAGTTTGACAGAAATTCAGAAATTCCCATTCCCATTTTTTTCATGAGTTGTTGTTCCCAGAGTCTCAGAACTTGATTGTGTGGTGATATGTATGAGTGTGACTCGATGTGGTGGCCATAAGAACATTGTCTCTCGTCCTGATTAAAGATATGTTCTTTGGTAACTGCTTTGGTGGTTCTGTGTTTTTTCAGACGGGTATTCCAAATCTAGCACTTTTCCCATTGTACCATGGCCCTTAACACACTTTACAATCTTGCCACTGTCTTACTTGTTGTTCGACAAACACAATATTCTACCTTTCTCCTCCATGACTTTGCCCATTGTCCTCATACCTGGTATATACTCCTGTCTTACTTCTAACTCAATTCTCATCTCTGCTGTTCCTGTGCTATGTGATAAAGTATTGGGTGTTTGTCATCTCTAGTGTGTCCAATGAAATCATCAGATATAGGAGGATGCAAAAAAAAAAACCAACCTTATTGAGCCATTAGTGAATGGACTTAGCCACCCCCAGAGGCCCTGAAGGATGTCTGGAAAGCCAGGATTGGGGCGCCATATTGACTAGTTCTTGTTTCTATTGTAAATACAAACAACTGGTACCTTTCGATGATTTTCTAGGGTAAACTGCTGGTGAACTTGTTTTGGACCAAGAGAAATAAGATTGTTTTGGGGAGGTTTTTATATGTTTGCTTATTTGAGATGCATGTTGACTCACAGTTTTCTGACCATCCCTAAGTTTCAACTTTAGGACTTGAACAGAAGATAATTCAGATCAGTTCTGTGACACATTCTTCAATTACTTTCTGCATGAAATGAGCCAATGACCTTGGGTAAGAAGGAAAACTATTTTACTTCCTTGAATTATGGTTCTTAGGCGGAACAAGCTGCCATAGTTGGTAAGTGACATAATAATCATGTGGTTGGCAAGACATTTAGAATTCATCTAGTCTTGGCCTTTGCCTTCAACCAGAACAGAATCTAAGCTGCTACAGGTCATGTGCCATTACAATGGGATACTTTGGTTATGTTGGAACTGTCTTATAGCAAATATTGGCTTAGAGCAACTGGGTCATTGGCTAGGGATGAGAAACCTTTTATTATACAGGATTTTCATCATAATGGGGATACACATATGTGGGTGTTACTTTCAGAAGAGTTTATTTCACAGTCCTTCTCTGAGCCCCAAATCTTACATCTTGTGTCTCCCAATCCTCTGCCAGAAATTCTAAATTTAACAATTTAATAATGCATCTATTCTAAATCTAATAATTTCCAATTTTTCAGTCACATAAGCTTATTTCTTATGTGCCCTCTCCTCAGAGAACCTAACCAATATAGGCTATTTCTAGGAAAATTACGATAACAAAGAGATGTGGGCATAGCCATCAGACCAAATGGGAGCTTTGAGCTAAGACCATCAACATACATTTTGGGAGGGAAGAGAGGAGTAAGAGTTTGAGCTCCAGAAATGCAGTGACTATGTAAGATCTTTGTATTTTAGCCAGTGTCTGCTGCAGTGCTCTGAACACATTAAAAATGTTTGCTGAAGTTTAAGGAACTGGTGTCTTAAGTCAGACTAGCCCTTTGGGATGAAGTATGGTCATATTATCATTCAAGACTGTGAAAATGATTCCCAGAAGAAGTCTCAGTTTTGCCCTTTCTAACATGGTGTCATTCATGAACAGGTTAAAAGGAACCAAAAACCTATGACAGATATAATTATCAAAATAATTTTATTCAGTTATCCACTGGGTAATGACAAAAAATTAGGTCCAAAACATTTTTACCAAAAGTTTTTCTGGTGTTATAATAGAATACTAGACAGAATTAAAGCAGCACAAGAATTCTCTGTGAAGAATTTCTCTAATTGCTCCTTTTCACAAGATGATGTGCTAATTATATTGAGCCCCAGACTAGTACAATGACTTTTCTGCATAATTCACAATAGTGTGAAAAATACTGGTTAAATAATATACCCTGGTAAAAAGAAAGTGGATGATAAATACATTATTCAGACTATGACATACTGATTGAATTAGTCCACCAATAAATACTTATCCTGGTCAGGTCTTACAGAGCTAGAGTAAGTTGGGCTAATAATCAAATATCAGGAAGAAATTAAAGACATTGAAGTTTGGGAAATTTTACAGAATTTCCAATTATCCCAAATTATTTGTTGCCACAAAAAATTATCTCTTTCAATAAAATTATTCTACCAGTGATGACTGAAATAATTGGAAATTGTAGAATACCCCAATTTGGGGAAGAATTAGAATTGTAATGGAATGGAAAGGTGCATGGTTAATGAAAGTAGTCTGCAGTGTTTTAACTTTCACTGGGGAACTGGCTAAAAAACATTTTCAAGGCCATATGTGAGAGGAAAAGAGCTGGATCAGTCATGTAGAGAGGATGGGAAACAGTAAGTAGAGACACAATCCAAGAGGTATGTATACCTGAGATATAAAAATGCCAGCAAGAACACATCTTCCAGTGTCATGAGTATATCCTTTATGGAAGATTTATATAAGAATATTCTCTAAAATTGCATAAGCTACAAAGGCATGGGTGAGGGAGGAGATGCCCATGGGTGGAGGAAGAAGGTCCCCCCACAAAAAAAAAAATATCAAGAGTCCCAGGAATCCTTGTCTTCTCTAACCAGAGACTTTTTAACCCAAGGCAAAGTGTGATTGCTTTATAGGAGAGTAGATAAGTCCTGGACTTCAGAGCCCAGAGATATCCTTCACCTCTAAAGCACTGTATAAATATTAACTAACAGCACACAAAACAACCCACAATAAGATAACAAATGTCAGTTGGAGGAAACCAAAACACACTTTCCCCTCCCCTTCACATCTCTCCCCACCCTGACTAGTTGTAAACGAATATTACACAACCCATGAGATAGGCATCTCTCTAAAAGAGGACGCAGTAGGATAGAGAGCTTCGTAGGGTGGGAGAGGGGGACATGCACCTACTCGTGCTGCTCATTCCCAGAGAGCTGACCTCCCTGGAGCCTGGCAGCTCTTTTAGGGAATCTCTTATCCCCACTCTAACCTGAGCTCACCTCTTCACCAAAGGGGCGCTCAGATTCAAGGAGAGGAAGACTAGGATGTTTTCCCAATCATCATTCTAAATGCATTTTAAAAGGGATCTTTTAATAAAAGACATTATAAATACAAAATTTAGATATGATCATGGCCCTAGAGAAATGGTCCCTTGAGGGTAAGGGACAAGGTTCTTATTTGTTTCCTCTTTGGTTGGACCTTGTACATAATGGACACTTGGAAGTTATTAAAAGAAAAATTTTAAACCCTTATCTTCCATCTTAGAATCAATACTATATATTGGTTCTAAGGTAGAAAAGCAGCAAGGGCTAGGGCTAGGCAATGGGGGGGTAAGTGACTTGCCCAGAATAACACAGCTAGGAATTGTTTAAAGACAAATTTGAACCCAGGATCTCAGGTCTCCAGGCTTGGCTCTCAATCCAGTAAGCCACCCAACTGCCTTGAAGTTATTTCTTTTTAATGGACTAGTTAAGTTACCACCTTACACAACATTAACTCATAAAGTCTTAAAGGACAAAAGAACATCAGAGCAAGCACTGAACAATTCAGATACTGAAGGTTAAGGTTTTCTCTTTCTCCTTCTCCTTTTACCATTCCTACTTCAGTCTCCCACAGTGGGTGTACCATATATGTTGTGCATAGATAAGTGTGTACCTCGAATAAAAGAAAGAATGAAAAATGGATTAACATTGTGGTCAAACAACTGGATAAATGTGTTTTGTGGGACGGTGCGCCCTAAGCAGTTGCTCCTCTGGGGTACCATGATAGTAATCAGTGTTTCTTTTTAATTCTTGAATAATTAATTACATTTTCATAGTGCTTTCAAAACACATTCACATCCATTATCTCGTTTGCTTTTCACAGCAACCCTTTGAAGTCAGTAAAATTGGTCATGTGGACCCCATTTTATAGATAAGGAAACAGATGCCTAGAGAAGTTTGTTCCATTCTTCATTTATTAATTTGTTCAACAAATATTTATTGGATGGCTACCATATTTAAGGTCTTACAGGGAACATAAGGAAGAGTAGGACAGACTCTTTCTGTTTGGCAAATCTGTTATGAAGAATGCAATAGGAAGTAAATAAGAGAAGAATAAAGGCATTAATAAGTAGCAGTGAGGTGACATGACTTGCAGTGAGGCGAAGCTTACATAAATTTGTGGCAAAACCAGAAACAGAACTTAGATCTTTCAATTTCTGGTTAAGTGCACTTTCCATACCTCTCCGCCACTACTAGATCAAATCCAGTTTTGTGCTACATTTCCCTTGGTTTGCCTAACATCAGCCTGACTGGGCAGAGTTTACCTGTTCCCTTTGTGGGCAGGGGTTCTTAAACCCCCAAGTGGTCTGGGCATCAATTTCGGGAGGATCTGTGAAATTGGATGGATAAAAAAAAATTACATCTTTGTTTCAACACAACAGGCTTCTTTTGTATGTATTTTATTTTTTATGTTTAAAAACGTTATTCTGTGAAGCCCATAGATTTTACCAAACTATAAAATGGGTCCATGTCACACACACAAAAAAAGTTGTTATTAGGTATCTATGGGTAGACTCTTGATTATTAGAGCCTTGTTCAACTGAAAGGCTTTTATCTACTTTTCCTCCTGGGTCCTTATGTGTTACTAATGCAATCTCTTTGGGTTTTCAGAGCAGGGCCTGCCAGGCAAGCACATATTTTTTAAGGGATAGTCTACAATTTTCATTATGCTCATAAAATCCCAGAATCTCAGTGAAGAGGTACCTCGGAGGCCATTTATACAAACCGAGTATGAGTCTGGATTCCATCTACAACATTTTCAGCAAGTGGTTAACTTCAGTTCTCTTGAAGACCTCTAGTAAAGGGGAAGTGCCTATTCCTATTCCTGCTTTTAGACAAGCCCAATTAGGAAGTTTTTCCTTATATTGAACAGAAATCTGCTTTTGTACAGCTGCTAACCTGTAACTCCCAGATATATTCTCTGAGCTCAAGCAGAACAAGTAGAGTCTCTCTCTTCCACATGCCAGCCCCTGAAACACTTAAAGACAGTCTTCCCATCTGCTGGGCTAAATATTCACATTTATTTCGAATGAGTTTCTAGCCCTTCACGATCCTGGCCACTCTCCTCTGGAAATTCTCTAGTTGATTATTATTCTCCTTAAAACGCTCCACTCAGAAATAACCCTAATACTATGCATGTGGTCTAAAAAGGCCATTGTTAAGAGGTGGACCATCTTGCCTCTCAATGAAGTCAAATATGCATTCGCATTTTTAACCTTCCTATCACACTGTTGACTCATTTAGAACTGTCAGTCCACTGAAACCCTGAGATCCTTTTGCACAGGAATGCACTGCCTAGTCACAACTTCCTCATCTTGTATTTAATGGAGTCGAAGCTTTCTGCCCAAACACAAGACTTTAGACTTATCAGAATGACATTTTATCTTGGGCTTGGACCGCTGCTCTAGCCTATATGGCTCACGCTTGTGAGGCAACTTCTTTGGAGATTCTGCCGGATAAGTGACTCTACCGGGCTTGTCTTGGTGCTGTGGCTGGTTCTGTCCGTCTGTTGTTGGGCTGGATTTCGCAGGTCCATTGGCTTGTGTTGGTGCCTTATCAGGTTTGGATGCATCTGGACTGGACTGGACGGGCGGGTTGATTAGACGATAGGCCTGGATACTTGTAGGCTGGGTTTAACCGGTCACTCAGCCGCTGGACTCCTGCTGGCCTGAGCCCTGCGTTGGGTCTACCATCAGGCAGCTGCTGCCAGACAGTACTGGGTGGGTCTCTCTATTGCTGGGCAGCTGTCGATGTGTGGTACGCAACAAGCCTGCCAAAAGAGTCTGTCTGCTGGATTCTCTGCGTTTGTTCTTTGATAGGCAGCTGTGATCTTTTTCCATCTTCAGGAACAGTTTTTCTGGGTGGTACTAAATAAACCCTCTTTTGCTTGAGTATTACAGGTTGTTTTTTTTTAATAGCTGGATTGCTACTGTGCTCTTTCAGCTAGTTGTCCTGGGATTGACAGAAGCCTCTCTTCTTTGACTCCTTCCATGCCCAGCTCTGAGATTTATCACTTCCAGACATGGTCTAACCTCTCCTATTAAAAAAAAATTTCCTGCATCAAAGCCAGTATTCTGCCTTGGCTTATGGTGATGCTCAATCCCAATTCAGTCAGTTACACTTCCCGGATACCTTTTGGGGTCTTATGTAGGTGAGTAGCTTGGAATAAAAGTAGGAATGTCATCTGTACCACCATCAAGGCTTTGCATTATCTTTTTCTGGCTTCATCATTTAGATAGCAATTGAGCTATCTAAACATCAAGCCTTTCCTAAGATGTGGCATGTTTATTTTGCATCTGAAAACCTTACTCTTTCTATTTCATTGTCTCTGTATTCTTGTCCCTTACAATCTTTAGCTTTTGCTGAATTCTCATCAGGATACTCTATTGATCTTCCCCATGTATCAATATTTTGATGATAGAATTTTGTGGAAATTGACTGTAAAGGAACTTTTTTCTAAAACACAGACACATGCATATTTCATAAAAAAGTTAAGAAAAACCTCATAAATTGAAGTAAATGGAAGATCACTGACAAATGTTTGCTTAAATAGGTCAGTTTAGGAATGTAGTTAGGGCTAGTGCAATAGAAAAGATAGCTCTGAAGCCTATCACTATCTTTTACTCTAGTACTTTTCATTTCTCCAACCTTGTTTATCTCTTTTGTCTCCTTAGTTCAAAAGATAGATATCTGGTATATTCACTTGAGTAGAAGAAGCAGAGAAGTAAAAATATGGGTAGCATTAGTGGAACTTAAGTGGAACTAAAAAACAGACTGATCCACGTAGGCCTATCAAAAGTACATGAAAATCTATTGTGACCCTCCTACTACTTGGCTGGTCCTCTGATTTCTGAGTTCTTTCAACCCCATGATTTAATGATTTAACATACTTATCTGAATGTATATACACTGTGAAGCCTATAGGATGAATCCTTCTCTGTTAGTGTCCCCAGAACAGGATGGTCCCCGTCAGAGGATACAGTTGTGGTTTACATCATACACATCTTGGGGCACATGGGAAGTCCCCAGACCCCCACGTTGCCTCTGCAGGACTCACTTCATACTGATGATTTTGACATAAAGAAGACTTTTTTAAATCTTGCCCTCTGTGTACCCCTCCTGCCTCAGTACACTCACAGAGAGGAAGAAACCTTCTTGCCACCAGTCAGTGTAACACTGCCTCTGTTAGAGGAATACATGTTGATTCAGAATTTTTTAGTCTCCACTGACTGCATTGAATCAATAGCAATTGGGGATAATGCCACATAGAGCCAACAGCTGCCATTTATAACTCTAAGTGCATAGATCCAGACTTATTCTCCTCGGATGGTCTCACAAATGCCATCACCCAATAATGATTTTAGATTTACTTATTAACGTCCTAGAGATCGGCTCTAGTCTTAACCAGGTCAGGAGAAGACAGAGGCAGCAAGATGGACGGAATCTGCTTTAATCCCATTCCAGAAGCGAGGTCAGGGAAAGCATGTTTACAAGATTGTCAGATCTAGCCTGGCTGGGCCCTTTCAGAGCAAACTGGCAAGGCAGGTACCCCAATAATGCAAAGAAACTCTGCCCACAGGGAAATTGATATTCTCCAACTTCAGCTCTCAGGGAACAGGTTTGGAAGTCTGGAAAGAGCCAGGAAACTCGTGTTGGCCATCAAGATTGGGGGAACAGAAGAGAAGGCCTCTTCTCTCATTTGCCAAAAGGCCTTGCACCAAAAACCCTCATCTCGGGAGGTGGAAGATGATGAAAAGAGATCTAAGAGCTATAAGAGGAAGTTGAGAGACAAGCTGGCAGTATTTCATCATAATCAATGAACCTGAAAGCTCCTGAAGGTCAAGAATGATATTTTCTCTTTTCTTTAGAATCCTTCCTGAGAATAGCAACTTCTAGACTCTGGCCCAGAGCACACCTGCCCAGGGAATGGAATTAAATAATTAATGACTAACAAAAGAAAGCAAAATCTTCAAGAGCACGCCTATCTTCAGAAAAATGCTGACCAGGAAATAGCAGATAGAGGAAATGCTGGTATCTATTTCTGGTTGTAGGGCTGCTAATAGAAGAACTATAGAACATTTTCCCATTCTTTGTCATTTTGATGACAACACTTCGTATATCTGGACTGACTCCCCAGATATAGACTATGGGAACGGTGTCTTTCTTTGTTTGGGTCTCATTTCCCCATCCCCATCCCCTACAAAGGAACCAGTATGCAGTTGTATAAAAACTGAGCCTTCAATAATTGTTGTTGACTTGGGCGGGGTGGGGGTTTGGGGGGGAGAAAGGAGGTGGGAATCTATCAAACTCCAAATTAAGGATACCTGGGGTTTTGTTTTCATCATTATTTTTTGAACACCCTCATACACTTTGGCTCTATGACTTCCAACAGTGTGTGGTAAACACAAGACTTTTGCTACTTCTATTTTCTCTCACTGCTGTCCTTCAGAGTCGAGGGCCCCAAATCAGAAATCAGGGGAACAACCATTCCAAACAACACATTTAGATATACTCACACACATTTCTACTTTGTCCTTTGAATCCTGGCTATTAATGATCCAATAACTGTATTAAGCAATGAAGTAAAGGGGAAAATACTCTGGACCAAAAGTCAGGAGACCTGGATTGGAGTCCCAGGTCTGTTACATTTTTTGGGGGGGTACCAGACCTGTGATCTCACCAGTGTAGTGAATTGTTATTCCCTCTAGCAGTGAGGATTAGCTCCTGTTCTATGACTCAGAGGTAAGGATTGAACCCATTTCTGTCTGCCTCAAAGGATAACTGTCTGTCCATTAGGTAATATCACCTCTCTCTTGTCACTAACTTATGATGTGATTTTGGTCAAGTCATGCTTCTTCTCTGGCTTGTATTTTCTTCCTCCTTTATCAAATGAGGAGATGGGATTAGATGATCCTGAGGTTCTTTCCAGCACTAAAGTCTGGTAGTAACTCATGCTAGTGCAACATTTTCCTAGGTAAGTTATGAGAATGTCATCGAGGTTCTGCTAGACATGAGGGGATGAGGTCTGGGCATCTGTCTATACACAGTTTGGATAAAACACTGCCTTCATCATCTTTTATGTCCCATTCAGTTCAACAAGTACTAATTAAGTACCTATAATATTCCAGGTTGGACCTGGGCTATGTGCTGAGGATTCAAAAATAAAGATCCAAATTGTTCTTACTCTTTAGGGGCTTGTGTTCTCCCGAAAGAACTTACATTTGCTCACCTTTGAGGATCGTAGACTGTCATATACTTCTGTTTTCCTGTATGTTTCTTTTTTTTAATAAAAGCATTATGAACTTAATCATTAATAAAAATGTTTCAATATACAACAAAGATACAGAGAACATGTGAAATTGTGAATTTCTATAACATACAGCTAATATTTTAGAGAATATGTTTGGGGGCAGCTAGGTGGGTTGAGAGTCAGACCTAGAGACAGGAGGTCCAGGGTTCAAATTTTATCTCAGACATTTCCTAGCTATGTGACCCTGGGCAAGTCACTTAACCCTATTGCTTAGCCCTTGCCTCACTTCTGCTTTGGAATAGAAGGTAAGGGTTAAAAAAAATGAATATGTTAAATCTAACAAGATAGTAAAGGAATTGCTTGTTTGTATCCCATTCTGAATTTCTTTTTTGTTTTCTTCTGTGTATTAAATTTTTTTCATTAGTGTTAACTAGATATGGGATTTTTTTGCATCTCTGTTACTACCCACTAACTTAATACTCTGCTCAACATAGAGAAAATGACTATAGTACAAATAAATAAATTTAAATAAAACACATCAACATTGGCTGGGTCTGAAAAGATCTATTTCTTTTTTCTTATTCTTTAAAAATAATTATTGCTTCTGTCTTGGACTTGGTTCTAAGTATCAATTCTAGGGCAGAAAGTTGGGAAAGGCTAAATGACTTGCCCAGGGTCACACAACTAGGAAGTATCTGAAGTCACATTTGAACCCAGGACCTCTTGTCTCTAGGCCTGGCTCTCTATCCACTGAGTTATCTGGCTGCCCCCAAAGGTCTAGTTCAATCTGTAACATCACCTGTCTCCCAAGAGGTCTGAGATATGGTTCATTGTGTCAGTCCTAAGTTTAAAGTCATAATTGCTAACTGCTTTCATCACAGTTATGAAGTTTTTCAAAGTAATTATCCTTTATGATATTGTGATCATTGGGAACATTATCCTCATTTCATAAACTCTTCTATAAGTTTCTCCACATCTTTCCTTTTTGTCATATCTAATGGGGTAATAATATTGATACCTTCATATACTAGAGTTTGTTCAATAATTCCCCAATTGAAATGGCTGAACAAATTGTGGTATCTGCTGGTGATGGAATACTATTGTACTCAAAGGAATAATGAACTGGAGGAATTCCATGTGAACTGGAAAGACCTCCAGGAACTGATGCACGAGTGAAAGGAGCAGATCCAGGAGAACATTGTACACAGAGATGGATACACTGGGGTAAAATCGAACATAATGAACTTTTCTACTAGCAGCAATGCAATGATCTGGGACAATTCTGAGGGACTTATGAGAAAGAAAACTAGCCACATTCAGAGGAAGAACTGTGGGAGGAGAAACACAGAAGAAAAACAACTGCTTGAACACATGGGCTGATGGGGATATTATTGGGGATGAAGACACTAAATGATAACTCTAGTCCAACTATCAATTGGATATATATATCAATCAGAAAAACTACAGGGGTTTAGGGAGGCTTGGGGAAGAGGGAAAGGATATGAAATATGTAACTAGGGGAAAATATTCAAAATAAAAATTTAAAAAATTAAGAAAATTGATATGTACATACTCTGTTTCTAGTTTTTTGCTACTATAAAAAAGGAGGCTATAAATATTTCTGTGCACATGGGTTCATTCCCTCTGAGAATCTGTCTTTGATCTCCTAAGTATATAAACCTAATAATGATATCAATCAGTCAACAAGCATTTATTAAGTATTTATTGTGCCAGGCATTGCACTAAGCCCTGAGATACCAAGAAAAACAAGGAAATAGTTCTTGCCTACAAGGAATTTTTAATCAATGGGATAGAACATATATATGTACATAAAAGATATATACAGTTTTTATCATTCATTCATTCATTCGTTTGTTTGTTTGTTCATCTATTTATTTATTCATTTGTTTGTTTACTTACTTATTTATTTATTTAATTTTTTTGGGTTTAATTGTTTGTTTGATTTTTATTTTAATTTTTTATAAAATTTTTCCATGGTTCCATGGTTTATGTTCTTACTCTCCCCTCCACCTCTCCACCGACGCACATTTCCACTGGTTTTTACATGCCTCATCTATCAAGACCTAATAAAAGATATATACGAAGAGGATGCAAGGTGACCCTTAGAGAAGAAGGCACTAGCTTGGGCTGGAAGGTTCAAGAAAGGCTTGCCCTGCCAAAAAAAAAAAAAAAGCCAAGGAAACTAAGAGGGATGAAGGGGAGGGTAGAGCCCTTTCCAGGGAAAACCAAGGAGCCAGGGAGTCAGGAACAGAGCTGTGTGATGGGTCAGGAATGTAGGTGTTTAGAGTGCTTGGGGGTTAGGGTGAGGGTGAAGATAGGCAGGAAAATTATATCAGAAGACTGGGAAGATATAAAAGGACTAAGTTTTGAGGAGCTTTAAAATTCCCAAAACAGAATCACATTTCGTTCTAAAGATCATAGCGGGCCGCTGGAGTGTACTGAATAGGAGGAGAATGGTATGGTCACTTGTACTTTAAGGAAATCACTTTTGCAGCTGTTTGGAGGATGAATTGGAGTGAGGAGAGATTTAAGGCTGGGAGAAAAAAAATAGGAGACTATTTCAATAGTGCAAGTGAGAGATGATGAAGGCCTAGACTTGATTAGTGGCTGCCTGTGTGCAGTGAAGAGGACTTAGGAGGGAGATGTAGAAATAGAAACAAAAAGATCTGGCAGGTCACTGGATATATGGAGTAAAAATAAGAAAGAGAGAGATAGGCTGGGTGACTAGAAGGGTGGTGGTGCCATTAAGAGGAAGGGGAAAGTTCAGAGTAGGGGTGGGCTTTGGGGAAAAGAGAATGAGTTCGGTTTTGAACATGTTGAATTTGAGATGGGCCTGTGAGATATCCAGTTTGAAATGTCCAATTTTGTGAAGTGAGCCTAGCTTGGGGCAGAGAGTAGATGTGGATAAATAGATCTGGGAATCATCTGTGTGGAAATGATAGCTGAACCCATGAGAGCTGATGAGGTCACACCAAGGAGGTATATAGAGAAAAGCGGCCCCAGAACAGAATGTTGGTGTATACCCTCAAGGTTCTGTCATGAGCCCTATTCTCCCTCTCTACTACTTCACTTGGTTATCTCATCAGTTCACATGGATTTAGTTATCATTTCTATGATGAAGATTCTCCAATCTACCTTTCCTGCCTCAGTTTCTCTGCAAATCTTCTAAACATATCTCCAACTGCCTTTCAGACTTCTTCAACTGGATGTCCAGTAGACATCTTAAACTCAGTATGTCTGAAACAGGACTTATTACCTTTCCCCCTAATTCTACCTTCCCCCACCTTTCCTATCACTAGAGAGGGCAACATCATCTTCCCAACCCTAAGAGTCATCCTGGATTTGTCACTCTCTCACACCCTATATCCAACCTGTTTCCAAGGCCTGCCACTTTCATCTTTGGAACATCTTTTTTTTTTAATTTTATTTTTAATAATTTCCCATATTTACATGGAACATCTTTTGAACATGACCCCTTCCCTTTTTACTTCACACCTTGATTATATCACCTGCTGGTGGGTCTGACTGCCTGAAGTCTCTACCTACTCCAAACCATTCTTTATTCAGCCACTAAAATGATTTTCTTAAAATACAGGTCTGATCACGTTACATCCTACTTAATAAACTGGCTTCCCTTTGCCTCTAGGAGCAAATACAAAATGATTCTTGGCATTCGAAGCCCTTCATCACCTAGTCCCTCCTACCTTTCCAGGCTTCTCACACCAAACTCCCCAATATGCACTCTTCTATCCAGTGACACTAGTCTCCTAGCTTTTCTAGAAGCAAGAAATTCCATCTCTGGAATTTTCTCTGGAACATTCTCCTTCCTCCCCTATAACTACTGACATCCCCCCAAAAAACCCCACTTTCTACTGGAAGCCTTCCCTTACCCCTCTTAAAACCAGTGACTTCTCTCTGTTAATTCTTTCCTATTTATCCTCTATAAAGCTTGCTTTGTATATATTTGTTTGCATGTTGCTTCTCTAGATTGTAAGTTCCTTAAGGAGAGAAACTGTCTTTTACCACTTTTTATATCCCCAGACTTTAGGTCAATCCCTGGAATGTAGTAGGGTCTTAATAAATGCTTATTTATTGATTGGCTAATATGAATCAAGATTCAACAAATTAGACTGAGAAGGACAAGTCAGGTGGGTAATCAAACCAAGAGACAGAAGTGTCACAAAAACTCAGAGAGAAGAAAGTATTAAGAAGGAGAAAGTGGTTAACACTGTGGTATGCTGCAAAGAGGGCAAGAAGGCTAGATATATAGTATACATGTGATTTAGTGACTTTTGGGGTTTATTTCCAAGTTACTTTACAAAATAGTGTGAGCAAGTCATAGCTCTACCAAAAATGTGTCTGTTTTCTCACAGGCACTGCCAACAATGGCCATTTTCTGTTTCTTTTTGGTCATTTTTGCTAAGCTCATAGGTGGAAAATCAGAGTTGCATTGATTTTCATCTCTTTGTGATTTTGTGCATTTTTTCGTGTTTGTGGATACATTTTTTTTTATTTGAGATTAACTATTTATCTGTACTTTATCAAATGTCATGGAACCCAGAACTCAACCATAGCCTGAGTAAAAGATTTCTTGAGAGAAAAAGGGTATTCGGAGATGAGGCATATGAAAACCTTTCAGATTATTTCAATTTACTTCCATGTTAGAGCTGTCCAACTATACCATGGGCCTAAGAGAAGAAAATCAGGAAGTAAAATGGATCACAGACACGAAGAGCCACAGACTGTCCAGATGATAAACGAGCTCCTCCGTAGATATGATGATCGTGTTTTCCAAGCCTCAGGTGAGGGCGCATCATCTAAGGATGGATTTTTCACGGTCCTCACCCCATCGCAATTGCTGTCCCAGAAAACCTGGGGATATTATTGTAGTATCTACACATAATAATAATAATTCCCATTTATAAAGTCCTTTAAACTTGTGAAATGTTCTACTCACAATGGCTCTGTGAGGTATGGCGTACAAGTATAATTATCCCCATTTTACAGATGAAGAAATGGAGCACAGAGGCGAGGTGATGTCTCTGTGGTACTCTGCTTCTTGGAGCATCCTGGAGTTTTAGAGTCGAGGGGGACCTTCGTGCCATTGTAAGTACAGCCCTCTCGAGGGACACAGGAGGAAACTAAAGCCTGAACTTCTTCAAGGACACAAGAGAATTAATGACAAAACCAGGGCTAGACCATATATCTCTTAACCCTAATGCAGGGCTCTTTTATGCATGACGGCTCAACTTTTATATAGCTTCCTGCCCTCGCAATGCAGAGACTGCATATACCACGTAGCTATGTATCTCCTCTTAAAATATCCCCTTGGGCTACTTCCCAACGGATTGTGCAAGTTCCCAAGAAATTTCACACTTGTTACTTAAAAATCCAGGCCTACAGTCCCAGGAAAATTCTCTTGGCTGACCGGTTGGCCGCTTCCACTTAGCACTCTGCCTTTGAACATGAGCCTGAGACAGTGTGACTAGGAGAACTTTACTGGCTGATTTTCAGAATCGCAGGGGATCAAACATATTTTCCCAGCGAGGGAGGAATCCTCTGATAATGTTTGACACCCTACTATAAGTAGTCCTGGGCTCTCTTAAGTCCCTTGGGTGTGCTTAGGAACACCCTGTTCAGATGGACCCCTACTGGCTTCAGGAGATCACCTCTTTTTACAGAAGGAGAAATTGTGTCTCAGAAAAAAAAAAAAAAAAAAAAAGGTGATAAACACCCTAAAGAAGGGAAGACTTACAGGCCACAATGGACCCAAAGCTACTTTAAGGGAAGTTTGTAAGGAAAGCAAATAAATGGTGGTGAGATTTTTCTGTTGTTATTTCTTTTTTCTGTCATCAGATTTATTCTCCCCCATCCCTCATTAATTATAATCAGTACCTTTATAGAATTTTGGATAAAGAACAGAATAACCTATAACAGTATATAGCATTTTTTTTAAATGAGAAAAAAAGGTGCTTCAATAAAGATTCCATTGGTATTATTGTCTTCTATTTGGCCATGAATTGTGTTGTTTTACCGCCACCAGGCCATAGTAGTTTAACTATTCCAATTAATTCTCTTTATTTTCTTTGTGTGCATCTTTCTTCTCTGTCTTCAGTGTATTCTTTGATCATTTTCCTGTTTTCTTGATCCTACTGGTGTTTCCCTAAAGAATTTGCTTTCCTAATTCTCAATCTCATTTTATTTCCTTTTTATCCAGGGCAAAAGGGCCCCATGTTCAGATGGGTCTCAATTTATTTTTCCCTAAGAGCTGTTCTTATCAGAGTATTTCCTCTGTTCTCAAAGGTTTTTATGGACTTTCTCATTTAATTTTCTTTGAGAGGTAAGAAAGGGTTTCATGTAGTGACTAAACCGATTCAAGTGGTTGGTTAAAAAAATAGGGATATGCTTTAGTTCACTGGAGGAAATACGAGAAAGAATAAGAAGTGTTCAAATTGTCTGAGAATCTGAGTACTTGAAGAGCTTTTTGAGAAGGACTTAAGTAAGATTTGAAGGTATAATAATGAACCAGAGAAGGGCAATATGAGGAGGTTAACCTTTCTCTAAGTTTATATATAATATAATTAAAGACAAGGTGTGGTGATGTGTTAATAACATAAAACAAGTAGGTTAGATGGTGTCATTACAAGGGGCTGGGGTGACGGATGAGAGAGTTTTTAGTCGGTCTAGGTAAAGGAGCTTCCTTAAGAGAATTTTGAGAAGTAAATCTTTAACTGATATATATTGCAGTCATAATTAGACTTGTCCAAAACTCCCCAAATACAAGAGAGGCTTGATTTAGTGTGGAAAATTTTTCCTTCACGTTCTCCCAAGTTGTGTTTTGGAACAGAGATATCAAACACATGGCCTAGTGACTGCATTGTGGCCTACAACACTTCTGAGTGTTGCCAGAAACAGATTAAAATGTAACTGGGACATATTTAACAAGATAAATAAAAACACAATTAAAATAGATAATGTTAGTATGTGGTTTTCTAGGCCAACCTAAGGCCTTAAGGAATTCTTATGTGCAGTTTAGTACCCTCCTCTTTCTATTTGAATTTGACACCACTTCTTTAGATTTCATACTAAAAAAAAAAAAAGTGAATTGGGAATGAAAGTTTACTTTTGTTATAAGTAAAATACTTTATAATAAATATATATAAATATAAGGTAAAATAGTTTATAATATTTACATGTAATTTTATAATATAAAACATAATATTTAAAAACATGGCTACTTCTTTGGGCCTTGATGATATTGTTTTATGATTTTTTCAATTTTGGGGAAAAATTCCTAAATATTGTTTTGGTCCCTAGTAACAAAACTTCTGAACATCTGGTAGCTTGTTTCTTCATGCTTACCAATGCCTTAAGGACTGCTTTTATTGTATATTGGGAGACTGAGGAGAGGCAGCATATTGTTAGGGGAAGGTCACTGGACCAGGGCTTAGGAGGCATGAGTTCTGATCCAGGCCTTGCCATTACTAGCAGTAAAAACACTTTACTTTGGTCTCAGATTATTTATCTGGAAAATGGGGCTATTAATATCCGGACTCTTCAAAATAAGTGAAGAATTAGTTTAAATTCAATAATTCTGAAGCACCTATTGTATAGAGAGCATTATATGAACTGTCCTTGTGGGATGGCTTGATTAGATAATGCTGTCTGGATTAAAAATAAAGAGTTGAGGTGAGGTTTAATTTTCTTACCCTCTGATAAACTTTGAAGGCAATGAATGGTATGAAACCAATGAATCTGGCAGAGATGGATTCAAATCACTGCTATGCCTTTTATTAACTTTGGGACCCTGAGTAAATCCCTTTGTTTTTCCAGGTCTTCTGTTTCCTCATCTGTAAAATAAAGTTGGGCCAGATGATTTTTAATTTTCCTTCTAGCTCTTAAGATCTATGAGACTTCTAGAAGTTATATGAAAGATGAGAAAGAGAGCTGTGGACAAAACCTTGGAGATTACTTACTTTATTTTTTTAATTAATTTTTTATATTTTGAATATTTTTCCTTGGTTCCACGATTCATGTTCTTTCCCACCCCTCTTCTCTCCCCTCTCCTGGAGCTGACAAGCAATTCCACTGGGTTATACATGTATTATTGTTTAAAACCTATTTCAATATTATTAATATTTGCAACACAGTGATCATTTAAGGCCAAAACTCCCAATCATATCCCCATTGAACCATGTGATCAATCATATGTTTTTCTTCTGCAGAGAATACTTACTTTAAAGAATGGCTATTGAGCTACCTTACTTTCTCAAATTAGAATTTGCTTAAGTGAAAAGACCATTAGGGAAAAAAGGCAATATAGGCAGTTCCAAGGGAGGTAATGATAATTCTTCTTATCCTTGCATTTGAGTGTTTCCACCTAATTTATCAACATTAACTGATTAGCTTTTTATTCCCTTTACCAACAACTATCCAATGTGCCTTTTTTTTTTAAACTTTTAATTTCAGTCTTAGAATCAATTCTATGTGTTGGTTCTAAGGCAAAAGAGCAGTAAGGATTAGGCATTGGGGGTAAGTGAGTTGCCCAGAGTCACATAGCTAGGAAGGGTCTAAGGTCATATTTGAACCCAGGACCTCCTGACTCCAGGCTTGGCTCTTTATCCATTGAACCACTTGAGGGGTGGGGGTGGGAAATGTGGATTGGACATCTGATCTTTTTAATATGTATTGGACATCTTCTTTTGTCTTACAATAGGAAAAAGCTCCCAGGTCAAGTGCTATAATCACAAAATGCAGTCAGGTGAAATCTTCCAATGAAATCTAAGACCAAGCTTTTACCACATAATAGCACTGCCCTAACTTTTATCAGGATTCTAATGATATCTCCCCTCTGTATCTTACATAGAATAATATAGTGTAAAGTTTGGAAAATAATTTCGAGATTTTCTAAATTCATCTCCTAATTTTATGAACTACTGGAATAGTCTCCTAATTAATTTCCGTCTCAAGACTCTTCCCATTCTGACCCATCCTCTACTTAGCCATTATGTCCAAAATAGAACTCATTTTCTTCCCCTATCCCTCCAAGTTATCTATCTTTTCTCGTAAGCTCTTCCCACTTCAGAGGACATCACTATCCTTTAGTCACTTGGGCTCCCAAACACACAATGCCGCTATCCACATATCTGATTTATGGCCAGATCTTTTCAATTTCCACCTTCTCGTTATCTGTTGTATAAGCCTCCTCTCCACTCATGCAGCTACAACTCTCATCACTTCTTGTCTGAGCTTTTTTAGTAGCCTTCTAAGTGGCCTCCCTTCTTCGAATCTCCCCATTCTAATCCATCAGAATTTCATTGAACCATCAAAACAATTTTTCTAAAGTGCAGGTCTGATCATGCCACTTCCCTACTCAGTGTACTCCAGCAACTTCCTACTACTTCTATGATAAAATATGAAGTCCTTTTCTTGGCTTTTTAAGCTGATACATCACCTGGCCCTTTCCTGCTGTTCCAACCTCTTCACTCTTCTCTAAACACTATGATCCAGCTACACAGGCCTATTTGCAGTTCCTCAAACAGGGCTTTCTGTCTCTCCTTTCCAAGACAGTTCTGCACATACCCTAAAGGTATAAAGGGAAGAGAGCATGACCTTGAAACCAAGAAGCCTGAGTTCTAGTTCCTGCTCTTCTACTAACCTGCTCTGTTATCACTTCTTTTTGGGGGACTTAGTTTCTAGATTCCTTTACTAAATGAGGGTGGATCCTAGATGATTTTTAAGGTTCTTCCTAGTTTGAATAAAACAAAACTATGGTCATCTACCTTTATGTAATTGTGTGAAGCTCCCTTACAGAGCTAAGAATTTCCGATTCCCTACAAAAGGGGAAAAAGGAAGTGTGGTGTGTTATTTGCCTAAAGTTGGTAAAAGAACCACAAAACCATAGATGTGGGGATTTTAGAAGTTATCTAGTCCAGTCCCCACATTTTTCAAATGGAGAAACAGGATAAAAAGGTTAAGTAGCAAAGATGAAATCTAAAGTCTTTTGACTTTAATTCTAATGCTCCTTCCATGGTACCACATAGACCAATAGGAACTGGTGCCTGGAAAAACAAGTGGAATGAAATCCCATCTCATTCCCTCTTTTCAATCTCTGCTCCTGGAACTCTGTCATCAGATTATTCCAAGGTGTTTTGAGGGATTGTAGATGGATAATGGGGGACAGAAAAGGGAGTAGATGAGGAACAGAAGTCCTTAAGAGGGAAAAAAATTGTAAAATGATTCTTTTCTGTGTAGAAAAGCAGAGAGATTGGTAGTTGTTTAGGGTTGAACTGAGAACAGGAAGATGGAAGATGTTGCAAGAAAAATAGCAAGTGGTGGGGAAGCTTTAAATGAAAAAGCCAAGGAAATTTATTCAGAGGTCATCTCTCTGGTAGCCCATAGTATCCATCGCCTGCACCTCTTCCTCCTCCACTCACTAGTTCCCCCTAGACTTCGTTTTCAATCCCCTTCCCCACCCCTTTTTCCTCTCTCCTTTTCCTTTCCTCCACGCCAGAGATAGCTAGACACGCATGCGCAAACGGATCCTTTTCTCGCGACGGGCTCTCTTCTCTTTCCCTCCCCTTCGCTCCTCGCTCCGCCGGTCTCTCATTGGACAGCCCGCCCCCACGCTACGGCCAATCAGCGTGGCCCTCTCGCCCCCGTGTTACTGGGTAGAACAAAACAAAAACAAACAGAGCGAGAGAGGCCAGAGAGGCGCTGAGGAGGCGGCAGCGGTAGCAGCAGCCTCAGAGGCAGCGGCTGAAGAGGAGGCAGCGGCGGCGGCGGCAGCGGCGGCGGCAGAGCGGGGCGCGGGAGCGGTGAGAACGGCGGTGGTGGCCCGAGGAGGGGTTAGTATCGGTTGGGCGGCCGGCAGGCTCCTTTCTTCCCTGGTTGAGGCGGGCGCACGTTAAGGACGGGGAGGCCCGAGCCCCGGACCTGCTGAGTGTCCACCCCCTCCCCCAAATCCTCATTTCTCCCCCTCCCCCCGACCCCAGGAAGGCCTTTCGGCCCCCTGCGACTGCGACTGCGCCGGCGACTGCAGGGAGGTTGGTTTCCCCGCCTCCCTCCCCCTTCCCTGCCCCGTGCCACGAAGCGCTCAGGGGAGAGGGCCCCGCCCCCCCAAAACCTCCCCCTTCTCTCTTACCGGGTTTAGTAGGGAGATCCCTTTCTCTCCTCTAACCCCCTGTTAGAGGTGTGTATGTGTGTCCCTCTCCTCTTATCCAGCCCTCGCTAGGGAGGAGATCCCCCTTCTTCCAAACCCCGTTAGAGGGAACCCCCCATTCTCTTATCTCCAGCCCCCATTAGTGGGGAGACTCTTCCCCCCCTCAAACTCCCGCTAGAGGGGGAGAATACCCCTTTTCCTAGCCTCCGTTAGAAAGGCGATCACCCTTCTCCCTTTCAGCATCCTTTAGAGAGTAGACCCCTTTCTTTTTACCCTTCTTATAACCTCCTTTAGAGTAGAGACCCATTTCTCCCCTCCAAGCCCCTGTTAGGGGGGGATCATCCTCCCAGCCTCAATTTAGAGGGGCGACCTCTCTTCTCTTCTCCAAATTCCCATTTGAAGGAGGGGGAACCTCCTCCCTTTTCTAGCCTCTGTTAAAAGGGGGAGGCCTTTCTCCGTTCAGCTCCCATTAAAAGAGAAAGCCCCCTTTCAGGTATTCCTCTCCTCCATCCCGGTAGAAGGGGAGGTCCTCTTACTCTTGTGTAGTCCCCGTTTAGTAAGGAGACCCTCCCACCCCATTTCTCTCCAGCTCCCGTTAGAGAGAAGACTCCTCCCTTCCAGCCCCCGTTAGAGGAGAAAATTCTCCCTCTTCCAATGCCTATTAAAGGGGAGATCCCCACTCCTCCCAGCCGTCCGTAGAGTGAACACCTCTTTCCTCCCTCTAGGCCCTAATTGAAGAGAGATCACTCTTTTTTCCTCCAGTTCCTATGGTGTGGGTAGAGCTCTTCCCATTTCCTAGCTCCTGTTAGAGGGGAGAGCTCCTCTCTTACAGTTCCTGTTAGAGGAGAGACCTCCCTCTCCTGTTACAACCCCCGTTAGAAAGGAGAGCTTCTCTGTCTCAGTTTTCATTACAGGGAGTGCTACTCCCCTTTCCCAATTCCAGCCTTTCTTAGAAGGGAGAGCCCTCCTCTCATGGCTTCCTTCCATGCCATGGAAGGCTTATAACAATAAGAGAAACTCCTTCCCCCTTCTTGGCTTCCACTGACTGCTCCCCTACTACCCCCAACAAACCTCAAAACCTTTAGAGGGGAAAGAATTTCTTTTTTCCACAGTTTAGCAAGGAATGACCTAAAAGAATCAATCTTCCTTGCTTGATGGGGAAGTCTTATTTGAGTGGGTACCTGTATTTCTTTTCTGCCCCATTTAAAAATATATCAATTTAGGAAAAGGCTATTTATTCTAGGATTGAAATTCTTAGTGGAAGACCTTGTTTTTCTCTGCCTTGTTTCATGGAGCCTTAGAAGACTGTAGAAGTTTTTGTATTTGTTGACTTTAAAACTATCTACAGCAAGAGTAGAAAGAGGCACACTCCCCATACTCTAGTATCCAGGAGAAAGAGATATTCATGAACTGAAACCATTCAGAGGTCTAGCCTGCTGATGGATGCAATGGTTTTCTCAGAAATAGGAATTGATTTGTGGGGAAGAGGAGGCGTAGATTAGGAGAGAGAGATTTCATTTTATTCCTCAGAAAGGTGTGCCTCGTGTACTGCCAGTGAGTGAAGATTGTAGGAAGTAGGCCTTAGTTTTGCAGGGGAGAGATTTTTTGAGATAAAGGCCAGGACCTGGGGAGGATCAAAGCATCTCCACATCTTCTGTTCTAAAGAGGTAAATGCTTGGCCTCTCCTTCCCAACTTTTTTGATATCTTTTTTAAGAAAGCAAAATAAAATGAACCTCCTATCAGTGCAAGTAAAAATAGTTAAGATCCATCTCCAAAACAAGAAATATTTCTCTGAACTACCAGTTACCTTAGTAAATTTAAAACTTAAAGCAATCTGTAAACAATTTTATTAATCTTCAGTGTCTGTATGGGAGCTTAGTATATCTACTTTTGATAACACCAGTAGACAGTAGGTATTGATTTCTGGATTATTTGCATCTGTTCCCTTAACTTTATGCTAAAATAAGCTCATCAGTTTCCAAGTAAAACTTTGCAAGGATCTTTGGAATGGTTTTGACCAGTTTTTTTCCAAATATTTATAACTCAAAGAGGTAAAAATTAGTGCTGAAAAATATCATTTGTCTATTTCCCACAGAGACTTTTTGGAGGGGAGGAAAAGAATCTTTCAGAAAAGTTTTGATAGTAATTGGAGAATGTTAACATAATTTTTCAACACATATATGTCCTAAATGCTGAAATTTTTGTTTTTTTTAGGAAAAAGGAATAGAATATTTTCTTGCTTTTGTTTTATTTGGAGCTATCTTGGTTAGTGAAACTCTGTATATGTCTGTGTTGAACATTCTAGGAAAGAAAACTGTTTTATTTAAACAGTGGGGTGACTTGTAAGCCTACTTTTAAAAAGAAAAACCTCAGTTTTGTGGTTTGGTATTGAGGATGTGGGGTTTAGATTCTTAGGCCAAATTATTTTAAGTTTTTAGAAACAGAAACAACTTATCATAAAATGTATACTTAAGGAAGACATTTTAAAACATACAAAAACACTGATCCAGAGAGATTAAGCATAAGGATGCTAGACTACCTTTTCTATGTGTTTGTCAGAGTAGTGAATGTTGCTATTAATTGTGATTGAATTTTTACCTGTAATCATTGCTTAAACAGGTAGGAATTCTATATTAATGAAATCAAATTTGACCAGTTATAATAGATAAATATGCAAATTAATACTCATAGTGATATCCAATTTAATTTCTTTCCTATAATATTTTAGTACTTTAAAATAATTATATTCACTATTTTTAGCTTATAAAATACATTATGCTTTTCAAAATTTCATGTATTTAGAAAAGTCTGGATATAGTTTATGTGTATATTAAGCAGATTGTCATTTAGCCTCAAAAGCAAAATGTTTATTTGGGGAGTAAAATTTGGAGTTGGACATATACACTTATTTGTTTCATTTTATATAGTCACTTTTAGATACCAATAGTAATGATAATTGATTTTTCACGTATCTTATTTGAACCATACTAAGTAGTGCAAAGTATCTTGAGCCTTTTAAAAATAAGATGACTGAGGCTCAGAGAACTGAGATGATTTGCTCAGCTACTAAGTAGGGAAGCTGAACATTGTCTCAGGGCCTCTTGACACTTCAGCATTGTGTTCTTTATGTGTGTGTACTTGGAGCAAGAACCTGCAGATAAGTTTCAGATTAATCATTATGCATAAAACCACTGAGGCAAAAAAAAGGGTTTTCAAATGTATGTATAGTTTGATTTGGGGACACACAATGACAGTCATCTTACATGAGAACAAATATCATTTGTTAAATTTTATATCTTTCCAGGATATTTGCTTATGTAAAAATACCTTCTAAAGTTACATTTTCTTTTTTTCCCCTTTTTTAAACATGTTGGTGGCAACCATATTGTTAAAAAGTGGCCATATGTGACTAGTTCCTTTAACTGTTAGGAAATTAAAGAAGTGACACCTTCATTTTATTCATCTTTTAAAGCCATAGAGCTGCCTGGACTCTAAATTGACAATTATAGCATGTTTATAAGGAGAAGCCAGTTTACTTAGGCTAGTTAATGTTTTCTTTAGGTCAAAGGGGAATATATACTATTTTGAGATTAGAATATAGTTTTAAGGCAAATTTGGTCTCTGATTCCCATAAGGAATGATTCCATATTCTTTATCCTAAGCCAATAGTAGTTTGTATTGTAACCAGTACAAGTATTTGTCCATAACTAATATACTAGGAAGTTTCATTAATGTGTGCATTTTGTTTTTTAAAAGGAGAGCACACTGCTAGTGGAATGATTGTAATGGAACATTCTACCAGGAACAAAGAAAGTAACCTCACAAACTAAACAGCCAATCTGGATTCCCCACCATTGTGAGAACTGCATAGCGAATACTCTTAACAAAATACTAGTGCTTCAGAACACTGGGGAATTCTGAATGATTGGATGAGGTAACTATTTGATATTGGAAGAAAGATACTATTTAATGGAGTTATAATTTATTTTTTATTATTATGCAAGACTACTATTAAATATATGCTTAAGTAATTAAAGCATATGTAAAGCAAAACGGATAGAGTAGTCCATCATCTAGGTTTTAGTCATATGAGAAATTAAAATCTGTGAAGATCTCTAGAGAAGGAGATTCTGTAATTCCTCTTGGTTGTACACTCCAGTTATTATGATATCTTGATTATTTTGATGGAAATGATCTTTAGGTATTTTGTTTTTTTTCTCTCAGTACACTATGAGGTTAATTGATAAAATTGATTTTAAAAAATGGTATTTGATTTAAGTGAAACTTCCAAGGTGAGAATTTTAAAACTCTTAGATATTTGTCTAAAACCCTTCGAAAAGTTGATACAAGTATCATCAGGCTTTTACATATCCTTGCTAAAATGTATAAAATAAACTTGATTTTCTACTTTGCTGATAATGATAGTGGATAAGAACAGTTAGAGATAAGAAAATTTAGATTCAACATAACTTTCATTGATGATACCAAAGTATTATACTAAAATTATGATGTTTTATGCCAGAATATTGTGTATTTTCATAACTTCCATAATCTAATGTTGGGGAAAGCTTAAGAGCATTCATCTTTTTCTCCCAGTGTGAAACTTTGAGATTTGGTTTTGTTGGAGAAAAGAAATTGTGTGTAACTGCTCACATTTTATTTTAAATTAAAGGGTTTTTTAACCCACGATGAAATCTGGGCACTTTTAGTGTTAATTAACTGGAATTGCTAGGATAATAGCAGTCCTAACAATTATTTGATTACAGTCTATGAAAACAAATGAAACTCTAAACAATATTTAATATTGTGATTCCTTTCTTAAATGTTCAGCAAACTGAAGTAATTTCAATTATTACTAGTAGGTTCCACCACCATTTATTTTTCATTCTTTTTTTTTAATAGATTCTAAAAAATTACTACCATCAATTTGTCTAATCAGTGCAAGTGTAATTAAGCAACGATGGAAGTAGAAAATGAGCAAGTACTAAATGTTCATCCTACAGGTAAGTAATAACATTTGGTTTTTCAACCACATCTTATGAGAATACCTTGTGCCAAAATGTCCTTTGTGAAAGCATAATAGTAATCTGATCAGGATTTTAAAAAACTTTTGAGTGTACCACATGAAGAGAGGATATCTGTCTGCCCCTTCCTTATTTATTTGAATAACCAATTCTTTAACTAAAGAAAATGTCCCTTCTATTAACTTTCCTCCTTATTTAGACTGAGATGTTTAAACAAATTTTTTTGTAGATTTTTTTTATATAGGAAATTTGTACTAAGAAATAAAACATGATTCCTTACCCTTGTTACTATTCTTTATCAATGCTATATATTATGCTTTATTGATAAACTCTTCATGGATTATATAATACATAAAGGAGAGCAGGTTTAAAAAAATCATATCCTACTATAGGTTCTGGTTAATTTATAAAAACTTTACTCATAGTTTTCTGTAAATTATTTTTTAAAAGTATCTCAAAACTATAATGTTTTGGTAGCTTTCAAAAAACTATCTTCATGATGAACATTACAAGCGTAAATGTCAAAATATGCAGTTGCTTTTTTTTTTGTTAATTTTGAATATTTTTACAGTTTTCACTGGTGATGTTTTGCAGAGTTGTAAAGACACTAAAAAAATCAACCCATTACCTCTTCTGTCTTAGAAATTAGTATGCTATATTGGTTTCAAGGCCGAAGAGAGATAAGGGCTAGGTAACAGGGACTTGTCCAGGGTCTGAAAGCTAGGAGGTTGTCGTTGACCACATTTGAACCCAGGACCTCCCATCTCTTGAGTCTGGCTTTCAATCTACTGAGCCACCTAGCTGCCCCCTGTAATGACATTTTTGCATTATACTGATCAATAGCTTTTCAGCTTACTATTTTTCTGAAAGACTTTTTTAATTTCATTAGTATTCAAGGCCCTATACAGAGTTTGAAATTCTTTTCTAGAACTTATGAAATGATTCATATAATTTCATATCTATTCATAAAATATAAAATATTTTATACAATTCTGTAGCTTCTTTATCTTGATCATGTTGCTGAATATTTACGTTGTCACATTTTTATTTAGCTGTGTGTACAACTTTGATGTTGGTATACACTTTGAATTCACAGCTACTTGCAACTATACATTTTTTTTACAAGTAATTTTTTAGAATTTATTTTAAAAATTCTTTTAAAATTTTCAGTTCCAAATTTTCTTTTTCCCAACTTCTCCCTTACCCAGAGAAGGCAAGCAATATAATATCAAATTCGCATATGAAATCATGAAACATATTAGCAGAATTTAAAAAGAAGGGAAGAAAAAAGAAAGGGAGAAAATGGATACTACAGTTTGTACTCAAGAGTCCATCAGTTCTTTGGAGGTGGATAGCATTTTTCCATCCTGAGTTAGGTCCTTTAGAGTTGTCTGGATCATTGTATTGGTACAACATTGCTATTGCTATGCATGAAGATCTCCCAGTTCTTATTTCACTTTGCATCAGTTCATAAAAGTCTTGCCATTTTAGAAGTAATTTCAGTGAAAATGAGCTAGGAAAATATTTTGGTTGAAAATACCCTTTGGCAAGTCACTAATAATGTTAGAGAGATGATTAGTATTTATCTTTAATATATTGAACAGTTAAAATGGAAAAAATGTCCACTTCTTAGAAGAAAACCTCAGGTTTTAAGGATTTGCATTGCCCATAAATGTGTGCTCCTGCTCTTTGAAATACGTATGTTTTATTGATTATGGAGGAGTCCAGTTTTCACATAGTTTGTGGCTTTTGTCATTCTTGCCACCTTATAATGGGGTCTTTTATTTAGTAAAGAGATGACCACATTTAGGGTCCATTTAAGAACCATATGTTAAATTGTGACTTCTGTGACTAGGCCTGTCACAGAATTTTGGAGTAGTGCTGTCCTAGTAGTATTTGTGTTGGTGAGTGTTTATAAATATGACTAATTAAACTTTGAATCTGACAGTATAAATATCACATTAGTTTTGCTTATTTTCATTGAAGTACTTGGGAATTTTGAGAAAAAAAATCAGTACGAATGCTGAAGAAAGTTATTTTGAAGTCTTAATAAAGACTATATTCTTTAATAAAGCTTTTTGTTGCTTGACTTTTGGTTTTCTCTAGACCAGATCAACTAATTGTATTCATAAAATTACAGTTTACACAAGTGAAATTAAACCTTAAGAAAAGGAGCTCATATAGATTAAAAAAAAAACCAAAGTAATATATAGAGTTGACATTAAAAATAAATGTATGGAAACAGTGTTCTCCAGGCATATAAATGGAGATACAAAAAATTGAAAGAAAGGACAAGAATATGTAAATGGAAAAATAGATACTGAAGTACTAAACATTTTTTTCTGATTATAACCCTGAGAATAGTTCAAACATTATTATATTGTAATCTTTTCTTGTATCCTCAAGATTAATTATGAGTAGCTTAGCTTAATTGAAAAACGAACATCATATATTTTAAATGTATTATTCAATCTATGTGGAGCCACCCAGTCTTAAAATTCTTTCTTCTCTTGGCTTTTATGACACTTTCTCAGTTTTCTTACTCCTTTCCCTATTCCTGTCTAATTTTCTTTGTTGTGTCTTGTAACTGTGTTAATCTACAATCCCGTCTCCTGACTTCCTTTCTTTTTTTTTCTCCTTCAATTTGTCTTTAAAATTTTCATCTTCAACTCTTTATCTGTCATCTGCACTATATAGCCTTCTATTTTCAATTGCCTACCCTCTGCCTCTAACTTTAATATCTCAGTGTGACCTCAAACTCAACACACCCAGAACTGAACTTATCTTCATCCCTTTAACTGATTTATTTTTCCTAATTATTTCATTTCTGTCATTAGTAGCACAATTTTTCTTTCACTAAATCTCCAATTTCTCCAGCCTATTTCTAATCACTCTCCTGTCTCTGAAATTTTTAAGTTTGTACCATATAGTTTCATACTTGTCTCTTGTTTTATGTATGCTAGTTATTCTCTTAGTTGTTATAATGAAAGATCCTATACAGTTAAGGGCCATATCTTACATAATTCTTTGGTGTTTCTTACTAAACCTAGTACAGTGATGAGCACATAATAAGTACTTCTTGACTCATCACTTTGACAAATATACAGATTAGAATAATTTTGCATTTATGTAAAGATGGGTCAGAAAGTTATGAATATTTGGTCTACCTATTAGCATATACCTCATTTAATTCATAAATATCACCATAATTGTATAATTCTGCTGTTTTAGGTACACATTATAGAACCATGGTATGCCTTTTTAAAAAAGATGTTAAAAGCAAATATTGCATTATCCACATAAATATAAACCATGTACAGAAACCTGTCCATAAATGGTCAAACTCTCTTGGACTTTGGGAAATTAATATATAATTATCTAGCTAGTCATTAGTTATAACTTGTGCTAACTACCACAGATAGCTAGTTCAGTCCATGACAGCTGTGTCCTCAAAGCTTAAACATATGCTCATTGTATGTAGTAAACACATTGAGAGCTATCTTTGCCCATTTAGTCATCTTAATTGAAAGAACACTGGATTTGAAATCAGGAGACTTGTATATAAGATATAGCTTTATAGAATTTGCAGCTAAACCAGATCAAAATGTAATTAGGAAATGTTTAACAAAATAAATAAAAATACAAAACAACATTAATAATGTTAGTTTATAGTTTTCTAAATCAGTATGCAACTGGCAGAGATCTCTGTTTAAGTATGATACGACTGCTATAATACTAGCTCTGTGACTGTGCACAAGTCACCTTTCTTGGGCCTCAACATTTTAATCTGCAGAGTAGGGAAATTAATTGGTTACTACCTTTGGGAATTATTGTGAAGAATGTAAACTAGTTAATGTGAACTGTTATTTTTATAGGGCTCTGGGCTAGGGGCTACAAAGTGGTATAAGGGAGATTGACTATATATGTAAAAAACTCTAGCAGTATCAGCATAAGAAGTGCCATATTAATGGCACACAGTCCCAATGAATTGAAGTATTTTTGGTGTTATTGTGCATCAGAAAAGGGAAATCATTTTTTGTCAGAAGTGTCCAAGAAGAGCTTCATAGGGGGTAGCTGGGTAGCTCAGTGGATTGAGTGCCAGGGCTAGAGATGGGAGGTCCTAGGTTCAAATCTGGCCTCAGACACTTCCTAGCTGTGTGACCCTGGGCAAGTCACTTGACCCCCATTGCCTACCCTTACCACTCTTCTGCCTTGGAGCCAATACACAGTATTCGCTCCAAGACAGAAGGTAAGGGTTTAAAAAAAAAAGAAGAGCTTCATAAAAGATTTGGCCTTTAATTGAATCTTGAATCTCAAGGAAGGATAGGACTTTGATAAGTAGAATGTAGTGAATCAGATATTCTAGCAAGAGGATTCTGGGTGGGGTTTGAGATAGGGGTACATTGTTTTATTTAAGGAATATTAAGTGAATCATTTTGACTAGAGTGGAATTTTTATATATATTAGTTGAAAAAATTAGGAAGGTAGGTTATGATTACATTTTAGAGGATTTTTCTTTAAAAAAAGATTACTAAGCTTCAGGTAACTCATTAGAAGGACTAGGAGCATCAATTGATTTATGTGTGTACATATATACATAACATGTACACATATGCAATACATATATAATTTTATGTAATAATTAGTATAATTGATACAGAAATGTTCATCCTACTGTTTTTTTGCTATGTGGTTAAAAAATTCACTGTATTTACATAGCTTGGTTCTTTTGAGGCTTTCTTAAATTCTTGTCTTTCTAATGTTAAAGTCATCAAACTTTCACTTTTCCTTTTTTCATGGGTTCATTAGAATATTTTGTTTAGCCTCTAGTGAGTACTTGGTATGTTATTGTAAGTCATCAAATGAGTTAACATTTCATTGAATTTTCAGTGACTGAATGATTTACTAAAATTGGCCAGGGGTCAGCAGTATTTATGTCCACTGGAGTATACAATGGGTATTTAGAGTTTGTTTTTATTTTCAGGCATTCAAATGTGTGTGTTTCTTTATTGATTCATTTTTTTTTTGTAGGCCAGGATGTGTGCAAATGGTTTGCATTCCACACTTGATATTTTTATAGGATAACCGCCCACTTGCTTGACCTTATTCTCCTAAACTTCAGTGATTTTTATAATTGGTTTTGGTTTTGTAGCTAGTTCTTATAGATATTTGCTTAAAATGAACATGAATAAGACTAAGGTTTGTTTTAGTTAATTTTGTTTGGTGAAATTAAGTGATTTAATTTATGTTGCATGCCAATAATGAAAAAAACATCTTTGTAAGTTATTTATAGACTTAAAGTATTTTAGTAATGGATATTTAAGCATATACTAAGAATTTTTTTTTTTATTTCTCTTTGAGAATCTGATAATTTAAGTGACTCTCTGTTTTCTGGTGATGAAGAAAATGCTGGGACTGAGGAAATAAAAAATGAAATAAATGGAAATTGGATTCCTGCATCCTCCATTAATGAAGCTAGAATTAATGCAAAAGCAAAGAGGCGGTTGAGAAAGAATTCTTCCCGGGATTCGGGGAGAGGAGATTCTGTGAGTGATAATGGAGGAGAGGCTCTTAGAAGTGGAGTTACTGTACCAACCAGTCCAAAGGGGAAGTTGCTGGACAGGCGGTCCCGGTCTGGGAAAGGAAGGGGACTACCAAAGAAAGGTTGGTGTAATAGATTAAGTTCAAAGGAGAATAAGAGAAAAACATTGTTTTTTCCTAGTATTTCTGACTTTTACTCTTGGGAATGGAAGAGATGCAAGAAATGGAACAGAGGAAGTGGTTTTTTTTTTAATATATAAACATAGAATAAGCAGAATGCTGTCTGTTATTTTTACATGTTCAAGTTTACTTCATCCTCTTGGGCATTTATGTTCATGAAATGTGCAAAGTTAAAGGATTGAATCTATATTCAGCTTTATATTAGATACTATACTATTAGATAAAGCAGATATTTTAGGTACTGATACTGTACTGATTTATACTACTGCTGTGCATGTCTCAGACATTATGTGTGAAAGGGAAACAAGCTATTTATGCAACATAACTACTCTTTGCCTTTCATGATTTAATCATGTGTATCTTCTCAAAAATATTGGATAGAAACTGGGATTGGAGTATTCCTACTTTCATTGACCAGATGATTAACACTTTTGTCCTTGTTCACATGAGTATAAATGTATTGAAATAGTTTCATTCATCCCTATTAATCTTTTTTTACCTATAACTTCTTTCTTAGAATTGATATTAAGTGTTAATTTGAGGCAGAATTTTGGTAAGGGCTAGGCAATTGGGGTTAAGCCACCTGCCCAGAGTGTCAGAACTAGAAAGTATTTGAGGCCAGATTTGAAACCAGGGCCTCCTGTCTCTAGGCCTGGCTCTCTGGTTCATGACACATTTTGCCATAGTTTGGTTCCAATATTGTGTATATGTGTGTGTATGTGAGAGAGAGGGAGAGAAGTAGGGGTGAGAGAGAGAAGGGAGAAGGGATCTTTTCCCAAATAAGATGATTTTGCCAAATACAATTGAACTGATACTGGCTGTGTTTATTCAGTTAAAATATTTGCAAGTAGTAGTATTAAGATGGCATATGAATATGTAATATCTGCTGAGTACTACTGTTTTTTCACTTTCAACTCATTATATTAGGTGGTGCAGGAGGCAAAGGTGTATGGGGTACGCCTGGTCAGGTGTATGATGTGGAAGAAGTAGATGTTAAAGATCCTAACTATGATGATGACCAGGTAATTAATGTTTAAAAAAATTGTCATTCCAACAAAAAATGTCATTGGGAAATTTCATATATATATATGTATACATATATATGTATGTATGTATGTGTATATATATAATAGTAACTTAAAATTTTTAGTTATTTGTATATAATAATTTTTAAAAATGTTAGTTAATTATAATCAAATTAATGTCTCATAGTTCCCCTTGTTTAGAATGTTTTCACTTGATTGAAATGTTTTTTTTACTTATTTTCCATAGTAGTTATATTGAATAATTTGACTTTTTCAGTCATAGTGTTTAGGAATGATATTGATAATGAGGAGAGATTAAGCCAATTTTAAAGATTGTAGTTAGTAAACACTTGTACATTAGAATCTAAGCTCTTTCAAGGCAGGGGCAGTCTCACTTTTATATTTGTATTCTGAGCACTTGGTATATAAATGCATATAAATCATATTGATTGGCAATTGATTGTCAGAATTTTGTTTATTTTAATTTCTTTGCCTTCCTAGTTGGAGAGGAGGGTGACAACTTTTATGTGGTAATATTTAGGTTTTAGACTTTTTGACTTTAGTTTCTTTTAAAAAGAATGATTATGTAGATGGTGACAACTTTGAAGATACTTATTTTAATTGCAACTTAATTCTCACATGTTTAACTCTTCATACTTGGATTGATTAGGGTCTATGAGAAATACACTTACATTTTCTAATCCCTAACATTAGAGACTTTTGTTTTAAGGTCTAACATATACTGTTTTTGGTAATTGTTAAATTTGAGGTCTTTACTTTAAAACAGTAAAAAATAGAGAGCTTATTTTATGGTATCTAATTCAATAAAACTACTTTAAAGAGAGTATTTTACATTAGATTCAAAGAAATTATTGTTTTGGATTCATTGTATATGCAACATTATAAATGGAAAAAAGTAGGATATTCTTAAAGACAGTATTTCCTCAAGAAAAAGATTAACTTAAAATGTATCATCATAATTGAATTTATATATAGCAACAGTATTCTTGTATGCTAACTTCAATTCCAAAAAACTTAGAAGGGGGGATGGATGCCTTTAGTATTTTCACATTCAAAGAATATTAAAGTTTGAAGAGACCTTGCAGATTGTTGAATTCAGCTAAGGTCCAGGGATGTCATGACTTAATAAAAGTCATAGTTAACTGATGCTTCTTTTAAAGACATTTTAATTAGCACCTATCTAAGTATGATTTATTAGAGAGAAAATAAGTCAGGTAGTTTCTATTCTCTTAGAGCTTACAACTTAGTAGATTTCTGAATCCATGGGGTATAGTTTTTGTAACAAAATTAAAATCTACTGCCTTTGTAGCATGCATGGAATCATAAAAATTTAAGAGTTGGGATACACATGAGATCATTGATCCAACTTTTTTCAATTTTCTGTATAGATGAGACGCTGAATATAAGAATGGGCTAAGAGATTTGCCCCCAAACACACAGCTACCTAAGCAAGGTGTTAGGATTGGTGGGTGAGACTAGAAATGTGTCCTGACTCCAGTCTAACAGTCTTTCTGTTACCTTAGTCTGGATGACATATTCTTGAAAAAAATGGATAATTTTAAATTAAAAAACAATGTTAAAGCAAGTATGATGGTGTCTGCTAGGTAGTTTTTGTGATTTTTATTGTCTATACTAAAAATGTCTAGGAATGCAAATAATTTTTAAGAGAGTACAAAAATACAGGCTTTTTTAAAGACTGTGGGAGCAAATACTGTGATCTTGTTCTTTAATGTTTTACTAGTCTCAGTAAATACAATTACTGAAAAATTTGTGGTTCAAATGGAAATCAGTCTAAAAAGAGGAACTAAGTGTTTTCTTGATCTACAATTTAACTCAGAAACTTAAGTTTTTTGAGTAAATTTAGTTTCCTTTCAAATTTTGAATTTGAACCATACCTGCTTCAAAGACCTCCAGCACAACTGGAAGTGTTACAAGGATGCTTCTGGTACAAAGAGTTTTAAGAGCTTAACATTTAGTCATTGTGTAAACACTGTTCCTTCCCTACTTATTGTTTAAAAAATTTTTTTAAATTTATAATGAAAACTAGCTATGCTGCCTTAATTTTGGCTTTATAACTGAATTTTTTAACTTTTAAGGATTGTTTAATATGGCTAATAATTTTAATTCTAGATGTGACTTTAATATGAAAAAGAAATCACTTTGTAGTGGTATTTTAACATAGAATCAAAGGACCATAGGCTCAAGGATGGAAGATGCTTTAAAGGTCCTCTACTCCAATGACTTTCATTTTTATAGATGAAGAAACTAAGGCATAGAGAAATGAAGTGACTTGCCCCAGGACCCACAAGTGGGAAGTAGCAGAACCAGGATTTGAATTCAATTCCTCTGACTCCAAATCCTATCCTTTTTCTACTACAACAAGTTGCCACAATAGTTAATGGTGATATAAATGTGTATCTTATCCTAAATTGGAATAATTATTGACTAATTGTATTAATATAAATTTGATGTTAAATAAATGGCTGGATTTTGTGTTTTGAGGTATGTGCAATTATCTTTTTTTTTTTTTTTTTTTCTTTAGGAGAACTGTGTGTATGAAACGGTAGTTCTACCTTTGGATGAAAGGGCATTTGAGAAGACTTTAACACCAATCATACAAGAATATTTTGAACATGGAGATACTAATGAAGTTGCAGTATGTTTAAAAATTTACAAATATGACTTATTTAAAGTTTAGGGAGCACCAGATTATGAGATAATATAGAAGGTCTTCATCCTAACATTCCCTTACATTTGAATACTGTGTTAAAACATTTGTTCTCATATATTTCCTTTTTTCATGCTCCTCTGATGGAATGAGAGAGAGCTACATGTGAACCCAGTTTTTATTGCAGATTTAGGAAATGGGGAATGGGAGATAGTTAATCATGTGACATGGTAGAGAATTTAATATTGATTTGGTTAACAACCACAAGATCCAGGAGGTGGAGGCTAAGATAATGTAGAAGTCAGGGCCCAGCCCAGAGGTTCATTTGACCTTTGGACTGCAGGTGCGGGGAGGAGTCAGAATACCATAAGATTAGGGTTCCACTTTATTACAAGGATCAAGAAATCAGTCATGTGAAATATAAGAATTATATCCATAAGTCTGGTGCATGAGTATATTGCTAATAAGAGTCAGCTTTTGAATATATCTTGAATACTTTCATGATTAGCTCATACCTGGAACCCTACAGGTATCCATGTTATTACATGCTTGAAAGTAAGGAAATGACATTTTTCAAAATATTAAGTAATGCAGTTTCCTCTGAAGTCCTACTCAGATGCTTAATTCTAGAGTTGAAGGACTTTGGTTTTTAATGGTACCTTTGGGAGACTGAGGCAGATCTGAGTTGGAAGGGCTTTGTGTACTGGCTGAACTGGAGATTGTTTTGGTGTTTATTACCAAAAGATTGGTTACCAAGCAGTGTATTTTTTTGCCCCGGCAACCCTTGAAACTACATGGTAAGTTGAGAATAGCATCCAAAAGAGGAAAATAATCACATTTATGAAATCATACACATTTTGAAGATTAGACTTTGAATTCAGAATTATCACTTAAATTGGCCTTGTCCTAATTGGTCTGACTTAATGAGAGCTAACTCATATTAAAGACAGCTTTGAATTGAATAACCTCTTTGCTATTACATGAACAATTTGTTTAATAACTGTCTTCACCAAAACAGTTATTTGCAGCTGATTATTATGTTAGGAAGATACTGAAATAATAATTTTAAGGCTGTTGTCTTGGACCTTCTTTGAATTTGCATTGCTGGGTTTTTATTATGTGAAAGAGAACATTTCAGATTTAAAATAATTTTTCAAAATTTAGTAGTCTATGATTCTAATACTTTCATCAATATTACCTTGATAAAATTAGGAAAAAGTTAATTGATATCTTTTTAATCAATTCTTTGAAAAATGAATCGTCCTGGATGACAAGACATCTGTTTTTTAATGGAATATATAGATAAGAGTGATGACCTAATTCTTTTTCAATTGAAGGGAAAACTTCAGAGGAAGGGCAAGTGCCATATAAAAGTGCCTTAAGTAATGTAATAGCACAAAATTGGTTATTGGTGGTTGAATGGATACATATCTATGCACACTGAAAGCTAATACTATCATTGTGGGTTTAGAAGACTGAGTGTGCCTTAACATTGAAACCCTATTTTGTAGTTGTTTTTTTTAAACCCTTACCTTCGATCTTAGAATCAATACTGTATATTGGTTCTAAGGCAGAAGAGCAGTTAGGGCTAGGCAGTGGGGGTTAAGTGACTTGCCCAGGGTCACACAGCTAGGACGTCTGAGGCCAGATGTCAGATTTGAACCTAGGACCTCCTGCCTCTAGGCTTGGCTCTCAATCCACTGGGCTACACAGTTGCCCCCTATTTTGTAGTTTTTGAAAATGCACTTCAGATGTTTCAGGAGGTATAGGAATGTTCACATTACTTAAGGTTGCATTAAAAACTCAAAAAAACTTGATCAGTTGTTTGGATAAAGGGGAAAAGTGCTCATTGGGTAAAATTAGTCAATAAGTAAGAATTTTTGTTCTATAGTAAGAATTACTATGCCAGAAGTTTGATTTTAAAATATGAATCATTTTATGGTTTTATAGAATGTATTATATTTTTTTCTGTTTTAGGAAATGCTAAGGGATTTAAATCTTGGTGAGATGAAAAGTGGAGTACCAGTGTTGGCAGTGTCCTTGGCCTTGGAGGGAAAGGCCAGTCATAGAGAAATGACATCTAAGCTCCTTTCTGACCTTTGTGGGACAGTAGTCAGCACAAATGATGTAGAAAAATCATTTGATAAATTGCTTAAAGAACTACCTGAATTAGCATTAGATACTCCTAGAGCACCACAGGTTTGTATGTTTCTTGTGATAATAACATATTGTTACACCCTGTTCATATTGCCTTACTAAACTGCCATATGGTACTATAACCAAAATTTTAGTTGTATGTATGTATGTATGTATGTATGTATGTAAAAATTCAACTCACTTGACTAATGTTCATAGTTCATTTTAAAGTAATGAAACATCCTGTGGCCTGAATTAAGCATTATTTATTTATTTTTATTTTTATTTTGAATATTTTCCCATAGTTACATGTTTCATGCTCTTTCCCTCTCCCCCAACATTCCCCCCCTCCCCCACCCCGTAGCCAATGCACAGTTCTACTGGGCTTTACATGTATCATTGATTAAGACATAATTCCATATTATTGATAGTTGGACTAGAGTTATCGTTTAGTGTCTACATCCCCAATAATATCCCCATCAGGCCATGTGATCAAGCAGTTGTTTTTCTTCTGTGTTTCTCCTCCCACAGTTCTTCCTCTGAATGTAGCTAGTTTTCTTTCTCATAAGTCCCTCAGCCTTGCTCTGGATCCTTACATTGCTGCTAGTAGAGAAGACTGTTATTTTCGATTGTACCACAGTGTATCAGTCTCTGTGTACAATGTTCTCCTGGTTCTGCTCCTTTCACTCTATCGATTCCTGGAGATCATTCCAGTTCACATGGAATTCCACCAGTTCATTATTCCTTTGAGCACAATAGTATTCCATCACCAACAGATACCACAATCTGTTTAGCCCTTCCCCAATTGAAGTACATTCCCTCATTTTCCAATTTTTTGCCACCACAAAGAGCATGGCTATAAATATTTTTGTATAAGTCTTTTTCCTTATTATCTCTTTGGGGTACAAACCAAGCAGTGCTATGGCTGGATCAAAAGGCAGATAGTTTTTTAAAGCCTTTTCGGCATAGTTCCAAATTGCCATCCAGAATGGTTAGATCAGTTCACAACTCCACCAGCAATGCATTTATGTCCCAATTTTGCCACATCTCATCCCTTGCCTTTTTTTTCATGTTAGCTAATCTGCTAGGTGTGAGGTGATACCTCAGAGTTGTTTTGATTTGCATTTCTCTAATTATAAGAGACTTAGAACACTTTTTCATGTGTTTATTGATAGTTTTGATTTCTTTATCTGAAAATTGCCTATTCATGTCCCTTGCCCATTTATCAACTGGGGAATGGCTTGATTTTTTTGTACAATTGATTTAGCTCCTTATAAATTTGAATAATTAGACCTTTGTCTGAGTTTTTTGTTATAAAGATTTTTTCCCAATTTGTTGCTTCCTTTCTAATTTTGGCAGCATTGGTTTTGTTTGTACAAAAACTTTTTAGTTTAATGTAATAAAAATTATTTATTTTACATTTTGTAATTCTAATTCTTGCTTGGTAATTTAAAAATCTTTCCTTTCCCAGACATCTGACAAGAATACTATTCTGTGCTCATCTAATTTACTCATAGTTTCTTCCTTTATATTCAAGTCATTCACCCATTCTGAATTCATCTTGGATACAGTGTGTGAGATTGATCTAGACCAGTGGTTCTCAAACTTTTTTGGCCTACCACCCCCTTTCCAGAAAAAAATATTATTTAGCCCCCTGGAAATTAATTTTTTTTTAATTTTAATAGCAATTAATAGGAAAGATAAATGCACCTGTGGCCATCACTGCTCCCCCCTGGATCACTGTAGCACCCACCAGGGGGCGGTAGTGCCCACTTTGGGAATCACTGATCTAGACCCAGTCTCTCCTATATTTTCAGTTTTCCCAGCAGTTTTTGTCAAATAGTGGGTTTTTGTCCCAAAAGCTGGGTTTTAAGTTTTATTTTACTTGCCTTTTTTTAATATTACTATAGTCAGTGTGTTTATAGTATTCCTAGCTCTACTTATTTGACTTTAAGAATCAAGTTTAATTTTATTTGCTTAAATAGTATAATTCTAATTTTAAAATATTGTGGGAGACTTAGATAAAAAAGCAATGGCTAAAGAAAGTTTGCCTTTAAAAGTTCTTTTAAAAGGTCAATTTAAATAAGTTTGCTATATAGAGTTCACTTTATTTTGCCAGTCTAGATGAAGAATTGGCATGAAATAAAACACTATTTTTAATATTGTATTGTAATAGATATTCTGAGTTCACAAAATGAAAATGACTGATAACAGTAATAGAGTGTATCTGAGACATAAAATTTGAGGTTTTAATTTATTAATGAAGATAAAAGATAATATTCAGATGTTATCATTTAAAAATAATTTTTGATTTGTATTTAAATTTTTTAAACTTAGTAACTGTCATCAAAAGCAAATATTCAAATAAAGATAAAATATTAAACTAAATTCCCAATTATTTAAGGTTTTAGATATACTTATTAAAACATAGTAGTAGTTTGCTTGGTATCTTTTTTCCTTTTTTTTTTTTGAGATTTTACTGATACCGTTTCTTTTTATAGTCATTCATATTTTTATGAAAAAAATTGATTTTTTTCATTATTTCATGTTTTTTTCCTTAATATTTAAATTTCTTCTATAAGAGGCAGTATGGTGGTATGACTAGAGACAGAGAACTGGGTTTGGAGTCAGCACAACTTGGGTTTAAATCCTCCCTGTGCCATACTGGTTTTATGATGCTGAGTAAATTGGTAAATTATTTCTTAGTGGTGTGCCCCCCCTCCCCCCCATTTCCCCCTTCCATTTCTCTAGAACTAAGTTGTGGAGAGGTTGGTGATCTGCTTTGATAAGAGTGGATTAACTTGTGTAGAATTCTTTATGCTAATAAAACCTCAGATCTGGACCAGAGTTTTAAAAATCATGTATTAATATTCCATTATGTTCGTGTACTGTGATTTGTTCATTCTTCCATTGTTGGACATGTGTTTTTCCCTCTTTTTTTTTTTTTTTTTTTTTTTTTTTGGTAATCATCCATCACTTAAAAGCTTTGTGACCTTGGGCAAGTCAATTAGCTTTTTTGGACTTTGGCATACTCAGTTGTAAAAGGAATAGCTGGAACTAGATGGCCTCTGACTTACAGTTTTAGATTTTATAAATGAATGTATGACTCTGATCCAACAAAGAGGCCTGAGAAGGAGTAGTTGAGAAGTAAGAGACAAATTTAGGAGACCAATATCATGAAAACTGAGAGGGGAGATTATTTAGAAGGAGAAAGTTGTTAATAGTATTAAATGTTGCAGAGGTCAAGAAAGGATGAAGCTTAAGAAAAGACTGCTGTATTTAACATGAGATCATTGGTAACTTTTGAGAGCAGGTTTTAGTTGCATGATTAGTTTGGAAGCCAAATTGCAAGAAATATGAGCTATCAAATAGTGGAATAGTGTTGTAATTTGTTAGACTGAATAGATGGTTGTTGTGGTCCCTTCCAACTCTTAAATTCTGTGATTCCTTGAGTAAGAAGAGAGGAAGTGTGATGGACTACTGTCTTCTAAGAATTTATCTGTGAAAGGGAAGAAGAGGGGATAATAGGATCAAATGAAATTTAAAATTTTTATTTTTATTAGGGTGGAAGCAGACCTGATCATTTCTAAAGATCAGGGGAAAAGCTAATGATTAGAAGGAGATTTAGATTAGCGAGACAAGCTGCCAAAGGAGAGAGGAGAGAATGGAATTATTCTCTTCTTCATTTTTTAAAAAAGAATGACTACCATAATTTATTCAGAAAAGTGTACATATTTTTCTTTCTTGGGCTTTTAAAAATTCTGTAGGTTTACCATTGACTTTCTTAACTTGAAAATTTGTTTGATTTTTTTAATATAAGTTCAAAATGTTTTGGTTACTCGTGTAATTGAGAAATACTAATTTTTTAATACTTATTTACACAAATATTTATTAGATAAATTTTTATCTAGTTCCTTTTTTTCCATTATAGTTGGTGGGACAATTTATTGCTAGAGCTGTTGGAGATGGAATTTTATGCAATACTTACATTGATAGCTACAAAGGAACTGTAGATTGTGTTCAAGCTCGGTAAGTAAGATCATTTGTTTTCATATTCAGAATTTAAAATCACAAAAGAAAACCCATTTGAATTTTCTCAGGGAGATTTCAATGAACAAAAATCTGTGGACGTTGCCAGCAGGAAGGCTGTGCTCTGTTTTATTATTATTATTTTTAAGCCCTTATCTTCTGTCTTAGAATCAATACTGTGTATTGGTTCCAGGGCAGAAGAGTGGTAAGGGCTAGGCAATGGGGATTAAGTGACTTGCCCAGCTGCCTCCTGCTCTGTTATATTATGATCAATTTCCATGAAAACATTTAAGATGAACTTTAAAAAATTCCACTTAATGTTTTTAATATAGAAATTTGAGTTATATGATGAATTATATCTATGTTTTTGACTTAGAGTCCAAGATACATTTTTTGTCCAATGATTGCAAGTCAGAAGAGATAAAAGACCTGTTACATAAGGGCTTTTCTTAGATGAAGCTGAAATTTTAATTCAAGATATTTACTTTATGTCTAAGGAAGCTTTATCATAGGTTGAAATGGTGTTCAACAGTGGGAAGGCTCTGATTTAGATGACTACCCCATAGTAAAAGCAAACTAAATTATGCTGTGTTTCTTTTTACCCAATTACTAAAATTTCCATATTTTATTCTGAATTTAGATAAGACTTCAATTATTTTTAATAATCTTTTGCTCTTTTTGTTAAAAAAGAAGCATGAGAATTAAGTCATAAAAAACAGATTTCTGTATTCACCTGTTTCATGATATTCCTCTCACTATTATGGGACTTGCCAATCTTGTTAAAATAATTTTAAAAACCCCTTTGTATTGTATGAAGTTTCTTAATTTACACTTTTTTTTTCCTGGCAGAGCTGCTCTGGACAGAGCTACAGTGCTTCTGAGCATGACAAAAGGTGGAAAGCGTAAAGATAGTGTGTGGGGTTCTGGAGGTGGGCAGCAATCAGTCAATCATCTTGTTAAAGAGGTAATGAAATGTTTATTGTCTGAGGTTACTTTAATAAATATTTGTACTTAATTTTACTTTTAAAATTATCCTTTTTGGGAGAAATTTTGATTTAATTTGGCATGTAGCTGGTTCTTGATTGTTGTTTAGAATTTTTTATAATGCTTTGTATTTAGTTTTGAATCTGAGTTTTTTTGTAATTTTGCTTTTAAAAACTGACTTAAATAGATGAATTTTATTAAAGTCTTAGCAAAAGTATTCTCTGTCATTGGACTCATTTGAATTATGTAATCCACTTTGTGTGGATTGTAAGTAAAGAAATGTGCTTTCAAATTATGTATATTTAAAGCATATTTTTTTACCTTTCTAAAATATAAATATTATGTTTATGAGTTGTGTGGCGTTATCTCTTCACATTAAGTTAAATTCTATTTGTTCCTTTCCTTCCAACAGAGATTGTTTAGTAAAAAACAGTTGTATTTAACAAATAGCACACTAAAAAGTACTACTTTCTGATGGGGCAGTTAATTGTATAACTTGCTTTAGATGGAAGGCTTTGCAGAGTGGCCTATATTGTTGAAGATAAGACCAGTAATTCCATAATCAGGTGCCACACATGCACACACATGCACATGCACCCTCTTCCATCTGTATATGCTGGATACAGGTATTTATCTGTGTTGTTAAACAGTGTGTTGACCCCTTTCCTCATCCATTGGCAGCCCCCTGTCTGCCTCCTTCCCTTTGGAATTCAAAGTTGAACATAGGTAACTTGAAACTGGAGAAAGCAAGGGGAGTAATATATGAAAGGTAGGTTGGGGCCAGTTTGCAAGATCTTTAAAAGCCAAACAAAATTTGTATTTTATCCTAAAGATAATAGGGAATCATTGATGGTCCCCCTCCTTTGTGTTTAGTTATTTATTTGAATTAGAGAAGTGGCATGGATTATTTAGGAAAATCACTAGGCAATTTTTTGAAAGTTGGATTAGAGTGGAGGGGAGACTTGGGGCAGGAAGACCAATTAAGTGGCTTTTGCAATAGTCCAACTGAAAGAAAAATGAGGGCCTGAACTAGGGTGATATGTCTGCATTAAGCTTTGTGAAGGGGATAGAATGGATTCAAGAAATGTTGTGGAAGTAGAAACAGTGATTTGATATGTGGGATGAAGGAGAATGAAAAGTTGAGTTTAATACTGAGAGCAAACCTGGTTATCTGATGGATAATGGTGCTCTCAATAGAAATCTGGAAGTTTAGAAGAGGGGTGTATTTTAGGAGAAAAGTGAGTTCTATTATGGTTTGAGATGCTTATACCATTCTGTTGAAAATGGCAGTTGGAAATGGATTGGATCATCATTTAAATGGAAATCTGTTCTACTTAGTAATGCACTATAAATACTTTGCTTTCTTCTTAAGTATTTATTTTTAATAGTAAAACATTTCAGAATCAACTAAAATTTTACTCTGGTATGACATATGCCCTCTAGTGGTAGTTCAGATTTTCTTTCTGAAGAGAAAATATATATGCCACACACAAACATGCATCCCCCAACAATTAAAGTAAAAGAACAAATTATAACAGAAACTCAAGTGTTATTTGATACTAGTATACAGTAAAATGTCTTCTTATAAAATATTTTAATTTCTCAAATATTTTTGACTTCTTTAAAAATCATTAAGTCACGGAGTAAGAAGTTATTTCCACAGTTCACTTATTAATGTTTAGATTTGAAAAGAGTTTTAAAAATTATTATTTAAAAATTCTATTCAATTTTTAGACATACAATTACTTTATTCTTACTAGATTCAGAGTAAGTTACATTATGGAGTAAATGTCATAAAATAAGGGATTATTAGTGGAAAGGAATAAGTATATTTAGGCAAAAGTGAAGTTTTAGAAAATGTCGATTTATTACTTGTTAATTTTTAAATCTTAACAGATTGACATGCTGCTGAAAGAATACTTACTTTCTGGAGATATATCTGAAGCTGAACATTGCCTTAAAGAACTAGAAGTACCTCATTTTCACCATGAACTTGTGTATGAAGTAAGACTGATGTGAAATTTTAGGACTCTTTAAGTGTTAAACTTTTTGGACAATGCTAACATTATTTTCTCTTTCTCTTTTCTTCTAACAATAGTATTAAGAGAGTTATTTTTTTTATTCTTGTTTAATACTGAAGACAATGTTTCCAACTCAAATTATTGATTAAACTTTGGACTTATTTTAGGCGGTTGTGATGGTTCTGGAGTCAACTGGAGAAAGCACATTTAAGATGGTATTGGATTTATTAAAATCCCTTTGGAAATCATCTACCATTACTGTGGACCAAATGAAGAGAGTAAGTATTCTGTTAACTTGAAAGATTTTAATTATCTATTTTAAGGGTTTTGCTGCCAGTTATGCTGTTAGGTCTCTTTTGTCTTTGGTTATAGGGATGTTGAATGTGACTTACTTATAGGGTGATGAAGTCTCAGTTTGTCCTTTGTATGAAGTTATTTGGATATGTGACTGTGAATCTGTATTTTCCCCCTAAGATAAAGAAACGTGTCTGTAGACAGCAATGAACAATTTATAAGTTTTAAAGTACATACTTTTCCTTTAATGTATTCTTGAAATAATTTGACAAGTTTAAGGTCTTAGTTTATATTTCTTGTCTTCTATTTTACTATCCAAGTCTTTGGTGAAACAGTAGGGTGAAAGGAATCATTACTTACCTAACATCTGTTATTAATAGTGTTCATCTTCATTAAGACTTCTGTCTGATCTCAGTATATAAGTCTTATGTAAAAATGGCATGAATGTGATGAAGATTTTATAAAGAGAAATCATTTTTCTTTATTCTCCAAAGAGCATACTGTACCAGTTTAAATCATGAGAATTTGCCCTTAAATACCATTTTATGACATACCGGTTGATTGTGTTATGTAGCATTGTAATTTGAATGGATTAATATTCTATAGGTAATGAATAAATCATATTTTTCCCAGGGTTATGAGAGAATTTATAGTGAAATACCAGACATTAACTTGGATGTTCCACATTCATATTCTGTGCTTGAGAGATTTGTAGAAGAATGTTTTCAAGCTGGAATAATTTCCAAACCACTCAGAGATCTTTGTCCTTCAAGGTATTTTGAATTGCTTCTTTCTTTTATGTAACATTATAAGTATTACCTACTATATATATATATATATATACACACATATATATGTATATATCCTACAATAATATATTCCAGAAGGCCAAGAGAAGATATAATCTATAAGACTAGCATATTATGTCAACTCTTCAAGGTTACAAAAGTATGCTCTCTGAAACCATGATGAGTGAGAATTTTCCTTTGTCTTAAAGTAAATTTAATGAAGTTAAAATTATTTTAGCTTTATAGAGACCTGGAAGGCTTTTACATTTATAATAGGTTCATATCAATCCAAGGTTTGGAGGAGAGTAGGACTATTTTGGGCTTTATCCTTCAAACAAGATAGGTACATTCTGTTCTGTTTGGTGTTTTACTTTATTTAGTGCTTTTAAAGATTGACATAATTTTAATTAATTTTAAGCATGAAGGATCTTGAATTTTCTTTTAAAATATTCATGTTTCTTAAAGTGAGTAGATTTCTTCTTTACTACTCTTGGGCTAATCTCTACCCTGTGTTACTGATGATAAGAAACAAACAATATGTTCATTGCCACAAATAAGTATTTGAAGTTAAATTCTCTTAATACCTCAGATTTAGAAGTAAAGTATTTTTTGGATTTATTTACTATAAGATTTGGCTTTCATATATCAGACCACAAAACTTCTAACTGGAATTAGGTTGAGAATAGCTTTTAAAGTTAATTTTTATCTGAGCTCATTTTAGGATTTGAGTATCTTCTAAGATGAAAGAACACTATTGACACTTAAATGCTGAAGAATACTAGAAATCTTCCTGCTTCGGGTACAGACTACTTTTCCTTTAATAAATTTCAGGATGGAAAGGAATCCCACTGATTATATGGGGGTAGAGAAAATGAAGCCAATAGATTGATTTTTATGGTATCCAGTAAGACCTATGTTATGGCATCCTTTTAATAATGATCATAAATGGGGGCAGCTAGGTGCTTAGTTTATAGAGAGCCCGGCCTACAGATGAGAGGCCCAGGATGCAAATCTGGCCTCAGATTACTCCATAAGGGTGATCCTGGGCAAGCCATTCATTGCCTAGCACTTACCATTCTTCTGCCTTGGAACCAATACACAGGATTCTAAGATGGAAGGTAAGGGTTTTAAAAAAAAGATTGTAAATGTTGGTAGATTGTGACACAATTTTTCCTTCATGCTCATATAAATCAGGGTTTGGAAGTCCCTGGAATTTTTGCCAAATATAGTCAGATGTTCTGTTGCTAGTAGAAGCCACTGTGTATACTATAGAAGTTAGTGAATGCGCATTCACTTTCATGCTTATATATATCTATAGCTAGCCCTTATTCACCTCTACTCTGCTTAATGATCAGTAATCAGTCTTTATCCCTGGGGCATGCCAAATGAAAAGGAATGAGCCATCCCAGCCACACCCCTTTTAAAATATTGCTTAATCTGAATATTCTTCTTGACCTTTTTTGAGCAATTTGGCAAGGCAAATTTTATCCCTACATAAGAACTTGGGACCTTCTGGCCTCTCCACCCTGGTCTTAGGCTTAATAAAATCCCAAAGCAAAAAAAATGATTCCCATGCTTTATTGTTCTAGTCCCATTTCTTCTTGAATTGAAGCTACTTCCAATTTAGACCCATGGTGATATGGAATAGAACTTTGGCCAAGATCAATTAGGTATTAGTAGGAGGCCCAAAAATGTACAGTGAAATGTGTAAGGTGAGTAGAATTTTAGATAGGACTAATTTTTTCTAAAAAATTTCCGTGAGTTTAAGTGGCATATAAGGCAGCTAGCTATTTCAAACTGTATATTTGTTTTAAAAAAAATGCTCAAACTTTTTTCAACAACCTTCAGTTTCAGCTTAAATATGAAAATTTGAACAGAAAAAAACACTTGCTAGAAATTGCTAGAAAAATGGATCCCTTTCTCCCCCTTTTTAAAAAAAAAAAGTTTTATGTACCAAGAGGGGGTTCTTTTGCTGTGTTAGGTATACAGAAAAAAAAGATTTTAATTCTAATTTGTAGTTAATAAAATTTTGTATTAAATTTTATGATTGTGTTTATTTTAACAGGGGCAGAAAGCGCTTTGTAAGTGAAGGAGATGGAGGTCGTCTTAAGCCAGAGAGCTACTGAATATAAGGACTCTTGCAGCCTTAGATGTTATAAAAATATATCTGAATTGTAAGAGTTGCTTAGCAGTTTTTTTTTAAGCACTTGTTTTGGGTACAAGGCATTTCTGATATAGTTTTATAAACTTACATTCAAGGTGGATTTTTTTTTTAAAAGAAAGTTTTCTTTTTTTTTTGTGGGTATAAAAGTTGAGGGAACAGAACAATAACCACTCTGAAGTGGTATATTCAAATAAGCTACCCTTTTGTAAGTGCCATGTTTATGACCTAATCATTCCAAGTTTTGCATTGATGTCTGACTGCCACTCCTTTCTTTCAAGGACAGTGTTTTTGTAGTAAAATCACTGGTTTATACAAAGCTTTATATAGGGGGTAAAGTTAAGCTGCTGAAAACCCCATGTTGGCTGCTGCTGTTGAAATACTGTGCTTTGGGAGAACAAAAAGGTTATTTCTTTGTTTTAAAGAATTTTAAGAAAATGGGTTAGTCATAAGATTTATTCATCTTTCCAGGGAACATATTGATTGGTCTTAAAGACTAGACAGTTCAGTAAATGGTGGCTGGAACATCTATTTTTCTACAAAACTGGAAAAATGAACCAGGTTCTGGAAGAATGTATTACAAAATAAAATTTGTGAAGCAGTATTTTTGCGTCTTTATTTAGATGAATTTACTCAGTGAAATCCCAATAAGTTCCCATTTAAGAAATCTTACACATTAAACTGTGCATATGAAGTTTGTGCTTCTACACGAATGTCAAAGTCTGAAATAATCAGTTTTTCAAAATGAATGGACTTAGTTCTAAAAGCTTTTTTCCTGCAATTAAATAAGTAATTTGAAATGCATGAATGGTAAAAAGCAAACCAAAAATGCATGCTAATAAATAACCTAATGATATGCTTGTTCTTTTTGTTATAAGGAACAAATATATGAAATGTGCTTTTAAAACTACATTGGAAAACCTTCAAATGAATTAGTAGTAGTAGACTTCAAATTCCTATCATTTCAGTATTTGACCTATTTATTTGACTAGATGAAGCAAGTGTTTAGAAATGTGCATGAAATAGAACTCCAAAGACCCAGTTATAGGAATGTATCATTAGATTTGTTAAAATAATGAAAGCCAAGGGTATCATAGGTCATTTTTAATCCTTGTTGAAAATAGTTCTTGCCCATTGCTTAATATGAGACTTAAGTCCAATTAGGTAGCAAGGCTTGAAGGGCCCATTTTAACTTATTCTTTACCAAGTTGAAATAGACATTCACAACTCTTTAATTTGTTATTAATATAAATTATAGACTTTTTAAAATTAGCTTAGAAGTGAATAATAGCTTGTTCCTAGGTCTTTTGCATCTTATATAAATTTTCTTTTTACTTTTAAAAACAATGAATGATTGAAAAGACCATAGGATCCCCTCCTTCCTCTTTCTACTATTAACATTTTAGAACTGAAAACCTGTATAGGTGACTATTGAAATGTGGGTGTGAAGTCTAAAGCATGCTAAGACAGATTTGTACTTTAAAAAAGTCAGCCTTTAATTTTCAGGAACTTTGCTACATTTCTTTTTGCTCCAGTTGGCTAAGAAAGTTTGGCTTTAACTACTGTTATAAAACATTGTGTAAAAAGTAGGTGGTTTTATCAATTGAAGTAAAAGCAGTCTACCGTGAACTTTGCTTCACACATTGTATATATGTAGTATCCTTATAATTGTTTTTTAAAAATTTCCTCTCTCCCCAACACTGTCCATTGAAAAACATATGCAAAACATTTAAAATGTAATTTTTAGTCTTGATATAGTGTTCAGAAACCCATTGTGTAGAATTTTCATGAAATTGCACGTTTTTATGGGTTTGGTGGATCTCTGAAGTTGATTAAAAAATAGGAATGTTGTAGGAACGTTGAACAACATCTAGACAAAGAGCAATCTTGTGGAAGAACTTGGAATTCCAGCAACCACTAGACAGAGTACCATAGTTTTAAAATAAAATATGGCCAAAGTAAAAGTTGGACCATAGTCTATATAATAGGAATCATAAGAACTTAAATAAATCATCTTGTTTTGATGACTTATACCTGTCCTTTTATTTTAAATGAATTTTACCTTTAATAAAATTACAGCTTTAGAAAACAAATGTGAATTATTTTGAAAAATATACTAAAATTAACAAAATTGCTTCATTGGTTTGTTTGGTGCTGTTCTTTTTCTGCCATTTCCTGTTGGCGAATAGTTTCTTGTGCTGTTTGCTGCATTTTCTCTAATTTTTCAAGAGTCAGAGATTTTAGTGGCAGAAGTTTGGGTTTGCATAGCACCATGGTGGCCACATCTTCCACAGACAACTGACCTGTTTAAAGAGAGAGAGAGAGAGAGAGAAACAATGGATTATTTCTGAGTAGCAGAGTGTTTTGGGTTTGTACTTAAAACTGAGGTTGGAGGTAAAGTTCTCCATAGCATTTTCACAATAACAAAGGCATGATGAGGCTTTGGAACTCCTGATGCGCCATTTAGATGATAGCTGTGAGTGGGCTAAAGCAAGTATTTTTTGTCAAACGAGTGGTCTGGGCATGGAACAGCTCCAGAGAGTTGAAAGCTTTTCTGAGAGTATTGCAAATCCAGTTACTAATTTGGGGAGGGGGTCAAAAGTCTTAATCTTTTTGACAAGTGAAAATCTTATGTGTGAGGCAGTGTGCTATAGTAGATAAAGTGTTGGGCTTGGAGTTTATGATCAGGGCTCCTCTAGCATGTGGCCTGAACAAGTCATTACATTCCTTAACTTCTCTACCAAATTAAAGAGGCAAGGATTACAATTTGCATAGTTTGAGGGTTACCAAACACCTGATATCCTCCAAAAAGCAAAATAGATCTAGATTCTTGTGTATTTATTAACAAACCTTAAATACAGACAAAAATACTGTATTCTATTCTGGGAGCCATTTAAAAGCAAGAAATAGTTAAAATTCAGTGTGGCATACAGCCAAAAAGATGTGGATTCAAGTCTTGCCTCTGACATACAGATAGTATGGTTCTAAGACAAATCATTCCACCTCTCAACATATAAGTTGCAAAGACGTTTCCAACTTTTCAGTGGTAGAAGGAGTTTCTTCACCTGCGAGTTCCCTATATTATGAATGAATACAGTAAACTTCTAACTGTACAAAACACTGTGCTAAAATGTTGGAGATAGAATAGAAAAGGTAATTCCTGCTTTCATGGGTGTCTATATTCAATGAAGTCCAGTCTCTATCTCCATCTCTATTTTTAAGATAAATCCAAAGGAAGATTACCAGGATAATAAGTGTTGAAAACCACACCAACCAATGCGAACGATTTAAGGAACTGAAAGTCTAACTTAAGAGTCTTAAGAAAGTTAAATTATTTAACTAAACACAAAAGTCAGGACTAAAATGAAGTGGGTCTTTCAGACTCCGAAGGGCAGTTCTCTTATCTAATAAGCCACACTGCTTTTCATGTATTCTAAGACTTAAAAAAAATAGCTTCTCCCTTTTAAAGGATTTAATTTTAAAGGATTGCTGATTCTGGACTAAAGGAATCTGGGAAAATGTCTTTCACCTGCTGCTATTTACTAAGAAGCAATGTATAGACCATAGAATTTTGATATATAGATATTCTACATTTTAAAAATGTTTTAAGGAGATATTTTAGGATCATAGGGTTTAGACTTGAAGGTATCCTGGAGAATGAGGCTAACCCTCTAATATTACTGAAAGAAACTTGCCCAAGCTTACACAAGGAGTAAAGGCAAGGCTGGGATTCAACCTCAGGTCATTTGATCGCAAATCCAGGGATTTAAAAAATACATACTCTAACAAGTCTAAAGAGCTTTAAAAAAGATACCATCACATATGGATGTACTTGTATAATGTGGTTTTTCATAAACATTTTTTAATTGCAAGAAACAAAAGCTTAAAACTTTAGTATCTTAACTAAAGGATACACAATGCAGCAAGATTTCACAAATCACCCAAAAGAAAAAGAAAATTTAAAAACTAAGTTTCTTTGAAGGTGTGCGGCAAACTTTTTGTGATGGCAGTTGTGGGGTCCAGAATCAGGGTTTTAAAACTAGAAAGATAATGTAGAATGCTCCCCCCCCCCCCCACTGGCCTATTACCTGTCACTTCCTAAAGACCAATAAATGTTACTGATGGAGGTAATGATGTAATTACCTTGTTTAGGAAGGACTTCCCGGAACATTGACTTCACCTCTGCCATATCAGAACTGCTGTATGTTGTACTTTATTTCCTTTTGAATAGAATAGACATTTATTAATTTTATTTTCCTGGAACAAGTTCCCAAAGCATATTTCTGTAACTGATTTTGCTCCATAAAGCATTGCTGGTGTAATTCAAGTCAAGAAGTAGATGGAGTTTTCACTGCTTACATAATTTCTCTACTATCTTTTCATTAGATTGGGTTGAAGTGAGTTACATGAAAATCTTGTAAATGGAACACTGCCTCCTTGGCAAACTTTTACTATTTGAGAATCTCCCTAATTCATTAGTAATAATACTTTGTCATAGACTCATAAGTTATTAAGAGCTGCAAGTGCCCTGAGTGGTCAAGTCCAAACTCCACAGTTGAGGGCCAAGTAGAAATTTATGATAGGAAGTTTCATATCCTAAAATATTTCCCTCCTTTCTACAATTTCTTACATTAATAAAACCTTTCAATTAGAAATGAAAAGTGACCATGGAGCTCTGAGTATTTCTGTCTCTGAGGATGGATGATTTTTAAATGATAAGACAGCATTTATATTTAGAGTCACCTTTACTTTCAAACTTAAAAGTCTGGGGCTTAAAGCATCACTGATTCCAGAAAATGGAAGACAAAATAATTGCTACAGCCCCATCTGAATCCTAGCATCCCCCCTACAGTTGGAAATGAAATAAGGAGGCAAGAAGGGTAGAAAGAAGTTGGGCATGTTGGTGAAGAGAAATGAATGATAAATGCAGGGAGTCTCATTTCTTGTGGCAAACAACTAGCCATCCTTTAAAAACTGTCTTGCTTTGAGACAAGGTAAAACATTTCACTTACAGAAACTTCTGGTTATAAGGTCACAATTTTGAAGTAGGAAGAATGCTCATTAGAGTAGATAATAGATTTTCTAAGTTTTCCAAAGTGTATCAAGTATGCATAAACGTGACAAGATGAAACCCTTTAAGCCAGTAATGGCAAACTTTTTAGAGAGGGTTTACCCGGCTCCCCCATACTTCCCTTAACCCCAACAGGGGAGGGAGGAAGCAGTCCCATTGGGATGCTGGGCAGAGAGGCAGGGGATGGAGAGGTGTGTGTATGTGGAGAGGGGGTGCCCCCCCCATCTATGTGCCCCTCAAACCTATCTCTTCTCCAACTCCATCACGGGAATCCCTGTGGATACTAAACCCTCACCCAGCATGAGCCCAGCCCCCCAACCCCCAGCACCTCTCCCAGACAGAGGAGGGGAGGGAGCACTCCCATTGGCTGCTGGGCAGAGGGGTGGGGGTGGCGGGGGAAATGAGGAATATCCTTAGGCCCAAGGGGAGGGGAAAGGGAGCAGCTCTGCCCCGCATTCCTATGAGTGACAGCAGGTGTGCCCACAGAGGGGGCTCTGCATGTCTGCATGCCCTTTTTGGCACACGTGCCACAGGCTCTCCATCACGGCGTGAAGCTAGTTATTCATTTACTCAGACATCACTGGAAAACGGCACGGTGATGGGATGGGACAAATAGTACATATTATGGAGGACATTCCGTGTCTTGGGCACAAGCTACCGGAGCGCCTCGGTCAGGTGCCGTCTTACAGGACCTCAGGGGGTGTATTACAGAGGGGACCTTGGACAAGGCTGGGAACCCCAACCTCAGCGTGGGGCACTTTCTTTGTATGCAAAGGTCTCCCCGGAGAGCGCCGCCCTTTTCTAGAGGCTAATGATGCTGATGCAACATTACTGTTCAGCTTTCCCAAGAGGATCCCACTCGAGGTGGGCCCCGTGGTCTGGCCTCCGCCAGAGCCTGCCCTCTCCCCTCACCCAGCTGTCTACGCAAATGAATGTGCTCCGAGCCCCTTGGATGCCTCTTCTGAGCCACGGCCACCCACTTCCCATTCCCACAACCAAACCATTCCTTCAGCACCTATTTTAGGAATCTAGCCACAAGCTTCTGGGCGGATAATACACCCGCTTTCCCATAACACATTATACCCCTTAATTGTGGGTGTACCCCAAGATTCTGTCCTCTTGTGCTCATATTCTCTATACTCTTCCTGGGTGACCTCATCAGTTCCAATGTGGGTTTATCATCTCTATGAGGACGGCTCCCGATCTTCGAGGCAGCTAGGTGTAGTGGGGCAGTAGATAGAATGCTAAGCCTGGAATCAGGAAGAACTGGGTTCAAATCCTCCCCTAAACTGATAACTCAATGAGTCCAAAAGTGAACTATTTATCCAACCCCCATCTTAACTTCCCTATTTCTGTTGAGATTACCACTATCCCTCCAATCACCCAGGGTGATTTATTTATTTGCATTATCATTTACATATTACATGTGTTTTATCATTTATTATGAGCATAATGCTACTAAAATGCTTGGAAATAATTCATTCTTTATGTAAATGACACATTTTTCTGCTACCTTGCCTGTCCATTCCCCTCTAACATGCCCCGTATATTTCTGAATAGCTATATTTGTGACTTTATACTACTGCTCGGAAGTATTCAAAAGACCCCTAACTGACTATGATATCCACAATTTATGAATATAAAAGTATTTGAAAGTGTGCCTAGAAACACTAATGTGGGAATAGCTATTTGTCTTATAATAGTTTAGTCCTATAGATGTATTCCTTGAAGATGGTGGCCTTTTTTATTCTACAGTTAATCTTTTAATTAAGTGATTCCCAAAGTGGTTGCTACTGCCCCCTGGTGGGTGCTGCAGCGATCCCAGGAAGGCAGTGATGGCCACAGGTCCATTTATCTTTCCTATTAATTGCTATTAAAATTAAAAAAAAATAATTTCCAGGGAGCCAAGTAATATTTTTTTCTGGAAAGGGGGCGGTAGGCCAAAAAAGTTTGGGAACCACTGTTTTAATCTCCTTAGTCTCCTACTAAAATCTTTAACATTCTTCCTTTTAGCATGTTTATATATATAAATTTTACTTCTATCCTTTTATCTTGTCTTTTCTGTTGTTTAGTCATTCAGTTTTATCTAACTCTTTGTGACTTGGGCAAATAATTTTTCTTGGCTAGGATACTGGAGTATTTTGCCATTTCCTTTTTTCAGTAGATCCAGTGGATCCTTTTGTCAGGCAATCAGAGGTTAAGCTACTTGTACAAGGTCACACAGCTTGGAAGTGCCTGAGGTTAGATTTGAATTTATCTCCCTAACCTCAGGCTCAGTGCTCTTAATCACTGAGCAACAGCTGCCTCTATATATTGTCTACTAGATTCTAACTTCTTAAAAGGCAGGATCATTATGCCTATTCATGTCTATGGGTGACAAATTTAGAATTCAGAAAGTCTGAAAGGAAGACTAATGCAATTATTAAGATGAAATTTAATAGAACTGAACATTTTATACATGGATTAAAAAAATCAACTTTTGTAAAACAAGATATGAAGGTTTTAGTGAACAAAGTTGGCAGAGGAACATAGTAAAAAAAAAAAAAGGAAATGCTATTTTAAGTTGAATCAAGAACAAAAAAGTATCCAGAATGAGGAAGATAATGGTTTGCTGTCCTTTAACCTGGTCAGATTATATAGGTATATCTATCTTCAATACTAAATTCAGTTCTGGATATTAGGAAAGTCATTACCAAGGCAGAGTGCATCCAGAAGGTGACAAGAATGGTCAGGGGCCTAAAACCTATATTATATAAGTATTAGTTGAAGGAGTCAGGGATAATTATCCTGGAGAAAGGTTAATTTATATGACAGCTTTTTTCAAATATTTGAAGGATGACATGTGGAAGAGATTACATTGTTTTACTTGGTCCCAAATGGGCAATCAGTGGAAGAGCAAGAGGAAGAAAGAGCTGAGCTTGGTATTATGAAAAATTTCCTAACAGTTAGGGATATCTAGAGGTAGAAAGGGCTGCTTTAGAAGGTAGGGAGTAGGCTCCCCATTACTGTAGATTTTTAGGTGGTAGCTAGGTGATGGCATTTTTGATTATGAGTAGAAGGGGCCTCTGGCTGTGTATGTGTTGGATTAAAAGGCCTCATAGGTCCCCTTCCACTTCTGATACAAGATTTCTATAACATGGCCAGGTATAAGGCTATCTACCCTATTAAAGGTTATGCAGATTTTCTCATTTAACAAACTCTATTCCTTCTTCATGTTCAATAAGAAGCATTCATACTCTACAATTTGCTATTAGTTTCTGTCAGTGGAAATTACAGTCCTTGCCATTGAGTAGCTTTCCAAGTTAAAAGAGGGATATAAGACAGATAAACATAAAGGTTACCATTAAACATAATTTTCTTTTTGACTTAGAGGAATAAGACCAATACCACTCTTGCTAGAAAGAAAAGAAATCCTTTCACCTTCCTTCCACATTATCCAAGGTAATGAGCTTGTCACAAAGCTCCCAGGAAACTGCTCTATCAGCACACCGGCCATATCAGCTATTCAAAAACTTAAGATGATTCAATTCAATAAGCAAGCATATATTAAGCTACTATTATGATCAAGGAACTTTTAAAGATAATTTAAGAGCAGTTTCTCAGTGGATACACAATTGTGTTGCTATAGCTTTATGCTTCTCAGCTATAGTTCTATACACTCCAAGGTATTGAGCTAATTCCATTAGTTTGGCTCCATGGCTCTGGAAATGTGCAGGAATCATGCACAAAGCCACTCAGCTCATGGGGTGATGCTATATAGGTGGGGGCATCCTTAATAAGGATAGGATGACTGTTGAATGGCCATTTTGGTGGGATAGTCAAATGCTGTATGCACAAAAAAATGCCATACATGCAAAAATGCTGTTTTAATTGTCTGGTGCCAAATTGCAGCAGCTCTGTAAATAATGCATTTTCCCCTCATTCTTAATTTTTAGTTATATTTTTCCAAAAAACAACCTGTCGGGGGCAGCTCAGTGGATTGAGAGTCAGGCCTAGAGACGGGAGGTCCTAGGTTCAAATCTGGCCTCAGACACTTCCCAGCTGTGTGACCCTGGGCAAGTCACTTGACCCCCATTGCCCATCCTTACCACTCTTCCACCTATAAGCCAATACACAGAAGTTAAGGGTTTAAAAAAAACAAAACAACCTGTCAATCCCCCTCTCCCCCACAGTAAAGCAAATGAAAGTCATGAGTATTTGGGGACTTAAAAAACAAGTAAACAATTTTCTATTTCTATACTTAAAGAGATTTTGTGATATCACTGGAATGGATACTTTATCCATCACTGCAAATCATAATCTCTCTATACCTTATAGACTTATTCAAGATTACCTGGAGTGCCAAAATTCATAGCCTGATATGGCAATAAAAGTACTTTAAAAGGCTGGTTCTGAGACAACAGGCATACAACCCACTGTTCTACTCTAATTTGGTATGGTGGGTTCTCTCACTAGCTTCAAGAAGCTAGTTTACTTTTCCATGTAGGACTTTGGTGGAGGTTTTACTCCCTTTGATAATTTCTATGTATGCCTGATACTTTTTAAATACTTTACCAGCAGTATGTTCCATGTATAGTATTTTTAAAGATTGTTTTCTCTGCAAGGTTAACCTTAAGCAGGAACTGAGATCTCATACCTTTTGGGAAAGTTCATTTGCCTATCACAGAGAAGCATAGTAGGCAAAAGGGAAGTAGCAGTGATGCTATATATAGAAACAACTACTGGGAAAAGAACAAGGGAAAAAGCAAAGATTTTCTTTCACTAAATTTGTGAATTTCCAGACCTCTTAAAAGCAGATCTTTTAGATCTAGGAGAGACCTTAAACTTCTGAGATCACTTAGGCCACGGATCTCGGAACTTTTCTGACTGTGCATTCCTACCACTAACATTTTTTTTAGCAACACATATACAGTAGGATCTTATTTTTCATGATGAATACATTCCCATACATTATTTCATGTGAGTTGAAAACCATGCATAATAGCAAACCCCATTATTTAATAAGCATTTCTTATACAAACATATCTAGGCACTTAATGATTTCTTTTAGATTTATCAGAGCTACCAGCCCCAGTACTCATTACTACTCTGGGGTCATTATTAATAACGAAAGAGCATTAATGAGACAAAGAGAAGCACTGCTCTGATGGTGACACAACTTGATACAAGCAAGACATCCCAGCAGAGACTAAAGCAAGCCAATGTTTGGTGCAAAACAATATAAACACTCATATTAATGCTTCTTAGAGAGTGGGATGGGTGTGACTGGGTGAACTGCTCAGAGACTATGTCACTTAGGAAACTGGTGCAGATTTACTGTGTAATTAAAAATTATTTTACATATTTTTCTGCTTTTATTTTTAATACCCATTGAGTATACCTGAATTTGTGCAGGTTGAGATTGTGTAAAATGAAATACTGCTTACTGTATATATACACCCCCCTGAATATATGATTATATTTATACATTGTAGATATGGGCTGCTGCATTAATTTTAATGCACATTATACAATATAACAAAACAAATTTAAAAGGATATATTTCATATATTTATCAAAAATACAAAAACCTTTGTTGCCCTCACTAAAAATGTCATTAAGGCTAGGCTGAGTTTCTCAGTGGCTCTCTCTTCTCTGAGAACACATTTCTTATGACAAAGAAAAAAAAAGAAAAAATCCAGTGCAGCAAAACTAACCAAATACTGGGAAGCCTATTGTTAGATTCTACAGCCACACTCCCTATTCTGCAAAGGGAAGGAAGATGACTTTTATCTCTCCTCTGGGGTCAAGCATAGTTATAATTTCACAGCACAGTTTCAGTTGCTTACTTATTATTTGTATTTACATGGTAGTAGTCATTGTAGTTCTGTTTACTTTGCTTCTATTTGTGTTTCTCTGCATATTTAAAATGTTCCTTAACAGCACAGTAAAATTCCATTACTTTCATATACTGACTCTTATTTAGCCGTTTCCCATTTGATAGGCATCTATTCTGTCACAAGATCAGCATTTTATTAAGCTCCTACTATGTTCCAGACACTGCCATAAGGTCTTTATAAATATTATCTTATTTGCTACTATAGTCAGGGCTGATGTAAATGTTTTTGCATAGATATGGCCTTTTTTTCTTAAAATGGACCTCTTACCAGGAGAACATTATACACAGAGACTGATATACTTTGGTACAATTGAACATAACATAATCTCTACTAGTAGCAATGCATGAATCCAGAGCAAGGCTGAGGGATTTATGAGAAAGAAAACTAGCCACATTCAGAGGAAGAACTGTGGGAGGAGAAACACAGAAGAAAAACAACTACCTGAACACATGGGCTGAAGGGGGTATTATTGGGGATGTAGACACAAAACGATAACTCTTGTCTAACTATCAATAATATGAAATTAGGTCTTAATCAATGATACATGTAAAACCCAGTGGAATTGTGCATTGGCTAAGGGGGGTGTAGGGTTTTAGGGGAGAGGGAAAGAACATGAAACATGTAACTATGGGAAAATATTCAAAATAAAAATTAAAGAAACTTGAAAAAATAAAAAAAATAAAATGGACCTCTTTAGGGATGCCTAAGGAATGGAATTTGTATGTCAAAGGCTTTTATATACATTTTAAGTCGCTTAAAAAAATCATACCACCAAATTACTTTCTAGAATAGTTGGATTATTTCACAATTCCAAAAATAGTGCATTCATGTGCTTATCTTTCTACAAATGCTCTGAAATTTTTTATTCCTACCTTTTGTCATATTTGCCAAATTTCTAGGTCTGAGATGAAACCTCAGAATTGTTTCAATGCACATTTTTCTTACCATTAGTGGAGCATTTATTTATTTGTTTATTTTTGCAAAAGTCTTGCATATGGTGTTAAAAAAATATCTTTAAAAAATAAGTTCAAAACTCACAGAAACTTCATTTGGAAGATTTAAAAAAAAGTTAGAAAATTCTGTTTCTAGTTTAGGTGTGCAGAGATGAGAGCTGTTTTGGTTAGTATGCCATTGTCAATAAGAGCTTCATTTTTGAATGTCTTGCTGATTATTATGGCAAGGCTTAAATATGCTTAGGGTGAGATTTGTTAATTATAATAGAAGTAAAATCATATTTCAAATAATCTTGATGATTTTTCCCCATCAATTGTTCATATCTGATTAGACTGCCACTTTTTAAGACCTGGTAATATGGTTCATAAAGGAATTATACCAGGAGTAAGAGATGCCTACCTTTTTTTTTTGTCCTTAAATTATTAACATTATCATCAATCTAAGATTTATTTGCAGGAATCCTATAAAATCACATAGCTGTTTGGTGAGTGTTAGTTTGGTTAAAACTGAATAACTTGATCATGAAATGAATTCCCACTCTTCTGTCAGGATGGCTTGCATACCATATGTGACATATGACCATGTGACATCCTGCCCAAGTCAGAGTATCAGTATCAGTCTGTACCTCACATATATATCAGAGCTCAATTTCTTAAAAAAATTTAGATTAAAAACAATCAATAGATGTTCTAATATTTTCTTTCTGTTCTCCAAGCAAGGAGTTGGTTCATCATTTTTTTAGATGAAGAAGAATAGAAAGGGGAAATGATTTGGCTAAAGTCACAAAGTAGGGTTGTGGCAAAAGTTAGACTCCATAGTGTTCTTTCCATATATGTAAATTTCCTGAGTCCTCAGAGTGAAATGTCATTGAGATACGAGGGGGAGGTCACAAGGTTAAACATAATGAAATAATCCCTTACTGGTCACCACCCCCATCTGCCATTTCCATAGCCCTTTGAGATTTGCGAAGCACTTTGTTTTCTGAGCGTCCTCTGACAACCTTCCAAGGTAGGTACTATACATATTATTTTCCTCTTTTTACAAATCTGAAGCTGGAGAGATTAAATGACTTGCTCAAGGGCCTATGACTAGGATCAGAAGTAGGATTAGAATCAAGATCTTTAACCGACTTCTTGTGGGGCACTTTACCCATACAATTTGCTTGTTCTTTAATTTGACAATCTGATATCATTTTGGTAAAAGAAGAGCTAATCAATGTTTTCTCAGGTATTTAGCACACAAGGGAATAGTGTCCACTGCCTTTCCTTTTTACCATTCAAGTCCTGATTATGGTTAAAAATCACTTAGACCTTGGTCTCTTGCCTGGTAGCACTAGTGGAGAGTTTGTTATAATTTCCTCTAAGTGCATGGCTTCTCTCCTCTTCTTGCTCAATTATCTTATTTTATTGTATTGTCTCTGAAATTATGGAAACTGTTTAGGAGCTATATTTCTTTTTCCCTGTACACATGTGAACAAATTCTAATAAGCCAATTGGTCATAAGAAGTGACAAACAGCTATTACTGTAATATAATAATGGTAATGCTTAAAAGCACATTTAAAATAGATCGATACATTGATTGGAAATACAAATAATGTGTAGTTTTTGAACTTGTTGTGATATGTCTTTCTAGAGCTAGTTAATTTAGAAGCACTTGGCACTGCTGACAAAGTGCTAGGTTTAATTTTTCTTTTAGTCAGTTGGCTTTTGTTTCATTCCAGGAATATATATTTATACCTCACCCTGACTAATTATCTCACAGATGGGTGCTGTTGTTCACCATGGTACTGGTTGAGAAGTGAATGGATAGGTCCTAGTTCACCAAAATAAAGTCATGGATGAAGAGTTAGAAAGGATCTCAGAGATCATCTAGCCCCTCAAACTGAGAATGAGAGAAGTCACTTGTCCAGTTTCACTGAAGCAATAAGTAAGTAGAGCTAAGATTTGAACTCTTCAGATTCAAAATCCAACAGACCTCTTAAGGAAAACTCCAAAACAAATTAGAAAAGAAATGTTAGAAGAGGAGGTTGCAGATCTGACTATGTTGTTCCTGTACTCAAACTTCAGAGACTACTTACTGCCTCTAGAATAAAATAGAAATTCTTTTTTGTCGATTAAAACGCTTTACAAGCTGGCTCCAACTTCTCTTACTCTATTTTACTACCCTCTTCCCTCACTTCCTCAATTCTGTGGTTTAGCTAAAATTGTCTTGTTCTTGGTCTTCACTGTTGCCTCTGTGTCTCTTAACTTTACACAGAGGCACTGTATCCCTTGCCTGAAATGCCCATCTTTATCACTTTGCTATTTCACAGAAACCCCTGCTTCCTTTAATATTCAGCTTAGGGACTATTCTTTACATGAAGCTTCTCACTGCTTCAGCGAGTACCCTCTCTCCCTAATCAACCTGTATTTATTTTGTATTTCTTCTTAAGAACTTACAGATGCACTGGATGTCTCTCCAAAAGAATGTAACTTCTTGACAGCAGAGACTGTTTAATTCGTGCCCTTGTACCCTCAGTGTAGGAGCTGCATCAAAGGTCCTTTTCACATCTCAGAGATGGCATGATTATAATTACTTCTAAAGTATTCTAGCATCATCAGAATTCAGTCTAATGATTAGTTTGCTTAGGCTTTTTGTCTGAGTGATTAAGACTACTCTTTCTATCTGGGAGGGTTATGATGGGAAGCTGTCTGAATACAAATGATAAAAGGGGACATTATGGTATAGTGGAAAGAACCCTTACAGTTAGGTGCAGACCTAGTTCTAGGGGGAAGGCAAGCTATTTAATATATAACTTGCTGGCAGGGAGGGCAGAAGGCTAACTCGAGTCTTTAATTTTTTAAATCTATGTACAAATATTTAATGCCAGAGAGGTCTATTCTTCAAGGCCTACAGATAATTATTTTCGATAAGTTAAACTATAGGTATTCTATAATGCTCAAAACCTCTAAGAGACCTCTATTTGGGGCACAGTCTTCAAACTTTGTTTAATGTACATAAATACCTTGTTCTACCTTTGATAAGTCTCTGAAGATTACTCAGTGGTAACAGAAAGTAATATACATTAACTTAGCTATATATGGCACATTTACAAAAACTGATCTCAATGAAAAAAAAAACATAGAAAAGCTAGGAACTTGCAGTTCCTAACAATTTAATTTAATACACAATTTACTGATCTCAATGTAATAAAACTTATATTCAATAAAAAGCTCTTAAGAAGAGGTAATAAGCAATTTGAAAGTAACATAATTCTAAATAATGCTGATAACTCAGAGCAAAGAGATGAATACTTAAAAAATATAAAATATCCATATTAGCAAAATAAGAAATAAACTATATATTAGAAAAAAAACTGAATAGGTCATAAATAAATTCGAGAGGGAAAAAGCCAAAAGACATATGGATTTATAAGTAAATTATATCAAACATTCAAAGTATAATCTCAAAATTAGGTAAACTATAAAAGAAAAGGAACTCTTCTAATCATTTTATGATATAAATATGATTTTGCTAACTAAAGTAGGAAGACAAAACACAGCAAAGAAAACTAAAGGGCAATATTTGAAAAGATCACCCTCGTAGACTTCCATTGGGGAAATGTGGCTGAAGTAGCAAGGCATCCTGAGGGAAAGAAAAGAGGCAGCATGTGCCATGCAAATCAAATCACCATGAACACACACGTTGACTATTAAGTCACCTTAGGTTCTGATGGAGACAGCCTTTGAAATAGCAGCACACCCCAAACTATCAGAATACTACTGTTAACCAAATACTATCAGCAGGCATGTTGGCCCAAGAACTCTGGGAGTAGTAGCACTGCCAAGTCTACCAAACCTGCCCCTAGCCTAGCTCTTGATGACATCACTTGGGGGAGGGGTGAAGATGTGACCTGCAAACTGCTGACTGAAAATCCAGAAAAGAAAATTCTCACCACTCAAATCCTTGGCCAAATGGTTCAACACCGTTAAACTGATATGATTTCATCAGGGAATAACATTAAACAAAATGCATTACCATCTGCTCTGCTGGTGTCTAAGGACGAGCGAACCTCCCCATCTGACTTGCAACTGAACTCTTCCTTATGTTTTGTTTCTCTGATTAGAAATGTGAGCTCCTCAAGAGCAGGGCCTTTCTGACTTTCCCAAAGCTTAATACGGTGCTTTGCATCTAATGAGCACTTTTAAAAATGCCTACTTATTCTTTCATATCCCTACTGAAAAGTGAAGCATTTTAAAATATCAGCAACTAAGCTAAAATACTATAATAGAAAGATTATATACTATGACCAAGTTATACCAGGAATGTAGGGTGGTTCAACTCAAGACAATAAAAAATACAAAAATTCATGTTAACATTATAAATAATAAAAAATATTATTATCAGGTGCTGAAAAAGCTTTCGACAAACTCTAACACCTAATTTTACCAAAAAACCCCTAAAAATCATAGGAATGAACTTTTCCTTAAAAATCTTCCTAACTTCAAAAGGAAACATATATAATGGAGAAAAAGTAGTACCTTTTCAATAATATCAACAATGGAGAAGGATGCTCTTATCATCACTATTTAAAATAATGCTAGTTATAAAAAGTACAATAAAGAAAAGAAATGGAAGGAATAAGTATGACGGAAAAGTAGAAGGTATGGAAAGGGATTAAAGGTTCCAATGAGGAAGTGGAGGTAGAAAAGTTCAGAAAGACTAGAGCTGAAACTGAAGGGAGATAGGCTGGTTCAGGCACTTCCTCACATGGATGTTCTGGAGAGACAATCACCAATGGGAGAGGGATGTCTGTAGAGGTGGGGGCATCTCCTTGGTGATATAGTAGTCAGCACAGAAGTGGGAAAGTCAGAAGCAGAGCTGGGAGAGAAGCAAGAAGAGAACTATATCACAACCATGCCTAGACCCAAAGAAAGAGGAAAAAGACCTAGAAGTTCAAAAGTATTTATAGAAGCTTTTTTCTTGGTAGCCAAAAATTGGAAACTAATGGGAGTGCTATGGTGAATGGCTAAACAAATTGTGGTATATGAATGTAAAGAAATAATGTGTGCTAAGAAATGATGAAATGAGCAGCTGCATAGGAAACTGGGAAGAGCTCTATAAATGGATGCACAGTGAAATGAGCAGAACTAGGAGAACAATATATAATGATTAACAGTGCAAAGAAGACCTGTTAAGTCAGAAGACTAAGGGCTGTCCTTACAATCAGAAAAAACTTTTATATTTTATAATAATATAATTATTTTATATAGAATAATATATCATATAGTATATATAATATAATTAATTTATAATAATATAAATTAATATAAAAGGGCTCAAGCTGCAGCTTTGAAACATTGGCTATGACATGAGGCATGTAACTTAATCCCTTAGTGCTGCCTGAGGTAAATTTATAGTCATAAATTGCAGAGTAATAGTAATCTGTATTGATAGAGCTTGAAGTTTCCTCACAGGGAGTCACCTGCATCAGAGAAATCAGTCTTGGACTATGAATGACAATACAACAGAAGATGGAGATGTAAACACTGTGGGAAGAGGGTCACAGGATTTATAAAGTGGCATTTACATTAGCTGAGTTAAATGACTGCTATTTGCTTAGAAATTAGAATATGGAAGAATACATGAAAGGCCCCAAATCTGGGGTGATGATGCCTTTTTGTATCTTATTCTCTCCACTTAAGTTCTACTCTTATGCTTTCTAATAGCATTGGGATAACTCTGGGTTCTTAGAGACTTTGCTAGTTAATTATAAGCTGAAGTGGGACCTAAGCTAAAAAGATTTCAAATCTGGGTTAGGAGATGAACAGTAATTGTGTTTGAAGACTAGCCTAAGTTATGAAAGGCTTATCATCAAAATGTTGGTCACCATGTGATAAATACTTTTAACCGGTAACAAATGATGAATATATAAGAGATTTTTGAATGGAAAAAATATCCATGCTGATGAAATCAAAGGATTTCATTATAATGAAGTATGTATAAATGTATACCAAGAGATTATAGAGTTCTGGTATTGAATGAATAAAATATTTCCAAAGTTCTCCTTAAGAGTAGTATTCTTGATATTCAAATACAATAATCTTGATTACAATAAACAGGGTTTTTTCAAAAAATTAAGGCCTACAGTCTTATTCCCCTCCCACTTTCCTCCTAAATGAATTAGTTCTTGTGTTATCTTTTGGAACCAAGGCTTTGTTTAGACTTGTCAGAGGAACAATATATTCTAAAAACATTTAACTGGGACCTAATGGCATTTAAAAGCTCAAATCTATTGTTAGTAAAGTATCTAGCTCTTGGCTTACTGTACATAATATTCTTTAAAAAGGCAAACACAAAATAGCCAGAATGTACTGGCTTTTGTAGGCCCAAATCTGTATTCCATTTAGGAAAAAACAATGAATATCAAGTCTGTAGCACTGACATAAAGAATGCTTTTATTTCAGGTAATGGAAAAGGAAATGATCTGTTGTTTTTGTATTAAAGCCAAGAACTTTAACAGCCTTAGAAAATGGATGCAGGATTTATGAATGTCTATTTGTATATTCTAATTAGGTTGCATTGGAAAGGCACATCTGAAGACAAAATATTTAAATACCTTTTCAGTAAGAAGCAGCAAATCTAGAAGCAATAGAAGGTAAAATAGAGCTGTAGCAGACTTGGATTAAATTCAAGTCTTCTGAGAAAGGCCATGTCTTTTTTTCTTCTATAACTTTAATACTGGTATTTTAATAAATTGGTTCCAAAGGGTTGCTTTCCTGTTTCTGACCCTTGTGCTTTTCAAGATATTTGAGGGTTCCCTGAAAGCAACCTGCCCATGGCTTTTGTCAGTGGGTTGTCAAAACCTTTGTTTTGTTTACAGTATTCATTTGATATTACATTGAAATATGCTGCTTGAACTTTTAAACCTCCAGCCAAATTAGAAACAGACATTATTCAAAATCCTAAAGTTTAAAATTTTCTTTTCTTCCATTTAGAGTAAATTATGGATGAATTCATTTGAATATAGCAGGGATGATAAAAGACCAGGATCACAGCATCAGTTGCTGAATAAGCCAATTAACTTTAGATGTTACCTTATCCGCAGCCAGAGACATCTGGTAAATATAAGCTTTTAGTCACAGTGGGGAAGAGGAAAGAAGGTATCTATACAGAGATGATACATAGCCCAAAAAAGGTTGAATTGGAGAGAGAAGGCACTAGTAGATTCGAGTTAGGGAGAGACTACGAAAGGTGTTCTAATAAGAGTTATACTTTAAGATTGAGTTAGGTATTAAAGGAAAGCAAAGCAAAGCAGAGATTCTAAGGGAGGCAGAAGTTAATGAGAACATTTTAGGTACAGAGCAAAGGCAAAGAAAAAGGAGATGAAGCACTGTGTGAAAGGAGCAGCAAGCAGGCTAATATGGCTGGACCACAGAATTCATGGAAGGGAGAAATGTGTAAGAGGAAAGGAAAAACAGGAAAAGCCAAGTTATCAAGAACTTTAAATGACAAATAAGAGTTTATAAATTAGGGGGAGAAGTTGATATTAGACCTGCAACTATCAGAAAATCACTTCAGAGAAAGTAGAGAGGCCAAAAGCCCAGTTAAGAAGTAGAGAAGAGGGGCAGCTGGGTAGCCTCAGTGGAGTGAGAGTCAGGCTTAGAGACAGGAGGTCCTAGGTTCAAACCCGGCCTCAGCCACTTCCCAGCTGTGTGACCCTGGGCAAGTCACTTGACCCCCATTGCCCACCCTTACCACTCTTCCACCTATGAGACAATACACTGAAAGTACAAGGGTTTAAAAAAAATGTTTATAAAAAAAAAAGAAGTAGAGAAGATCTGAAAAGTAGGATGGTGGCTATGTGATTAGAAAAGAGGGGATATAAGCAAGAGATGTTGTAGAGAAAAAATTAAAAGATTTTTAATATCTTAAAAAAATTAAAAGACTCTGGATACTTAGGTGAGCAAAAGTGAGGAATCAGAGACAACACTAGTTGCAAATTTAGGTTACTGAGAGGATGGTGGTGAACAGGGTAGTTCAGAAGAAAAGTGGATTTTGGGGGTAGAATTGAGTTCTGGTTTGGGCATTGAATTTGAGATGCTTATAAGATATCCTGTTTGAAATGCCCTACAGCCGGTTGGTGATGCAGGAATGGAGCTCAGCAGACACTACGGTTCAGTATAAGTAAATCTGGGAATCATCTGCACAGAAACATTTGTAGAAATTGTTGGGAAAACTAAATGAAAAGAGAAGACCCAGAAGGAACCTTAAGGTACACTCATAGTGGGACAAGACACACATGAAAAGCCAGATAAGAAGACTGAAAAGAAACATTCAGACAGAACAAGAAATAAGAAAGCAGATCACCAAAACTCAGTGAGGAGAGAGTATCCAGGAGAAGGTGGTCAAAAGTTTTGAATACTTTGGAGAAGTCAAGGAAGAGAACTTGAGAAAAGGTATAAACAAGACTGGGAGAAAAGAAAGGATCAAACAAGGGACAGATTTTTTTTTTTTTTTTTTTTTGTGGTAGTTCAGAAGAGAACTAACAACAGAGAAAAGGAAAAGTTGAATTCTTATTTTTCTTCTGTTTTCTCTGCCAAAGAAATGATCTTTGCACAGGAAATGACTGAATAAAAGTACCTAAGGGAGATGTTACAGAACATAAGGAGATAATTGGGAAAGGACCTAGTTACCCATGAGGAATTTGTATCACCAGGCCTTTAAGAACTACATTTTTAGTCACGGAAAGAACTGGCAAATATGATTATTGAGCCTTCAAATAAGGCATTACTGAATTAAGATTTACAAGGTCTTATCACCCCCTATTTCAGCACCCTTTCCTAGCCAAACTCCTTGAAAAAGTTGCTTGTTCTTGTCGTGTCTACTTTTTCTCCTCTTAATCCTAAACATTTAGCTATCTGGCTTCTGATATAATTACTCCTCTATGACTCCCCCACCCCCACCCCAAAGCTACCTATGATTAAAAAAAAATGTTTTTATCTTTTATTTAACATCATAATAATTTCCTCCAATAACCCTTCATTTTCCCTGAGTCAAGCCATGTAGTATTTTTTAAAGACAAAAATCAGCATAATGAATAGATACATTAAAAAGTCTCAAAATATGTACAGTGTAGAATACTTGTGGACCTCCCATTTATGACACAGGATAAAGTGAGGATGTCTTCTCTGATTTTTTCTTTTGTTCTTGTTCTTTATAACTTCACATTATTTATTTTCTTTGTGTTTGTTTCTTTCCATTTACATTGTTTTGGTCATATATAGTTTTCTTGACTCTACTTACTTCACTCTGCATCAGTTCATATAGATCTGTCCATGCTTTTCTTTATTCATCATATTCATAATGTCTTACAGCAGTTACATTTCATTATATTGATTACTAAATTAGTTTAGCCATTCCCAATCAATGGGAATCTATTACATCCAATTCATTGTCATCACAAAAAGAGTTACCTAAAAATATTTTGGTGAATATAGAGACTTTCTTCTTATTAATGATCTCTTTGGACTATAAGTCTATTAACAGGATCTTTGGGTCAAATGGTATGGACATTATTTGCACAATTCCAAACTTTTTTCCAAAATGGTTGTTGATGATTAATAGTTCCACTATAAATATCCTAAGCTGCCTATCTTTCTACAATCCTTCCAACAATGATTATTCCTATCTTTTGTCATCTTTGCCAATTTGCACATAGCTTAATGTTTGTTCATTGAGTGAATCCTTCTAGATACTTTTTTGGTATTGAGAGCTTTCAAGATTTTTTTTTCTTGGCCTCATCCTACCTTCTAAAGTCTCTTCTGCTAGATCAGCATCTATATCACTGTTGTGGTGGGTGTTTCCAGGGGCTCTCTCTTGGGCTTTTTTATCTCTATAGTCTCTTGGTGACCTCATCAGCTTCTACAGTTTTAATTATCATTTCTATGTAGATGACTGAAAGAGCCACATATCCAGCCTCACCAACTGGCCACTCTGCATTTCAAAATGGATGTCCATGCCATCTTTCTATCTCTTTATTTTATTCCTACCTCAAGATTTCTTTGGCAGAAGGCAAGTGATGAAGCAGCAGGTACAGATACACTGAGAGGTATAATCACAACCTGGCATAGAGGTAGCCCAGGGCATAATAGGGTCATCTTCTCACTGGACTGAAGCAGTAGTGAAATATGGCAGCCTGGTGAGTGTCTGAACAGCCTTTTAAAAAGGATTGCACTGCTTACTTCCTGGTTAGAGAAAGGGGCCAGAAAAATTGTCTGTTTCACCTAAACCTGGCCTGTTTATGAAGGCAGGCAGGACCCTACCTTGTAGTTGAAACACAAAAAAGTGTACAAAAACTTTTGTGTAGATGATTCTAGTCACCATTGATACATGGAATGTGTGAATACTTATGAACAACATGAAATCCAATAGACCTGAAAGATGAACAGCTATTATTGTGAGAGAACTCAGTAGGTAATGCTTCCAAATAAGTAGCTCTGAGTAAAACAAGGCTGGCAAATAAAGGCCAATTTACTTAAGTTGAAGCTGGATCCATGTTTTTCTGGAGTGGTTTCTGAGATGCAGAGCAGTGTGAAGCTGAAGTAGGTTCTGCAATCAAATCTAATTCTAGTTGAGGGCAGCTGGGTGGCTTGGTGGTTTGAGAATCAGGCTTAGAGACAGGAGGTCCTGTGTTCAAATTTGACCTCAGATACTTCCTAGCTGTGTGACTTTGGGCAAGTCACTTAACCCTCATTGTCTAGCCCTTATCACTCTTAGAACCAATTTTGGATTTTTGTCTTAGAACCAATTTTGGTTCTAGGATAGAAGGTAAGGGCTAAAAAAAACCTAATCTAGTCGATAAGCTTGTATGCCTCCAAAAAGAGTGAATGACAGGCCCATGCTAATGTGATTATCATTAGTAGGAAGTATCTCACCACCATTATTGGTAGTTATGTTCCCACCATATGAACTTTGAAAAGGTCAAAGTAAAACTTTCTGAAGATCTGGGGACCCTCATCAACGATGCACCAAAAGAGGAAAAGCTTGTAATTCTGTGTGAGATTAATACCAGAGCAGGTACAGATTATTAGACATAGCAGGGAGTCCTTAGGAGAAATGGAGTCAGAAATAGCTGACTTCAGGTACTACTGAAGACTTGTGTGTTTCATGACTTTTTCATCACCAATACTGTTAGTAGATGCACCCTTGAAGCAAACATTGGCATTTAATACCTTTGGGGTAACTACTCAGCATGGATAGAGCCACACTGAATTTCAGAGTGATAAGTACATGATCTTGGAGAGATAGGCTGAATACTTCTATAGGTTCTCAACAGATGATCATCAATTACTGACCATAAATCTCAGATGGAAGTCAGTTACTCTCTAGTTCAGTGGTTCCCAAACTTTTTTGGCCTACCGCCCCCTTTCCAGAAAAAATATTACTTAGCCCCCTGGAAATTAATTTTTTTAAAATTTTAATAGCAGTTAATAGGAAAGATAAATGCACCTGTGGCCATCACTGCACCCCTGGTTCGCTGCAGCACCCACAAGGGGGCGGTAGCGCCCACTTTGGGAATCATTGCTTTAGTTGAACTTCCAATTGAATAAGAGGTTTTGAATGCTATTAGGCTCCTCTCAAGTAGCAAAGCCCCTAGTACTCTGGAATGATTCCATCCCAGTAGAGATTTATAAGGCAGGGGACCCACTGCTCAAACAAAAGCTGACTAAACTCTTCCAGATTATGTGGCAAGAAAAGATTATTCCCCAACAGTCAATATGGTGATTGCTGTCTGACAACTCCAGGAGAAATGTCAGGAGCAGAATAGAAGACTGTACACAAAATTTGCAAATCTGACCAAGACCTTTGACATTACTTTGTCAAGTAATGACAGCTTGTTGGAAGATCATGGCAAAATCTGGTTGTACAGAGTTCATCATTATTGTACTCCAGCTTTATGATGGCATGCTTGCATGGGTTCTGGATAATAGACAATGTTCTTATGCTTTTCCAGCCACCAATGGTGTGAAGCAAGACTCTGTGCTTGCTCCCCTATTTTTTATAGCATGATGTTTTCAGAGATATTGTTGGACGACTTCAATGAAGATAAAAACAGCATCTAGGTCGGCTATATCTGATTGACTTATTTAACTTAAAAAGGCTATAAGTCAAGCCTAAAGTGGCAGGATCATTGGTGCACAACTTTCTGTTTACAGATGATTGTTCACTCAATGCAGCACTCTGAGATTAAGATGCAACAGAGAATATTGCTCTCTTACTTAATTTTGGTCTCACAATTCACAGTAAGAAAACAGATTCTCTACCAGCCAGCACTATACCATCCATACATGAAACTATCAGTTACAGTATACCTTGGCAGTATACTTTCCAGGGTTGTCCACATAAGATGATGAGGTTAGCACACACATTTCCAAAACTAGCTCAGTGTTTGGAAGGCTCCAAAAGAAAGTGTGGGAGAAAAGAGGTATTTGGCTGCCTACCAAACCTGAAGGCCCACAGAGCCATTATGCTGATCTCATTTTTTGTATGCCAAAATATTTTTAGCATCTTTGTAGAGGCAAAGAATTAGAAACTGAGAGATCACCTATCACTTGGGAATTGGATGAACAAGTTGTGGTCTATGGTTGTAAGAGAATATTATTGCACCATAAGAAATGATGAACAAGATGATTCAGAAAAATCTGGAAAGACCTATATGAACTGATGTAAAGCAAAGTAAGCAGAACCAGGAGAACATTGTATACAGTAATAGGAAAATTATATGATGATCAACTGTGAAGGATATTATCAGCAAAGCAAGTTCCCACCATGTCCAAAACAGACATGTGATGAAAAATGCTGGAGTCTGATTGCAGATCACAACATATCATCTTCCACTTTATTTCTCTCATGAGTTTTTTTTATTGTACGTGTGGTATGTGCCTTCTATCACAACAGGAGCAATATGGAAATACGTATTGCATGAAAGCAGTGGTATAACCTATATCAGACTGCCACCTAAGGGAAGGGGAGGGAAAGGAGGGAGGGAAAAAAATCTGAATACTAAAATGTCAGAAAACAATTGTTAAAAATTGTTTCTATGTGTAATTGAAAAATTTGTCTAAAAGCACAGATAGTATCCTTTATCAAACTTTCATGTGACCTTACACTGGGAGGGATAATGAATACTCAGAATAATAAGAATTAGGATATGAAAAGATCTTGATACTCTGGAGCACTGGGATGACTTTACTATGATAAAATTTACAGGGATTAAGCCTTACACTTGGGTCCAAAAAAAATCAATTTCACAAGTTTAGGATAGGTTAGGTAGTTAAGTAGTAACTTTGTCTGAAAAAGATCAAGGTTTCTGGTGTAGTGTTCTACTTCAATATAAATTAACAGTGTGACATGGAAGCCTAAAAAGCTGCATTTTGAATTACATCAAGAAGGCAGAGCTTCTAGAATAATAAAATGATAGTCTGCCCTGGTCAGACAACACATGGAGTATTTGAAGAAGGATAGTAAGTCAGAGAATAGCCAAAAGAGGACAAATGGAATGAGGGTCTTGAGACTATGCCACGTGAAAATCAGCTGAAGGAATGAAGCATACTGAACCTGAAGAAGAAAGCACAGCATGATATTTGTATTTAATTATCTAGAGAGCTTTCATGTGGAAGGATTGAATTTGTTCTTTTTTGGGGTCCAGAAAGCAGAATCAGGAGCAATGAGTGGAAGTTACAAAGTGGTAATTCAGGAGAAAAAGCATCTTACCATTAGAGCTCTCTAAAGTTGAATGGGATCTCTTTGGAGATGTTGGGATCCCCTCTGTGGAGGTCTTTAAGTATAGGCTGGAATTCTATTGTTTGGGTAGATTAAAGTGGGGATTCATTTCAGATAGTAGTTGGACTATATGGGCACTGAAGTCTCCTCCCAAACTCTGTAATTAAATTCATGTTCTAAAATTAAAGTCATATCCTCAAGTGATACTTATAGACTCACAGATTAAGAACATCAATGAACTATGGAGTTGATCAACACTCTTATTATAGAGCTGGGGAAATTGAGGCCTAGAGAGTTTAAGTCATTTGCCTGAGGTCATATCACATCTGTTACGGATGGCAGGGTGGTCATTTGAACCTTGGTCCTATAATTTTAAATTGAGAATTATGCCACAACATATAGAATACCTTAAAAGTCTAAGCAATTACTCTTTGTATCCTTGGTCCTACTTCACACTCTTAGGGCTATGGTCCAGTAATCATCTTCTTGAGGAACTTAAATCTCCCCATTATCTCTTCTTTTCCCCCTGACCTTTCAATTCCAAATCAGGTCCATTCTTTCTATTTGTAAGAATGATCATTTCTCTCCTACTCTGAACAAGCAATCTAAAGGCTGTGCTGCAAATGAAGGAACAGGCTTTACTCATTACTATCTCCTGGTAGTAAGGCCTGAGCTTGGTCTATCACTTGAGCCCAAGAGTTCTGAGATGTAGAATGAAGGGCCACCAGACTGCTTAGGAAGAGACAAATTGAAATTGGTTCAGATCATAAAGAGAGCAAGTCAAAGGATCAAAACTACAGTGCCAATCAGCAGTGGATTGGGCAACAGAGATTCAGTCTCAAAACAAAATCTACACTCAATGCATCATTTCATTACCTACTCTAAAGCCTTGAAAACTGGCTTTTCTTCTTATCATTTTATTGAAACTGTTGTCTCAAAGGTCACCATGACATCATTGTTTTTTTTTTTTTAAACCTTATCTTTAAACCAATACTGTGTATTGGTTCCAAAGCAGGAGAGAAGAAAGGGCTAGGCAATGGGGTTAGGTGACCTGCCCAGGGTCACACAGCTAGGAAGTATCCGAGATCAGTTTTGAACCTAGAACCTCCCCTTCTCTAGGCCTGGCTTTCAATCCACTAAGCCTTCTAGCTGCCCTCATGACATCATTGTGAAATCCAACAACCATTACTCAATCATTATTTTACTTGACTGCTATGCAACATCTTACATTTTCTACACTTAGCATCCCAACAACTGCCCTCCCCAACTTTTCCATATACTTTCTTTCCTTGACTTTAGACACATTTTTCTGGCTCCTTTTTTACCTCTATTTCCTCTTTGTACCCTTTGCCTCATACTCCTTGATTTGGGTGTTCCTCAATGTGGGCAGTGAAGGCAAACCTTTTGGGGACCCTGTGCCATGTCCCCCCCCCCCAGACTGTGTGCCCATGCCTGCCCCCACTGTGTGCAGTGCCCTACCCACCCCTGCATTTGGGGGGTGGGGCCAGGCTGCAGGCTGGGAAAGTGGCCTGCTTTGGCCAGCAGTGGGGCAGGCACAACTGTGCTGCTGCTCCAGCCGGAGGTGGCGGTGGGGCGCCATGACTGTGCTTAGTAAGCAGACAGTGCTCAGCCCCTGAGATGGTGAAGGGAGGCTAGAATGCCCCACCCCCTGCACTTGGAGGTGGGGCCAGGCTCCTAGCAGGCCAAGCCTGGGGCCTGCACATGCCCAGAGAGGACTGTGTGTGCCATCTTTGGCATGTGTGCCATAGGTTTGCCATCATGGGTATAGGGGAACATTACTGGCCCTCTTCTCTTTTATACTTTTCACCTGTCAATTTCATGCACTTCTATAGCTTTAACTACCACCTCCAAGAAGTTAGCTCAAATCTCTATCTCTAAACTTGACAGCTGAGTTCCAGGCCCATATCTAGAATTCTTTAACATGTCTTATTTACTCAGATGTCTTACTAATACCTCACCAGTGTACTAAAATCAAACTTAAAAAATGTTATTCTTGGTATCTCTTAGCTCATGGCAAGTATTTTGCATATAACAAATATTAAATAAGTGCTTGTGGAACTGAACTGGGGAAATACAATCTTAAAAAATAATCCTTATCTTCTGTCTTAAAATCAATACCAAATATTGGTTCCAAGGCAGAAGACTGGTAAGGACTAAGCAATTGGGGTTAAGTGACTTGACCAGTGTCATAGAGCTAATTAAGTCTCTGAAGCCAGGAAATACAATCTTAATACCTAGTATAGGAGACTAAAATTTGTGTTCTTGTTTCACAAGACAACTGACTTACTATAAACCCTAGAGAAGTAAATGTCTGTAATATAGAAAAAAAGTCTGTTTTCAAATTAGTTTATTGAGTTCATTTATTAAATATTTTGAGAACTCAAAAGTAAAGATTACTTTTTAAAAATGAAATAAGATTGGGGATAGCCTTCTACACAGATGTTTTACATCATTAATAGTGTAATTAAGCACAAAAAATATTATGGGGAATTGAGAAGTTTCCAAATCAGTCATATTTGAATAGGGCAAGAATAAGAAACATTAGTGGATATTCTTTTTTTTTTTTTTTTTTTAAAAACAAATATTTACAGGGCTATCTAGGGGATAACTAACCACTTCTTTTAAAATGAACTGCCATCCAACCTGTCTGGAAAAATAATAACTAAACAACATATTCAATGTAATGCTCACAAGTTGAGGATGGATTAGAAACTTAATTACTAGAAATGGAATATACTCTTCAAGTAGAAGTGGAACTTTCTAATGTGGCAAACTTAAAAAAAAAGGCTAAAAATGCTGGTAAATGGCATATCACTAGAAAAGAGCTGTCCAGTATCACAGTTAAATATTCCTTCTTGTTCAATAGACAATGCCCTTTTTAGCAGAATTTTTAATTTGGATTGCTGACATTCATTTGGTACCAGCCTGGGTGACATCATATGCAATATAGCTAGAGATTGTAGCAGATTCTAGTCTTTTTTGCTATCTGGCATCTGCTGGTAGAATAAAGTGGCAACATGTTCAATTTGGCTAATTAACTCCAAGACTCATGCAGATAAAATGTGCAGGACCTAGCTTCTAGAAAGTGCCTAGACTGAAAAACTGGAAGAGCCTTTGGCCAACGAGTATATAGCTATTACACTGTTAGTGGAAAATCACATGCCCTACTCCTATTGAATAGCATTTTCTAAAAATTTTATTTTCAAGTTACAGTTGAAAGCATTGGTCTTCAGGGAGGATAAAGTTCATTCCAAGTCTGAAGATGTCAAAAGAACATGCCTGCACTCAGTGTTCCAGACTCACTGGTCTACTAGCTATTCCCAAATCTGAAATTAAATTTCCTATTTACATGCCTTTAAATAGTGTGTCCTTGGAGCTTGGACACACTCTTTGCTCACCTCATTATCTTAGCAGAGTTAGGCTGAGAAATGGAAACTTCTTAAGATTCTAGCTTGTTTTCAGGGTCAGTTCAAGTACCACTCACTGCCTCTACAAACATGGCCTTTCCTGACCTTTTCTGATTTTTAGCCTCATCTCTTCATATTAATTTCTATCTACTTAACTGTGTACATATTGTGCCACTCTCCTTCCTCCCCACACCACTAGATAAATTCTTTTGAGGTCAGGGGCTGTTGGTTTATAATTTGTTGAATTGAAATTATCCAAGAACAGAAAAGATGAGTATCAGGAGGAAAAATGCTAATAACAAACACCTTTCTATCAACCAAAGTTTCTGGTTAGTTATAATGGTAGCTTTTAAAAAAAGTCTAGAAATGAAGGCTATAACATCATGATACTTTTAAAACTCTGGATGAATTGAATAGTTGACTTCGATGAACCCAGAACCATATATTTATTGTTCTAATGGAAATTTTATTTTTCTTAGATTTAGAATAACGAGGCTACCTTTAAAAGATAATTTTTCATATCTCATTTGCTGATAAATTTAATTGTACAGGTATCTTACATGTTTCTTCTCTAAGAGCATTCTAGCCATACAGCTATTTTTCCTATTTTAACTTCAGTTTCAAGATTATAAACTGTAGGCTAGACAGAAATGTAGAATGACTGTTCAGTAAATTCCTTAAAAACTTTTATGCCTATCAAGTAAGGAATGTCTCATTTCAGTGGCTTGATCAGCTTCTAATATAGAATTGTACTGGTGCTTATTAAGCATTAAATAAATATGATATGGAAATTTTGGAGTACAATCTGACTTCTGGTACTAAGGCTATTGTGAATATGTCAGGCCCAAATAAAACTGCAAGAGATTTCAGGTGGAAGAATAACATTGCCCAAGTTGGAATCTGATGAGGCTAGTGGTTTAGCTTGATATCTACTTTGATAATGAAATTCATCACATTTTGAAATGAGGAGCCCACACATCTTTTAACAACAGCCTACAGGCTTCCAAGAGTCCTACAGAAATTGGTGAAACAATGCTGACATCAGTACATTTTGCTACAGACTGCCTACACCCAGAGATGATGCAATGTAATGAAGTAGGAATACTCTGCTGAAGGGAGGCAGCATTTAGGGCTAACAAAGGGTGAAAATACAAACTTTACTGTGGGGACAGGAAGAATACATCCTGCACTACCCAGGGCAAAAACTAGTCTTCTATAAAACATTCTTCACAGGTTGAGTACATATGATATGTATTTAAGTCATGGAAAGATTTTAAAAAATAGTGAATATATTCAGTTGTGTTGGAAAAAAGCTCTAAAGGGTCCAGAAAATTATCTTATTATGAAGTTTTAGGGTCATTGATCAAGGTAAGAAAAATCATTCCTCTATAATAAATTCTGGAAGCAGAGTGTGTAGTGGATTGAGAGCTGGCCTCAGAGTCTAGATGACCCAGGTTCAATTTCTGCTTTTAACAGACTGGTTCTGTGATTACAAACAAATCGTTTAATCTCTCAATACCCTAGGAATTCTAAGGTTCTAAGTTGCAAGTGGACTCCCATCATTATGGTAGAGGAAATTCCCTTACTAAAAGTTTCCTGTACCAATGAGATCATAGGTTTAGGAACAACTTTCCCACCCCCATTATGATTTTCTGGATAAAAAAAATAGCAAAGTAATGTGACAATGTGCACAGTATATAATACACATAATACACAATGGGTATAATAACAAAGATTTATTAATAATAGCTAGCATTTTTATACAGCAAAGTGCTTTCTACATATTTTCTCATTTGAGTCTCACAACAACCCTGGGAAGTAAGTGCTATTTTCATTCCCCATTTTATAGATGATGATGCATAAGTAGATAGAAGTTAAGTTACTTGCCCAGGGTCATATAGTTAATAAATTGATGAGGTAGAATTTGAAGTTAGGCTCTCCTGACTCCAGGTCCAGTGTTCATTCAATCTGTTGCTCCACACAGCTGTCTCTGATATGAGCAGAACAAAGTGACAGAGGAAATATAAAAATTAAAATAAAAGTCTCTGTCATTAGAGTTTACAGTCTAGTAGGAGGAGGTTACCTTGGCAGATAGCTATACCGTATAACATTACATGATAAACAGATTAGAGAATTACGAAATAAAGTATGAGATCTCAGGAAGAACTTGCCAACACCTGAAGAGCCAGGGGAGAACAATGGCAGTTATGAAGAGGGTAAGAGATTGTCAGAAGAGATGACATTTGAGTTTGGCAAAAGGAGATGAGCAGAAAATTCAATAGGTACTGAGAAATAGGTGAGCATTTGAACCACAGGTATGGAGGTATGAGATACTAGGGTATATTCAGTGTATGATCTGAGCCTATAATGCCTACTGATCAACTTTTAGTTAGCCCATCAAGTAGGAGTTCTAGTTGTTTATGTTGGATTATGTTCATCTAGAAAAGTGCCAAGAGCATAGACACAATACTCAAGATATTTTATAGTCAGAGGGGTGCTTGTTCTTAAAGTTTAGTTCTGTGGAAAGAATCAAAACTTCATCCTGGATTTTAATGTTTACAAGTTTTCTCAGTTCTCATCCTTCTTGACTTTTATGTTACATTTGATACTGACTGTGGTTTCCTGGATACTCTCTCTCATATGGGCTTTCCTGACACTATTCTCTCAAAAGTTTCTTAACAGTGACCACTTCTCAGTGTTCTTTCCTGGCTCATCATCTATATCACACCCCTTAATTGGGTTTTCACCAAGGTTCTGTCCTAGGCCCATTTTATTTTTCTCACTATGCTCTCAAGTGATTTTATCAGCTCCCAAGAGTCTAATTATTACTTCTAGTCAGAGGACTCAGCAGCTCTACATTTCCTTTCCAGACTCTCTTGAGCTTCAGTCCTGCATCACCGACTGCCTATTCTATATTTCAAATTGCATGTCTTAGAGCAGCGATGGTGAACCTATGGCATGGGTGCCAAAGATGGCACACAGAGCACTCTTTGGGGGCACGTGGCTGCCAACCCCCAAAGTTTGTTACTAGAAAGGCAAAGGGACTCAGAACTGCTCTCTTCCCCTCTCCACTCTGCCTGATGACATTTTTTCCCATTCCCCACCCCTCTGCCCAGCAGCCCAATGGGAGCACTTTTCCCCTCCCCTGTGTGGGGTAAGGAGGGGGGAGGGGCAGGGCATACCTAGCACTCAGTGGGTGGAGGAGCACAGTACTGGGTCTGGAGGGTGGAGTGGGGGTTGGCTGGCATTCTGTCTCTAAAAGGTATGCCACCACTGTCTTAGAGACATCTCACCTTTTACCCTAAACCAACCTCTCTTCTAAAATTTTCTATTTCTCTCGATGGTACCATCATTCTTCCAGTTTCCTAGGTATTAACTTTAGAATTATGCTTTTCAATTCACATATCCAATCAGTTGTTCTACTTTTTGTAAATTTCTTACATCTAATCTTCTTTCTTTTTTCTCACATAGCTACCATTTAGTTCAAATCCAAATTGTATAAACATGTGCAAGATTTCCTTCCTAACTGGTCTTTCTTCCTCAAGTCTCTTCACAATGTCTGTCTGTCCTCCACTACAAATATCCTTCAACTGATTTTTCTTTAGTGCATATTTGACCACTTAAAATTCCACACTCGATTAACTCTAATGGCTACCTATACCTTTAAGAGAAAAAAAAAGAAAAATGAACTTGTTTCTCCTCAAAAGCCTTTTATATCTTGATTTCAACCTGCTTTTCCAGCATGTTACTCTCTTTTCTGCACTGTGACAGACAAAAGGGCCTTCTTAGTGTTCTTAATGTAGAGCATTCTGAGCTCCTGTCTCTGTGCTATTGAACTCACTCCTCAATTCTGCCTCATGAAATTCCTCTCTTCCTCTGACTCAAGCATTGCCTTCTATATGATTTCTTTCCCAATTTTAGAAACTCCTGGTATCCTCCTGCCCCATTTACCTTGATCTTGTTTTCTTCATATTTGTTCCCTATATATTTAGATGAACTTGTCTTCTTTGGTACAATGTTAGCTCTTTGAGAATGGGAATTGTTTAATTCTTTGCATCCTCAGAAACTAGCACAATACAGTAGGCACTTAAATGCTTGGTTAATGGATTGCAATAGCTAAACAGATTGATTAAGAAAAAAAAAAAAGGATGGCATGTGAGAAATAGAGGCAAAAAAAGAAGATGAGTCTCTAAAACACTCCTTTTCTAATTGCCTCCAATTTTATAATAGTTTGTAAATCCAATCTCACTGCCACCACTGTTGTTGAAGCCCACATAATCTCATGCCTGGACTACTGTAATTAGTCTCCTGGCTGGTCTCTCGGCTTCCCGTTTTTATCCTCTCAAATTTTCCTGGCTTCCAGATTAATGTTCCTAAAGCACATTTCTGATCATGCCCTATCCTCTTGGTCAAAAAACAAAAACGTAGGGGGTAGCTGGGTAGCTCAGTGGATTGAGAGTCAGGCCCAGAGATGGGATGTCCTGGGTTCAAATTTGACCTCAGACACTTCCCAGCTGTGTGACCCTGGGCAAGCCACTTGACCGCCTTTGCCTACCCTTACCACTCTTCTGCCTTGGAGCCAATACACAGTATTGACTCCAAGATGGAAGGTAAGGGTTTTAAAATTAAACAAAAAACAAAAACTAAAACAAAAACAGATGGTTCTAGAGTGGGTAAAGTTCATACTACTCAACCAGGATTCAAGGCCCTAGTAACTTCTAAATATTCAAAGAAACAGGTTTACAAGGGCCCTTTAGTTAAAATTTCCTACTCTTTTTACAAGTAGGATAAGAAGCCTAAAGAGATGAAAAGATCTGTAAAAGTTTCAAACAGATAAAGAGTGAAAGAGCCAGGGTGAGGGAGAACACACATTTCTGGACCATCAGTCCAGTATACTGAATATGCAGTTAGATCGCTTGTTCCCTGCATCCCCCCAGCTCTCCCCCTCCTCCCATTTCTTTGCCCATGCAAATTTTCTACCTGGAATGTATCCCTTATTACATTTCTACTTCAATTCAAATAAGAAGCCAACTTTCCTTCGTGAAGCATTCTCTCAATTAAATATCATCTTTTCCATCTTCTTAACCCCTTCGCAGGAAAGCACTTCTAACAGCATACTAGCACTAAACGTCTGCACTGGAAAAAGACCTTAGAAATCCAACCCTTTCATTTTACAAATGTGTAAATTCTAGCTCAGACAAGGTAAATAAACAAACAATTTCATCATCTCTGGTGTCCTTGCTTTAATTTTTTTCCCCACTCACCTCCCAACCCAAACTTGAAAACCTCCTGGAGGGTCCAAACCAAGTCTTACTCATCTTTGAATCTCTCACCAGCTTCTCGGACCTAAGAAGAGACTGTTAAGGGGGGGCGGCTGCCTTCATAAAAGGGCGAAATCTTAGGTCCAAGGAAGAGTGTGGGAAAGAATTGCGATTTGTCTCCTCCCCAGTTCTAGTTCCTCTATGCAGGAGGTGTGGGACCTCTTGGAACTTCGGTATCTTCTTTCCTGAACTGAGAGGGCCGGTAAGGAAGCCATCCTCCACCCCCGCCCTCACCTCCTTACAGGGCGTCAAAGTCACTCTCGTAGGCAGGCCAGGAGATGGGGAGAGGGGTAGAGGGGGTCATTTTTCATTATTCAGCTACACTCCACGTACTAACTCCTTAGCCTTAACTCCTTTCGTCTCCCGGCCCCGCCTCTGGGCTCTGGAATAGCCACAGCAAGGGGAGAATCGTTTTCCCAGAACTAGGAGCTCCAAGGAGGCGGGGCCTTCCCTCCAGGGGCAGCCTCGGAGGCAGGCAGAGATCTGGGAGCGGCCCGTACGGCGTCCCGCCCTGTCGCCGGAAGACAGGAACTGCCCCTTCAATGGGACCGGTACCCGGAGGCAATCCTGCCATCGCATCCTCCTCCTCCAACGGTCCTGCGTGTCTTGCACTGACCTTTGGCTCACCCCTAGTCTAGGGGACGCACCATAGCTCACCTTTGGATTCCAGCCCTGGTCAGGTCTAAGCGTTCCCTGGAGAAGAGGAACTACGGCTGCAGAACCCTCTCCACTCCCAATCCGGAAGGCAGTGAGACGACTTCCGGTCGGGACGGGATTACGGGCCCTGCACGCAAGTTATTTCATTGAAGTAAAGAGTCGAAACGTTTGGAGCAGCCCATGTGTGTGGACGACTTTCCAAATGGGTCTGGGCGTGAAAAAGCCGGAACTGGCCCGTCTAAAGCAAAACGTCAGTCCTTCTAGGTGTTACTTTGTTGGGCACGCTCATCACCTACCGTAGCCGTTCCCTTTCTAGACCCAGCGGCCGTTGCCCCGAGCAACAGGGAGGTTGGGCGAAGGTAAAGCGTAAAGGCGTGAAACCGGAAGCTTGAAGAATAGCTTCCCCTGCTCCCAGTCCTTTTTCCATAATTAAAAATGGCTACCGCGGCATCGATGTCAAATTGGGCAGGGTGTCGTTCTACCTTTGTTGGAGGAATAACTCTATGACCCGATAGAGGGAGGCAGCGGCATCTAGTGGACGGGAGGCGAAGCGTTGTAAATTGGGAGGGGAATGTAGGGAGCGTAGGGACGCCAATGCGACGTTGTTATTGGAGAGCCGTAGCTACTCGTTCTTCCCGGATGACCCCGCCTTCCAGCCCGCACTCCCGCCCGCCTCGTGGGTTGGTGACGTGAAAACGCCGGAGGGCAGGGCTAGCATAAGGGGGGCGGGAGCGAGGTGGGGGGGAGCGGGGCGGGGCAAGTTGTGGGGGGCGGGGGGGGCGGTGGTTGGGTAGCGCCGCTTCTGTAGAGGAGGAGGAAGGAGGAGGATGGCGGAGTCCGGGCTCTTGACGGTAACCAGGG